>NC_080162.1:38049026-38404026 GCF_950295315.1 Erinaceus europaeus
GCTTCAGTCGGTTCTACTTTTACAGGTTGGGGTGGGTGGGTGGTGGGTTAGGAATGTGGTCTGCAAAATCTGGGGCAGATTCACTATTACGCTTAAAAGATGAAAATGATTTTTTTTTCCTATGGGTTTATAAGCTGTGACATCCTGTTTTTTCAGACTCACAAGCTCATTCTCTTCTTTCCCAGTGACTCCGAGAGACTGTGTGAATCCTACATTTCACCATTCCCAGGACAATCTGCTTTCTCTGAGGGACTTCTCTGGAGCCCAGCAAGCTGAATATCACCCTCACACATGTGACAGTGTGAAAGGTAAACTGTAGAGCCTCTGAACAGCCTTGTGAGCTTTTCACACTGCATCTCATTTCTGTTAAATGATGGTTAAGTCACAAGAGCGAATAAACATATAATTTAGCATATACTGTAATTTAATGAAAGCTTGTATCTCAGCCCCTTTGCCCAGGTAACAACTTCCTGCTTTTGTATAAGGTGCTTTGCACATTAAAGTAATTGCAAAAAAAAAAAAAAAAACTTATGAGGATGACAGGAAAGTTTACTCTTCCTCTTTATGGAGAAAACAAATGTGTTTTTCTGCAGACTCTGCCAAGCCTCAGTTTTAATGATTTAGCAGATGGATCCAGCACATGTGAGCCTGCCGGGCGCAGCTGTCTGCTTTTTCCAGTCTGAAGGGTTTGTGACTGCACCCATAGCACCTACACAGGCAAAATAGCATCTGTCCTGGCAGTTATACTCTTGCTATTCCACAGTGTCACCTAGGGTGGAGTGGGGACCAGTTGGGAGATGAGGGTGAGAACAAGGCCAAAGCGGCAAGTAGAAAAGTCAACAGTTTTCTCTCATTGTTTTGTTTGTGTTTGAACTAAAATTCCTCTGATGTGTCCTTTGTCGGCTGGACCGTCATCCCCCAGACAGTAAGGTCAAGGTAAAGCCATTGCTTTTCTCCAACATCCCCAGTGTTTTGCTAACAACATGCCCCATCAAATAAACCACTTGAGGGCAAGGGAAAGCAAGAGAAAGGATGAGAACTTCACTTTGGAAAACTCCCACGGCTGCTTCAACTACTTTGGCTATATGTGCATTTGTTCTTTCCTTTGCTCACTTTCTGCTTTGAATTTAACCAAATCTGAGAGCTTGGGTGCAATCTTTGACTGCTCCATTTTCAGTATGATTCACTTAGGGAGAAAGGAAATGAGAATTTATACAAGTTCAGGGGCTGGGCTTATGAACAATACCTATTCAAAGTTATTTTAACTTCCCATTTTTGCTCTAACAATATAAGCTTGGTGACTTAAAGCAGCATAAATGTATTATAAATATGGAGGCCCAAACAAAGGTGCCAGCAGAAGTCTTCTTCCTAGGGGCTTCAGGGGAACATCTGTTTCCTTATCTCTGCTTTTTCTTTAAGTTTTAAAATTTTATTTATTTATTTATTGGATAGAGACAGCCAGAAATTGAGAGGGGAAGGGAGATAGAAAGGATGAGAGAAAGAGAGACTCCTGCAGCACTGCTTTACCACTTGCAAAGCTTTTCCCTTGCAGGTAGGGACTGGGGATTTGATCCTGGGTCCTTGTGCATTGTAACCTGCACTCAACCAGGTGTGCCACCACCTGGCCCCCTATCTCTGCTTTTTCTAAAGACTGTCAACTTTTGCTGACTTGTGGTCCCTTCATTCATTTTGAAAGTTAGCAGATAACATCTCCCAGTCTTTCTCTCTTTGACTCATTTACTTCCCTCTTTCTTTTATAAGGGGTTTGGGTTATGTTTGTTTGCCTAGATGACAAAACGATTCAGGAAAATCTTCCCATCACAAGACCCTTTACTTAATCACATTTCAAAGTCCCTTTTGCCATGCATGGTATCATACAGATGTGGACATCTTTGACACACCATTTTTCTCTCTATCACAAATATTTTTGAAAATAACTTCCCCTAAGAATGTTCATAGAAAAGGGACCACCTGGCACCAGATGGAATCATGAAAATAATTTATGTTGTTAAGGATCTTTTGGTTGTACATAATGGAAACCCACTCGACTTACTTAAATAGATTGAAGGTCTAGAACATGAAACAGAAAGATTCTGAATCACTAAGACATGTTTTTTTTTTTTTTTTTGGACTGTAGTCTCTGTGCCTTCAAGTTCCTCTTACCTGCAGCCATTTGTAACACTTAGCTCGGGTTTCTAGACCAAAAAACCACAGACTGGGGAATTAAGCAGGAGAAATTCATTTTCTCACAGTTCTGGAGGCCAGATTTTGATTTTATTTTTCTTATAGTTGGTAGGGCAGCAAGGAATTGAGAGGAGAGGAGGAGATAGAGAGGAAGAGAGGTAGCTGCAATGATGTTTCACCACTCATGAAACTTCTCTCCTGCAGGGAAGAACTGGGGGCTTGAACCCCAGTCCTTGTGTGTGGTCTACAGGGTGTGCCACCATCTATCACCTTGAGATCAAAGTGTGGGCAGGATTGGTTCTTTCTGAAGCTTCTTTCCTTGATTTGTGGAGGACTACCCTCTCCTTGTGTCCTTGCCTGGTCTTTCCTGTGTTCAGGAGTGTGACTCATCTCATCTATAAGAATGTCAACCATACTGAATTAGGGTCCACCGAACTGATTTTCTTTTCCACTTACTAACCCCTGAGAAGCTCTGAAATACTGGAGTTAGAATTTCAAGGTATCAACCAGGGCAGACACCACTCAGTCTCTTACACTACCTGGTAATCCTGTGACTCCTCCTAAGACATATTTTCAAGTCAAGATACTTTCGGTCTCTGAACACCATGCTGAAATTCCCCAGGGGGGACATTTGATAACCCTAGCTTGGGTAAAACAGTTATCCTCTTGCCGGGTGATGTCGGCCAGAAAAGTAAGTCACATGGTATGTTAGGCAGAGTTGGCCGAGTGCTATGACCAACAACATAGCAATCTCAGTGACTTAATATTATCAATATTTGTCTTCCTTAGTGGCATAACCTGGGTAGGGGGGCAGGGAGACTTCTCTACATAGTTGTCTAGAAGCCCAGAAATCATATGCATAGCTGAGAAGTTGGAAAGCTTTTGTTTGAAGATTCAGATAATAGAGTCCAAAAGGTGAAGCTCAGAAGAAGTGACATTTGATCTGGAGACTAAATGACATAGTTCTCCAGTTACTCCCAAAAAGGGGTTTTTCTCTTCAAGCTAATGAGCTCCCATCTGGACTCAACTAAATGTTTCAGCAAGAATCTCTTTGTAAGGTGCCAAATACCCTATTCTTCTATGTCTGAGAGGGAGTTTGTGATTTAGGACTTTAAGTTTTATGTCTGGGACAGTTCTAGACTAAATGGGAAGAGTAGATCATTCTACTGTTTGTTTAGATATGCACTTGTCTTTTTAAAAATTTATTTATAAAATTAACAATAGGATGAATATATATATATATTTATATATAAAACATAGGATGAGAGGGGTAAAATTCCACATATTTCCCACCACCAGAGTTCCATATCCCTTCGCCTTCACTGAAAGCCTTCCCATTCTTTAACTTTCTGGGAGTATGGGTCCAGGATCATTATGGGGTGCAGAAGGTAGAAGGTCTGGCTTCTGTATTTGCTTCTCTGCTGCATTATGGGCACTGACAGCTTGATCCTCACTCCTAGCCTGTTTCTATCTTTTCCTAGTGGGGTGGGGGTCTGGAGATATGAGGTTCCAGGGTACATTGGTGAGGTCATCTGCCCTGGGGAGTCAGGTTCGTAGCATCTTCAACTTGGTATCTGAAAAAGCATTAAGATATAAAGAAGAACAAATTGTTTAATAATATGGAACCTAAAGACAAGAATATAGCAGTTGAGATTTGGGGTCTCCATTTTAGAAAAAGTTGGTAGGTCTATTTTAGGTATATTCCAAGGGACCCATGACGTTACTAATTTTTGCCTGAGCCTGGCAGCTAACACGCAGGTGGGCCAAAGGTATTATCTTGGAAGATGGTGTCAGGGTGGAAATAGGATTAGATATGCATTTTCAATAACTGAGATAACTCTGAATTTTCATCCTGGAGTAAATGAGAAGACACAGAGATAATTCTTCATACAACTATGAGAAACCCTGCTGACAAATGCCTATTTCCCAAATCTCATTGATCAAACTCTTTTGCTTAATATCTGACCTGAAAGCATAATTCAATCGGAGCTTCCTTGGGCCAGGCACCTGCACTGTGATTTCGAGAAAGTGTGAAGGGACCTTTGGAGGTATGAATTTGAAAATACAGATACTCAACTTCTATTGACAAATCTGAGCTCTGACAAAGTGTGGCTGTATTTTCATGTGGTAACAAGTGTCTGGAGTTGTAAGTAGGGGATCCCATGGATGGCATTTGGGATTCCTGGTCACCATTCTCTCTTCTCCTGTGTTCATCCCTTTGACCATAACGTCATTGGACTAGTTGATGAGACAGCTGTATTTGCCATAGTTGGTGTTTTGCTTCTAAACTTTGACCCAGTCTTGGAAGAAGGAATTTTGGTTTGGAAGTTTTCCCATGAGACACTTTCTGGGGAGATTGTAACTTCAAATTCTACCTTAGCTCCCAGGATTTATTTTGATTTCATGGGAAAAGGGGACCAGGAAAAAGGCAACTAACTGGTTCAAAGTTCAGAACACTCCACTCCCACCCCTGACTCCCACTGATTTTGAACCAATCCAGCCATAGTCTGCATCTGCCAGCATCGTAAAATTCTCTCTTTGAAAGGCAGAGGAGCAGCCAGCCCTGGGAAAGCCCAGTGTATTGGGGGGCACACTCAAAAGAAAGTCATCCCCCCTGTCATTTTTCTTAACCACAGGGCTTCCACTGCCTCTTGGGCTTCTCTTAGAGAGTCAGACGTTTCTATTTACCCACCCAAAAGAAGGTAAAAGGTTTTATGCCTACTTTGAAATGGGTGTCTGCAGTTTGAATTATGCTCCTGAGTCTCCTAGTGTGTCTGCTTTTCTCTCCAATTCAAAAGCAAGAAGAAAAAAAGGACAGAACATATAAAAAGAATACTGTAGACATTCTAAGAAAAATGCTGTCCTAGTTTATTCCTAAAGGATGTTATCTCAGCCCTTTTGATGATGGAAATTGGCTGTAACTTTTCTGACTATAGTCAACCCTTATAAACAAATGTAAACACAGTAAAAGGAACTCCAGACATAACGACACAACATGGAGACATGTCACCTCAGGGGTGGGAGAGGAGGGGAGCAACCTGGGGCTCAGTGGGTGGGGCCAAAAGTGATTTTCCTGAGATATTTATTTACTGAACAAATGTGTACAGAGTATCCACTAGGTGCCTGGCACAGTGCAAGGGTGACAGTGGCATCTGGGCAGGTCCTCTTTCAGGCAGGTTGGGCTGGTCAGGGTCTCCAGAGAAACAGAACAGTAGGAAAAGAAATAGAACAATAGAGGAGATGAATCAATTAATGAACATAGCATAAATATATAGGTTAAATTACATATAATTTATATAAATATAGAAAATTATAAAAACTGTTTTAGTCATAGACTAATATATATACATTCTAGAGCAATTTTAATGATTAAAATATTTATATTTTGTGTAAAATATGCAAACACATACATTATGTTATATGTAAATTATACAAAACTTTTGTAAATATATAAAGTACATTTTATATAAGTAGACATTTTATTTATATAATCTGTTTATTTGTACAAATATAACTGGGTAAGGCAGTATAGATAGAAATGTATTTTTTGTTTATGTAGCATATGTGAAGAGATTACTGTTCAGTTTTGACCCTGTTATGTTGGCGGATGAGAGCTCCCACTATCTGTCATCCGCAAGTTGGAGACGAGACCCAAGAGAGCCACCACGTGTCTTTGCAAGCTGGAGATCCTGAACACAGATAGGATAAGCTCCAGTCTGAGTCTGGTACTGAGAACCAGGTACTCTGAGAGCAGGTGCTGTTGTGTCTCTGTGCAAACAGCCAGGTAGTAGTGGATCCCCCTGCCCTCCCTTGTCCTCTTTAGACCCTCCACAGGCAAGACAGTGCCACACCTGGGGGAGGGTGACCTGCTTTATCTGCTTCTAAGTCAAGGTGTTCACCTTATTTAGGAACACTCACTCAGACTCATGCAGGATAATGTTAGAATATTGAGAGGCCCATGGCCCAGACAGGTTGGCACAAATTGTTCATCACCACAGATGGGGTGGCTATGTCCCCGTCTCACCCAAACAGATCAGGGATCTTTCATCAGAGGAATCATGGGTAGGAGATGAAGAAAGAGTTTTGACAATGGAAGGAAGCCACTTATTGTGCCTTTGGGTAGTACGCTTGTGATAACAAGCCTTTTCAGGTCCACGGCCCTTATAGGTGTGCTGTCTCATTTCTTCGTCATTCCAGGTGCTCAAATAGTCATTGGTTTGGGGGAATGAATGAATTAGTCTTTGTGCCTCCCTTTGAGACTTTGATTTCTCTGTATACCCATTTCCTCTGTCTTTCAGCCTCAGAAACCCTTATTTCTTGTGGTCATGTAGCAACAGGGGCTTGGTAACAATTATCATAGTTGATACAATGCTCATTTGCTCCCCAGGTGGAGTCAGAGAACTAAAAATCACCCAACTGAATACCTATGTTACCTGTGAAACATTATTTCTTTCCGCCTTTGTGGAAATACTTCATCTCTTACAGGCAGTGGACAGGGCTTATCTTAAACAATGATAATGGGTGGGGACTCAGGAGATTCTTGGATGGGAGTTGAGACCCAGGTGTGTACTGTGCTGGGGCTATCATAAGTGGTCACAGGACTGGCTTCCTGAAGGCATTTTGCTAGGACAAAGCCATGGAGACTTTTGAGCCAGAAAGCATCTTGTCTTGCCCCTGCCAGCCTGCACACTGTTCTTCTGCTCTGAAACCTGTCAAGAGCTTCAGGATCTTGGAGCATGTCTGGGCTGCATAGAATGGCCTTTGGACATGTCAAATCCAGGATCTTCTGAAGCATGAGCCCTCTTTTTGCCCTAACACACAGGTGTGGCTCCAGACAACAAATAGAGCCCCTTGCCATTCTTTGTAATCCCTCTAATTACCTCAAGGGGAATGTCTCAGCCAACATGTTTTTCTTTTGCTTTTTCTTCATTTTAAATACCTCTCTAACAATTGCTCATCTCCCATTTTAACAAAGAGGAGTAAGACTCAGCCTCCAAAGTGGAAGTGAATCATATTTAAAGAATTCCTTTATATTTATGTCTACAAGGCATCTGGTTTATGGAAAGAGGTGCTTGTTTCTCCTTTAAAATTTTAACTCAAAACTTACTTTTAAATGCATCTAGGATGTAAAAGTCAGAGGTAATTTAGAGTTAATTGTTTCTAGTGGATGTGCCAGGTAATCTTACCTCTAGATACAACCTGCAAGGCATGGTTCTGAAAGCTCAGATCTGGTTACTCACCGTATGATAAAGACCAGGAACTCGTTTCGCCAGGAGATGGTGAGAAGTGCAGAGTGTTGTGCTTGCCCAAGCCTTGCTGGAGGAGAGAGTTTTCACTTTGACAAGAATGCTGAGTAGTTTGTTGCTATGTTTCATACTGCTTTGTTCCCCTTCCCTCCAACTCTGAGAGAATTGGTTTGGCCCTTGCTAGTTTCGCGCCCCTTTTTCTCCCCGCCCCCTATGCTAAGTTCCAGGAACACCCGCTGAAGGAGAAAGATGGGAAGCACATGGTGTGGTGATTTGCCCGCTCGTGAATAAAGATTAAACTGCAGCTTCTCAGCCCAGCCGTGTGTCCTCGAGTCTCTCTCTACCGCCGTGAAGCTAGCCCGGCCAGTTGGAGCTCCCAACGTTAACAACAGTAGTTGAAATGCAGGAGAAAATTTTGAGGTGCTATAGTTTAACGTATTGGCTATGTAAATTCTACTTTTTGGTAGACTCCTTGCAATTAGGGAGAATTTTCCCTAAGATTCAGAGCAACTTGCATCTTAGTTGGAAGAGATGTTTTCTACATTTTGTTATCTGTAAACCCCCCCCTCATTGCTCAACTATCAAATAGTGGAAGAAATGTAGGTATATGCAGACAGAGACAACAAATGCATGAACTGATGCACAGTTCTTACTATGCACACACTGTGCCCCAAAGAAGATGCTAGGTTGTGAGGATGAAGAGAAGATTAGAATAAGGAGTCTGCCCTCAGGGAGGCCTTAGAATCTTCCAGGGGAAACAGAGACACAAATGCATATTTACAATATGGCAGGGTGAGTACTGTACACAGGGGCTCCTGGAAACAAAGGGTGAAGAATACTGGATAGTTTGGGTTAGGGGAAGCTAGGGGACTTCCTGAAAGAGGGCCTTCTTTTTGCTGATTTAGAAAAGTGAAGCAGAACTGGGGCAGAAAAGGAAGAAAAATAATTCTAGGCAGTGCAGGTGGGAGAGGGGTTAACAACAAAATAGTCTTGATAGAGATTTTATCTGGAGAGAGATGTAGGAATATAGTATAGAGACTGAAAATCAGGACTCTTTAAAATATTTTTCATCAGGGGATGGAAAAGGCCAGCATGTATGTTTCAACATGGGACATCCCTGCTCAGGGCAGACAATGGACCAAGGACATATGTAGAATGAAAGTGACTCACAAGGGTTCCACTGGTTTGGTGGTGGTGGTGGTGGTGGGTTGATGAGACTTGAAAGGGGGGAGATGAAGGATAGGGGACAACTCTGAGAAATTCCCTCTATTCCTCTGGGCTAGGGGACTGCTTCAATAGACGTCCAATCTTTATTTGTTCAGCCTAGAACCAAATTTTACCTCCTTGAAGTAGTCAGTACTAGTTAAGGGCATCTTATGTTGAACTTCTTCCAGATTGGAGAAAAAAAAAAGAATACATATCACAGGGATGGAAATATAGAAAACAGGAGAAAGCTGAGCTTATCAAGTCCTGAGCATTCTGGACACCCAGAACTGCTAAGGATTCTGGGGGTTTGTGGCCCCTATAACTGGTGATTCCAACCAAAGGTACTTCTAGCTCCTATCAACTCACAGGTGCCCACCCACCTGTATTCAGCAGTCCCCAACTCTGTGTCCAACAGTACTATATCAGCAGCTCAACAATGGCTATAATGGGAATATTTATAAACCAGTTCCCACCCCCTAATTGGTAAAGACTGGTGGCACACCATGGCCAGGCAGAACAGACCAGCTTCCATGAAAAGTGTAGGGACTGAAAAAAGAGTTAACATATAGAGCCAAACAAATTGTTGACTAATCATGAACCTAAAGACTGGAATAGTTCAAATGAAGAGTTGGGAGGTCTCCATTTTGTAGATAGTTAGTAGTCCTTTTTTTTTTTTTTTTAGCCACCAGGTTCCAGATGCTACCATGGTGCCAACTGGACTTCCCTGGGCAGACGACCCCACCAATGTGTCCTGGAGCCCTGCCCTACTAGGACCCTGCCCTACTAGGGAAAAAGATAGACAAGCGGGGAGTATGGATTGACCTGCCAATGCCCATGTTCAATGGGGAAGCAATTACAGAAGCCAGACTTTCCACCTTCTGCACCCCCTAGTGACCCTGGGTCCATACTCCCAGAGGGATAAAGAATGGGAAAGCTATCTGAGGGGATGGGATATGGAGTTCTGGTGGTAGGAATTGTGTGGAGTTGTACCCCTCTTTTCCTATGGTTCTGTCAGTGTTTCCTTTTTACAAATAAAAATTAAAAAGAAAAAAAAAAGAAAAGTGTGGGGATAAAGAATCATGACTGTCATCCCAGTCACTTCTACCTATCCCCAAGGGAAGGTGACAATAGAATGAAGAGGTGAAATAGTCATTGTAGTTGTGATTTTTTTGTTTAGCTGCAAAGGATGTCTGAGCTGACAACTCCCTGGAGGAGGCCTTGTGTGCTTAAAAGGACCAAGGTTTACCTCAGAAAACCTGGGTTGTAAAGTTGGGAAAAATCAGGAATGTCATCATTAGCCCTCTTGTGGACCTCTCCAGGACCATATCCTCACTATAAAGTAGTAATGGTAGGGACTGCCCCACTCTCCAAGGGAAGGCTGGGTCAATCTACTCTGCCACTCAAGGAGAACTGGTCCTGAAATGAGTGCAGTCTAGAATGTTCTCAGCTGTGACCATGGACTGTGAGCTCAGACTGACTGGGACCCAGAGGTTACACAGGCTCCTATGATAAATATGAATATACATGGGCCCTGAATTAGATCAGTATGATAAATAGTTAATTATGTGTATATATATTTTTCAAGTTTGGAAGCCACTGTCTGCCCTTACTCAGCTTTCAACTTCTAGTCTCCACTCTGACACAGTGCACCCAGATAATATTTCGAATCCATCTTTATGGTAGCTATCAAGCTTTCTCTTTCCCTCTCCCATTTCCTCTCAATTTACCTCTGTCCTATCATATCAAATCAAATTAAAAGAAAAGCTGCTGGGAACAGTGGATTTGTAGTATTAGAATTGAGTGCCAGCAATAAACCTGGTTAAAAAGAAAAAAAGGAAGAGTGTTAGAAGTGAATAAAAAAGGGGACCAGCTTCCACATGAGGTCAGTCATCTTTGCCAAAAATGGCCCACATGCTTCTCTGGTGTGTGCCTTTTCATTTTCCTGATTAAAAGTTTAAAATAACCAGGGAGCAGAGAGAAGAAAGTTAGGGACATCCTTGATAGTCAACCAAGGAGGATGGGTATTAACACATTTTACCATGACTGAATAGCCTCAGGTAGAAATACTACCAAAACAGAAAGTTAAATTGGAAAGCAGTATTTTCACTAGGTCTTATTTTGTTGAGTGAAATTTTTTGGATGGGTATTATGCTACGATGAACTATCAGCTTTTAGTAACTAATTGAAGCTATAGTATTTTTAATCTTACCATCCACTTGTCCAGTTAAATTCTGAGTCTGTTTAAGGACTTGACATCTGCTTTTGCCTTATATTTTCTAGATAGTGGATCTTTGTTAAATCAGCTCTGTGAGTCACAGTCTCTTCACCTAAAAGACAAAGATAACTAGGAGGCTGAGTGGTGGCACATCAGATAGAGCGCACATTTCATCAAGCACGTGGACATGGGTTCAAGCCCCCAGTCCCCACCTGTAGGGGATGGAGCTTCATGAGGAGTGAAGCAGTGCTTTAGGTGTCTTTCTCCCCCTCCCTCCCCCTCTTCTCCTTCCACCTCAAATTCTCTCTGTCTTTATCAAAAACAAACAAAAAACCAAAATGGCCGCTGGGAGTGGTGGTTTTGTTGTATAGGTACCAAGTACCAGCTATAACCCTGGTGACAATAAAAAATAAATTAATTAAAGAAAAGAAGATGAGAATAAACAGTTCCTCACGTACAGTCTTGAAGCAAATGAATAAAAGTGCTTTGTAAGGTATAAGGTGCCTTACAAATATTTCTGATTGTTAAGAATTTATCTTGGGGATGATAACCTTCCTTTCTCCCCCCCCACTCCTACTCCTTCTTCCCTTTTCTTTCTACCTACCCTTTTTCTTTTCATATACCTTCCCTCCTTTTTTCCTACCTCTCTTTGTCCTCTCTTCCTCTCTCCCGTTAGTTTGTTCCACAAACATTTATGAAGCATCCACTGTTTTACATGCTTTGGGTTGGGCATTATTGTATCTCTGAGGTGGAGCAAGACATGGCCCAACTCTCTGTAGGTATCATGGGCTGATGGTGAGATAGGTTTGTTGATCAATAAATGGCTAGCTTCGTGATATGAAAGGAATATGTGTGTGTGCACGTGTGTGCATGTCCACATGGAAGGCATATCAGCACCTGCCTCACTATTTACTGACAGGCTGGCAGGTTCTGTTCTGAAAGGCACTGTGCCTGTCCCCATCTCCCTTGAACATTTGATCTGTTCCAATAAAATCCTATTTCTCTGAATGCCAGTTGATGAAAATTCATCAACTAAGCAGACTCAGATGGAGTACCTCACAGCCAACGTGTTGGCCACAGGTTGAGGCATCCTTGCCACCTTCTGGGGTGAGAACTTGTTCTGTCCCTCTCCTGATGTACCCCTTCCCCACTAGCCAGCTGGGTGGCATGCCTAGAACATGGGCTATGATATCCTACTCAGAAACAGCCCCCTCCATGGTCTGAAAAAAAGACTATAGCAGCCTAAGCACTGTTGGGTGTGCCTATGAACTTTCTCCCTAAATCTGGTGTGGAAGAACTGCCAAAGTCAAGGTGATGAGTGGACTTTCTTTCTGGAGACCTGGCTATTCTCAGACTGGGTGTGTGGAGAGTCCCTCTGGTGTCTGAAGGATGTCTGCAGGCTGGTGGGCCAGAAGAGCATCATTGCTCAAACCACTCTGAGTCACTTCATTTCTGTACCATTCCACTGCCCTTAGCAATTTCTCCTCCCCACCCTTGGCTTTTAAAATTTAAGATAGATAGATCAGAACAGCTGCTGTGCATGGAACTCCTGGGTGGGGTCAGGGGCTCAAACCTATGTTCTTGTGCATGATAACGTGCACACTGTACCAAATGAGCCAGTGCCTGCTGCATGAATTCCATTTGTTTGTTTATTTATTTATTTGCCTCCAGGATTATTGCCGGGGCTCAGTGCCTGCAAGACAAATCCACTGATCCTGGCAGCCATCTCCCCTCCCCATTTTATTAGATAGGACAGAGAGAAATTGAGAGAGGAGGGGAAGATAGAGAGGGAGAGAGAAAGATAGACACTTGCATACCTGCTTCACCTCTTGTGAGGCTTGCAGGTGAGGATCAGGGGCTGGAGCCAGGATCCTTGTGTGGGTCCTTGTGCTGTGTACTATGTGGGCTTAACTCGTTGCACCACTGCCTGAGCCCCTAGTCCTTTTAACTAAATCACGGTACAAGATGACCAGCCCCAAGGCCTGTGACCATGCTATGCTTGACTCTCTAGGGAGAAGTGAGCATGAGATGGGTATTTTCTCTTCTAGTTCATATCCATTTTGTTTGCTGACCTTGTAAACAGGTCATTCTTTTTAGGATCTACCTTCACAGTCAACATAGGGTTGACTCCGTTGGTCTCCGTAGGAGGTAGGAGACCTTGGTCCATGTTAATCAGATGGGTTTATCCCTTCATTCATTATAATGGACTCAGGCATGTGCAAATGAGTGTGCTTGGGCCACTAAAAGCTTAGCACCTAGACTTTGGCTGGGATTGTTGGGGAGGAAATGTCTCTTTTTTGGGGGGTGGAGTGGGGTGGGAGGTGGGGACTGGACATTAGCAAGTTTCTTTTTCACTTTAAGCATTCTGGAATTGATCATTGACACCTTTTAATGTATCAGTTGAAGTAGGGATTAAAGAACTTCTCTTGAGTTTTACATTTTCGGTGATGTCTATGTCATCATTCTGCTTTTCCCTTCTTGAGTGACAGTCCTTGCTTTTCAACCTTTGTCACTGCACTAGGGTGTTGTCTAATTCTGTGGGTCCACTCAGACAAAACATGTTGCATTCTAAGCAACTTTTTCAGCTGTCACAGGTGCCTGAAGCTCAGCAATTCCAGTGTGACAGCCACCATTAGCCTTCACCTGAGGTCCACTGGACAAACGGAGCCTCTTCTGTTTCCCTTGACTATTATAGAGTTCTCCCCCTCACCCTTACACGTTAGGGGCAGTTGTCACCCCTGCCTGCTCCTTTGTCCTACCAAGTCTGGTCCCAATATTTACCCATTTGTCCTACAAGTTAATTGGTTTTGCTAAGCACTTTTGAGTAAAGACCTTAGCAAAACCATATTTTATTACTGTGGGCCTGCCCAATTCTTTGATTTTAATATTCCTTGTCAAAATATTTGATTAGTAATTCTTCTTCTTATCTTTGGTCCCATAGCAACAGTGACAGAATCACACCTTGAATCTCTGGAACGTAGATATCTGCACCAAATGCTTGCTTGTTTTCTTTCTTTCTTTCTTCCTTTCTTTTTTTTTTTTCTTTGTGGTCTGATACTGCTGAGCAGCCTCATAAACCCATTTTTTTATGTACACACATATATGTATGTATATATATATATGTATATATATATATATGTATATATATATATATGTTTTAGAAAGGCAAATCCAGATGTGACTGGCAGCCAGACCTAGAGGAAATTGTTTTTTAAAAAATATTTATTTATATTATTTTTATGCATTATTCTTAAAATAGTTTATTCATTCCACACGTGAAGTCTCTGGACACAGTCTGAGGTGAAGCATGTTGAGGTGGCAATCGTTGCGTTGGTTAGGTTGTGATCGGCGGATGCAATATTATTTGGTTTGGATTGGGAGATGCATACGGGAAAGTGGGCCCTATCCAAGGGTTCCAGGACTGGGGGAAGTACGGGCTCTATAGTGGAGATGTGAGGTTCCTGCTGTCTTAGGGTTCAAAAAGGCAATTGATAGTTAATGTTATCATCACATTATTTGTTAATTGGGTTAACTTTGAAAAGTCCCTTTGTTATGGTTTGCTGTACAGTATCCAGTATCTTGTATATAGCTGTGCCATTGGATGCTTCTAATCTACTTGGTCTAGGCTTTTGAGAGAGTCCGCATATCAAATACACAGCCTATATATTAAAAAGATTCAGTTTGTGTTTTGAGAAACTTTGAGACATACAATTGATTTTCCCCCTCTCATATTAATTAACTACTGATTTATATGTCTACATTTTGCTAGGAGTGTACATAAACACCATTCCCACCACCAAAGGACTGTGACCCATCCCTCCCGCCCACTCCCACCCCCCACTGGCCCAGGAAGCTGCATGTCTACCCCTCACCACTGGGTTTTTACTTTGGTGCCCTACTTACAATTTGATCAGGTCCTGCTTTTAGTTTCTCTTTCAGATCTTCTTAGCATGTGGAATGACAACCCTTCAGCTTCATTACTCGGGTGAGACCTTTCCTTTTATAGTACACTCTAATTTCATCTCAGGTAGTTCACTTTCTAACAAAGTCCCATAACCTAGATATACACCAGTTTCTGTGAGAGAGAGCTTATGTTCACACGTATCCATAAACTACTGCAAAATATATACCTGAAAGCAGAAGTACACTAGAGTTTGCAGTGAGTACCTCCCTAACACTTCCTCTCCACTATTCCAAGCTTGGGATCCATGATTGCTCAACAAATTGTTTGGCTTCGTATGTTAACTCTCTTTTCAATCACCAGGTTCCAGATGCCACCAGGATGCTGGCCAGGCTTCCCTGGATTGAAGACCCCATCAATGTGTCCTGGAGCTCAGCTTCCCCAGAGACACACCTTACTAGGGAAAGAGAGAGGCAGACTGGGAGTATGGACCAACCAGTCAACGCCCATGTTCAGCGGGGAAGCAATTACAGAAGCCAGACCTTCTACCTTCTGCAACCCTCAACGACCCTGGGTCCATGCTCCCAGAGGGCTAGAGAATGGGAAAGCTATCATGGGAGGGGGTGGGTTATGGAGATTGGGTGGTGGGAATTGTGTGGAGTTGTACCCCTCCTACCTTATGTTTTTGTTCATTAATCCTTTCTTAAATAAAAAATTTAAAAAAAATAGGAAAAAAAAGTTTATTTATTTATTTATTTATTTTGGATATAAACAGAAAGAAATTGAGAGGGAGATAGGGAAAGAGAAAGTGATATATTTGTAACACTGCTTCACTATTTGTGAAGCTTCTTCCTGCAGGTAGGGAAGTGGGGGATTGAACCTGGTTCCTTGTACATAGTAATATGTGTGCTCAGCTGGTTGTGAAACCACCCAGTTTTTATTTATTTATTTTTTAGTGATAGAGGCACATAGAGAGAGATTAACACAGATCCACCACCACCACCACCAATGGGGGGAGAGAGAAAGAGAGAGAAGCCAGAATACTGCTCAGCTTTACCTTATGGTGGTATTAAGGATTGAACATGGGGCATCAGACCTTCAGGCATGAAAACTTTTTGCATAACCATTATTCTGTCTCCTCAGTCTTCTTCTCCTCCTCTTCCTCCTCCTTTCTCTTCTCCTCCTCATCCTTCTTCTTTTTATTATATATTTCAACAAAGGAGTGAAAAAGATGCAGAGAAAGTAGACACATCTCAGCACTGCTCCATGCAAGGAATGCTGCCGGTGATGTCCATGATGCTTCTATGTGGTGCCCATGCTCAAACCCAGGATCTTGCAAATGGTAAGGCATATATTCTACCCGGTGAGTTATCTTCTGGCCCCTGCACTGAAATTGACATCTGTGATCAGAAACAAGTAATGCAAGGTCAGTGAAGAGATGCTGCTTCATTGAGGGGGGTATTAGACTGAACAAGGGGGCTGTCAGGATGAGTGAGGGAGTCAGCAGGGTCAGCACAGTGAGTCCTGAACACTCACTGCTCCATAAATCCCTCCATGGACACCTTCTGTCCTTCCTTTCCCCCACTCACTTTCCCCATATTTATTTATTTATTTATTTTCCCAAAACTGTCTTTTCCTTATGTCTTTGTTTTCCTGGAAAAATTTTCTACTTACTTTCCAAAATTTGTTTAAATTTAACATCTGTTGTGATGGAAATTTTATTGAATTTACTTCTTAATTTGAACGAGGCTGATGTGTTTACAGGTACTGAGTACGAGGAAGCACAATTTGTCTCTCATTAGTAAATCCTCTTTTTCTTTTTTTCCTTTCTTTCTTTATAGAAAAGCAGCTATTCCTTAGTTTACCCCTAGATGTTTTATAGTCCTTTTTAAAATGATAATTCTGATGAGACTATACACGTTTCTATGTGTGACTTTTCATAGCCATGTCTATTTCTTGCCTTTCAAAAATATGCTTTTGAGTGTATATTCTGTTTTCTAATCTCTTATTTTTTATTTTATATTTATTAATTCCTTCATTCTGCTCTCCTTAGGCTTTTGTTGTTGCTCTTTTTATTTTATTTTATTGTTTCTTGCTTTCTTCATTTAGTTTAATTATTTTTTGTTAAAATATGAAAGCATTTCAGTCTCTCATTTTCTTCCTCTGGGTGTAGACTTGGTCACAACCCATACATTTGTGTATGTGAATTATTGTCATCTATAACATCTTTCATAAATAACTTCTAATTTAAGTTTTGACTCCTTCTTTGACTGGAATAATGTCACAAAGTGATTTTCATTTCTTGCAGATTCGGATTTTTGTTTATTTTCTTATTTTTATTTATTGTCTTGCTATAAGATTACAGTATGAAAAATGTTTTCATAAAATATGAAAATATTTCTCATGAAATATAAAATATATAAATATATTTTTCATAAAATATAAAAATGTTTTCATAAAATATGAAAAATTTTTCATGTTTTAACAAAAAATAATTAAACTAAATGAAGAAAGCAAGAAACAATAAAATAGAATGTACAGAAAATACAATCTGTTTATTTTTTATACTTTCAAATTTTTAGTTTTCTTTTGACCAAATAACTAGGATTTTTTTTTAATAACTACGCACAAATATCTAGGGAAAATGTACACTCTTGCCTGGATAGAAAATTGAATATATTTTCTAATTGTCATGCATCTAATGAACATTTATTGAATACTTACCAAGTTACTGAGTATTAGGCATTAAAAGCATAAAAAATGAACAAGGCAGACATTGTCTGAGACCTCCAGGCTTAAATTCTAATAGGGGTGAAGGGAGAGACAGTTAAACAGAAAACTGCAAATACTGACCATAAATGTTGTGATAGAATTCATAGAAAGTCTTCTAGAGGACTTAAAGTACTCTGGAAAGTTTTCTGTAGGGTGAAATATCTAAGCATAATGACAAGTCAAATCCATTTAGCTCTTTGAAACACAAAGATTCATGACTACCATATTACCATTGTGAATATGTCTTAATATGTATGTATATGCCATGTATGTAACAGACATCTTTGTTGACCCAGCAAGATAGTTCACTTAGGAGGGTGTCTGCTTTTCCATGCACACAAACCAGACTTGAAACAGACCCCCACCATGTAGGAGGAAGCTTCAGTGCTGTGGTGTTTTTCCTCTTTCCTTTGTCTTTCTGTCTCCCTTTCTCTCTGGAAAATGAAACTCAAGTTAGAGTGGTAAAACCTTGGTGATAGATAAAAAAAATAATAACCTTTTTCTCATGCTTTATGACTGAGATTCTACTATTTAATACTTTTGATAGTCTTTTTCATGGCCATTTCTTTGAATTTGCCATCTGCAGAAACCACACACACACACACACACACACACACACACACACACACACACACACACACACACACTGCAAGATTTCTGTACAGCTGCATCTTTATTTATCTTTTATATGTCTATGCATTTATTCTTGAGTGTAATTTGACTTTAGGTGATTCTCTTGTAAGTAGTGTGCTATCAGATATTCCTTTTGACTTCAATTGGTTTGAATTATTTTAAATAGATTTTATTCTCAGTATGGGAATAATGAGAATAAACTGTATAGGTGAATATTGAAATAAATAATTAAATTTGTCATTACTCAGGCACCCACATGCCTTGCACTGTTCAAGCACGTGACATAAATTAAGTCATTTACACCAGAAGAACCATTTGAGGTAGGAACTGTTACCATGTCCATTCGGCAAGTGAAGAAATCAAGGTCTTACAAGAAGCCAGGCAGGGTGTGCTGGGTGTCTTCACTTGTATGAGGTGCAGCAGGGATCTGATCCCAGACAATCTGGCTGCAGTGCTCATATGTGTCGAATCCTATGCTCTCTTTCTGTCCCCATCAACAGACCAGGAAATTGAGGCGAAGTCATTTGGTAAATAAGAACAGTTAACTGTCTCACTTTCCTGAGGATCCAAGGGGTTCTATTTGGTGGTTAAGTGCTTTTTAGTGCTAACATTAGGTCACCAAAGAGTAGGGACTTTGCCTTCTGCCCATTTCCACACCACTGGCCTTGGACCTCTGCTTCTTCCTGCAGTTGGTCCTAGAGTCCTGTAATGCCCACAGAGAAGTGGAGAAAGCAATGCAGGGACCATCTAGAACTTAGGCTGTAATGTATAGTAAATAGTGGTGGTGGTGGCGGAGGCTTCCTTGGTCCTTTGCTGCCATTAGACCTTCTCCTGCCTTCTCCCCACACAAAGAAATTCTATGATCATTGAAGAGGAAACAATAAGGCCCCTTCAGGGTAGAGAGAAAGGGGCCTCTGTCCTTTGAGGGAGCCTCCCTATCCTGGGGTCAGGGACTGTGGGAGGATCAGAGGTTGTGGGAGAACAGAATTGGGGTGGCCTTGGGGACAGACAGCCTGTGGCCTGGCCAAAATGGGGGTGTGGGGACTTAGGAGGGAGTGGAGGCATCCTCCTCCCAGATTGGGGTCATTTGGAGGTTGCTTGGAGAGGCAACTACCCAAGCAGTGAAGTCCACCCCCCCACCAAGTAAAGTTATTGCTGGGGTGGGATCTTCATGGGGGCACAATGTCCCCTTTGGGCTTCTCCCAAGTAGACTACACTCTCTACTTCCTTTTAACCCTTCATAACTGAGAGTGGTCCATTAACCAAGTCTTCAGTGAGCTACTGTCACCTTTTCCCTTGTGCCACTGCGGGGAAGGTCTCCCCAGTGCATATCTGTATACCTCTCCAACCCTGTCTGCTCCATTCTGCTCCCTCTTTCTTCTTGGCGGTACAATAATCTCTTACATTATATTAGATATTTGTACCTATTCAAGTGTCTTCCTCTGAACTAACCTATAAAGTTAGTAGCACATAGTAGGTGCTTAGGAGACAGCAGGAATGAATGAATGAATGATGGGGAATCTGGCTTTACAAGAAGTAAATGAATAAAGCAGGGGCTCAAGACTAGCACCACCTGGAATGATTTCTAAAGGCACAACCCCCCTAACTTCCAGCTTGTCCCTGCCTCTGTTTTCTCATGACCCTCTATGTCTCAGGTCTCTTTTCTTGTAAGGACAACTTATCTTTAGGGTCAATCCCAAATCCATGTGCTCATCAAGTGACCCTTAACTCACGTGAGTGCATCTCTAAGGAGATTTTTTTTCCAAATAAGGCCACATTCATGGCTTCTGGGGGTCATCACCTAGAATTTTTTGGGAGAGGGGCCAGTTTATTTAACCCACTGCCAGGAATTGAGACTACATGCACAGAACAAAACTGATAGGCCCTCAGTGTGGGCCCAGGCTACCTTCCCCTTCCTCCCTTCAGGGACGAGAGGACTTGGTTTACTTTATTCCTCCTAGCAGAACTTTGTAGAGGTGACAGTGAATTACCCACTCCTCAAAGCTGGGGCAGTCACTTGCTGTGATGTGCACTGAGACATCCAGCACCATCCTCTCCAAACTTGGCTGACATACAAAGTCAGGAGCAGCTGGGCCCAAACCCAGAGGTTGAATTAATCTGTCTGGGGTGTATCCCAGGGGTTGATAGTTCTAGGAAGCTTCCCAGCCAGGTTCAGAAACCACTGCCTGAGCACAAAATGTTGGTCCTATTTGGTCAAGAGTGCCAGATAAAATACTAGATTCCCAGTGAAATCTGAATTTCAGATAAACAACTATACTTTTTGCTTGTGTGTATAATTATGATCCCAACACTGTTTAGAATTTATGCATGTTAGCTTATTGGGCTCAGGCAAAAATTAGTTAAGTCATGGGCCCCTTGGAATATACCTAAAATAGACTTCCTAGCTTCTTCCAGCATGAAGATCTGAAATCTTACCTGCTATATTCTTACCTCTAGGTTTATATTTATAGGTTTATCTGCTTTATATTGTAATGTTTTTCAGCCACAAAATTGTAGATGCTACCATGATGCCAACCTTACATCTTCCCTGGGCAGATGATCTCACCAATGTATCCTGGAACCACACCTCTTCAGATCACTACCCCACTAGGGAAAGAGAGAGATAGGCTGGGAGTATGGATTGATTATTTGAAATTTGTATTTAACAGGCATATTGTACTTATTAATTTCTTAAAATTTACAGTCCTATACTATGTGCTTTGTGGAGGTAGTCCCATTGCTTCATACAAATAAGGCATTATAGGGCATTATACAAATATTTATAGGTCATTTAGTAAGCTTTTTAAAATTTTATTTATAAAAAGGAAACATTGACAAAACCATAGGATAAGAGGGGTACAAGTCCACACAGTTTCCACCACCAGAACTCCATATTCCATCCGATTGCCTGATAGCTTTCTTATTCTTTAACCCTCTGGGAGTATGGACCCAAGATCATTGTGGGATGCAGAAGGTGGAAGGTCTGGCTTCTGTAATTGCTTCCCCACTGAACGTGGGCAATGACAGGTTGATCCATACTTCCAGCCTGCCTCTCTCTTTCCCAAGTGGGGCAAGGAATCAGAGCTCCAGGACACATTGGTGGGGTTGTCTGTCCAGGGAAGTCTGGTTGGCAACATGCTAGCATCCGGAACCTGTGGCTGAAAAGAGAGTTAAACATATAAAGCCAAACAAGTTGTTGACTAATCATGAACCTAAAGGCTGGAATAGTGCAGATGAAGATTTTTTTTTGGGGGGGTCCTTTGTTTTGTAGATAGCTAGTAGGCATATTATAGTTATATTCCAAAGGGCCTGTGGCTTGACTTTTTTTTTTTTTTTTACCCTGAGCCTGAAATCTGATATGTAGGTGGATCCAAGTTATTGTCTGGGGAGATGATGTCATGGCTGGAAAAAGGACCAGAAAGCTGGATCAGGGAAGAGAGTAGCTTCCAAATATGGGAAAGGTGTATAGATATTGCTGATTGTAAACCCCATCAATTTGATGTGATCTGGGGCCCATATTCAGACTAGGAGCCTATGTGACCTCTGCATCTCTGTAGATCTGAGCTCACATTCTGTGGTCATGAGTAGGAACATTCCAGGCTGCCCCAATATAAACTCATCTTCTTCAGGTGTAGCATAGAGTATGTTGTCCAGCCTTCCTTCGGAGGATGGAATATTCTCTACTGTTGTTGATCCAAGTAGAGGGCAAGGTCCTATGGGGGGGCCCACAAAGGGATCTGTTGTGTTGTTCTTGATAGAGATGACTGGTAACAATGGAAAGAGGGATTTATTCAAGATTTAGGCCCATCATGTCTGTTTGGGAATCTCAGGACTCCCCGAATAGGGCCCTAGGTGATGGGGCAGCCTGATAGTGACTAAAAAGTCATCATTAAAGTATGCCAGTATCTTGCCCTTATTCAGCTTTTGCAGTCCTTTCTTTGGTAAGATTAGCTTTGGAGTGAGTGAGGGAAGTGTAATAGACAGTAGGTGAAGAGGGTATCTAAGTAGGCACTATTTCATTATGAACTTCATACTGACTCACTACAGACTATTACGCACTTTTGCTTTCAGGTATTTATTTTGCCCTAATTTATGGATACATGGGAACCTATGCTCTATCTCACAGGACCCGTTCTATATCTAGATTTTGGGACTTTGCTAGGAAGTGAACCACCTGGAACGGAATTAGAGAATCCTTTGAAAGGAATGGTCTCACCTGAGTAATGAATCTGAAAGGTTGACATTCCATGCCTGGCGTCTCTGGACACAGTCTGAAGTGAAGCATGCTGAGGTGGTACTCACTGCATTGAATAGGTTGGGATCAGTGAATGCAACATCATTTGTTATGAATTGAAAGAGGCATGTAGGAAAGTGAGCCCCACTGACGTTTAGTAAGCTTTAAGCAACATACTGCTGAAAAATGGGTGATGATCCCCTGGTTAAGGGTAAGGAGTATGGGCGTTAAAGTTCACACACAAAGTCAGATAAATCCACAAATAAGACACCTACAACCAAGAAAGGTTGCTATAAAAGTGTTCAGCTTTTACATAGGGAGCTTGGGGACAGTGGTGCGGCTAGCAGGACAGAATGGGTATGGTTTGATGAGTCAAAGTGAATGTGGCCAGGCCTTCTAGAGTGGACAAGGAAGGCAGCTTGGGTGGCTATTGGCTGAAGCTCAGAAGAGGCAGAGGTGCCATTCCTGCAAAAAATGCAAGTAGGTGGGAAGAGCAAATGTGATGCTGGGGGGTGAGTGTGCTGGTGAGTTCCTGGAAGAATGAGAGCCCAGTACCAGTGGAGCCATCCACGGTAGGTGATGGGAAGGAAGAGTCAGATCACCTGGGTTTGTCTGTGGGTCTCCGGCAGGGGTAAGGGGTGGGGGAGTGGACTCAGATGGGCCCTGGGTTTTCAGTGTAATGGAAAGCACTGGAGGACTCTGATGAGGGAGTGTGAAGATGTGGTCTGCCCAAACACAAAGTCTTTGGCTACTGTGGGAGCAAGAGTGGAAGGTAGCAGAGCCAGGGGGTGTTTTGGCTTCATCAAGCTGACGGTGCCTAGGTCTGGAATAAGAACAGAGAGGGTTGAGAATGGGAAGAAGGGGGGAAATTTTCTCTCTCCAGCCACAGGTAGTCCAGCAAAACATGGGAGAGCTAGGATATCCTGGCTGATGTGTCAAGAGTGGGTGAACATCATGCAGGCAGGCAGGATGAGGTGCAGTTGTCTGGGTGCATAGACACCAGATGTGAACAATCTGTGAAATTGCCAGAGATCTGGCTGCTCTTTGGGGGATATTCACCCTTTTTACCCTGAAGCATGTCAACAGTAAAAGTACTTCAACATGTCACACCCCTCAGCTCTAAGGGTTTTGCAGCCCATGTGGTTGCCAACCATCATGAATTTTTAATAATAAAAAGGAATCCTGAGTCCTTCAGTGAGGGTAGGTGGGAATTCAGCAACCCAATGTTCCCCAGAACACTTTTCTGGGGCCATTGGATCTGCTGTGTGCTTTCTGTCATGGATCTTGTTGAGGGTGAGTGAGAGCATCTTATTTAATTGCCCTATTATTTCCTTTCAAGATGTCTCAATGCAGGGAATAAGTTGGTGGCAAGCTATCTGAGATGATTTTTTATTGCTGCCAGGGTTATTGCTGGGGCTCAGTGCCTGAATGATGAATCCATCACTCCTGGCAGCCATCTTTTCCTTCTCTCTTCTTCTCTTCATTTTATTTGATAGAGCAGAGAGAAATTGAGAGGGGAGGGAGAGGGAAAGAGAGACACCTGTAGCACTGCTTTACCATTCATGAAGATTTCCCCTTGAAGGTAGTAGGGACTAGGGGCTTGAAACCAGATATTTGTACATGGCAATATGTGCACTTAGCTAAGTGTACTACCAGCCCTCCCCCCTCTCTTGGGTAATTTTTATTGCCAGTTATTTGACAGTTGTGTAAAAAGTTATAAGATTTCAGAGGTAATATTTCATACACATGTGTATGTAAGTTACTGTATTCATCACCAAAGTCTTGTGCCTTCTTACCTCTGATATGTAACATACTTCTCAGAAAGTCTAAAAGACAGTTTGGTTGCTTTTTTTTTTTTTTTCTTCCAAACTTGTTTGCTTTAGGTATCTATATTCCATAGATGAGTAAGATTATTTGGTAGTTGTGTTTCAACTCCTTACTTATTTCACTTAGCACAATTACTTCCTATTACATCCATTTTGTGACAGGTTCCTTCTTGACAAAAACCTGTTCATAGGGGTTAATCCACTCTTGGAAAACCAAGAGGTCCAGCCTTCCATGTTGTCTTGGAACTGGTCCCTGAGAGGGAAAGGCCATTCTTAGGAAATCTCTAAGATGAGAGCTTCCATATGAGGGTCATGTAAAAACAAACTCACAGGACCAGGTGGTGGGGCACCTGGTTTAGTGCACACATTACAGTGTCCAAGGAAGGACCCAGGGTCAAGTCCCTGGTCCCCACCTGCAGGGGGAAAGCTTCAAGAGTGGTGAAGCAAGGCTGCCCATGTCTCTCTTTCTTTCCCTCTCCATACATTCCATAACTTCTTTATCCAGTCATCTGACGAGGGGCATTTAAGCTGTTCCTACTTTTTGGCTTCCATGAATAATGCAGCTGTGAACACAGGGTGCATATGTCCCTTCTAAGTAGTGATGAGTGTTCGTCCACTGGATAAATGCCTAAGAGTGGTATTGCTGGGTCATAAGGCAATTCCATTTTCATTTGTTTAAGCACTCTTCATACAGCCTCCTACAGGGGCTGTACCCGTTTGCATTCCCACTAGTAGTGTAGCAGAGTCCCTTTTTCTCCCCAACCTCGCTAATACTTGTCATTTCCTGGTTTGTTGATATAAGCCATCTCTCAGGTGTGAGATTAACCACTGATAGGTATGAAAAAAAAGTATGTTTTCATATGAAAAGGTAAAGTATGTTTCATTTTCCACCCTCTACAAGGTATATAGTATTACTTATGCAAGTGGAGAAATTCAGCCTTTTTAGATAACAAGTCCAAAGTCTACAGGAGGCAAAGTGAGGATCCCAAGTCTGTTTCCCATCTCTGGGCTCTAATCATGTCTCCTGGACTCTCCTTCCAGGGCAATCTGGCCAAGACTCATTCTCCTCACAATGGGGACGAGAGCACAGAATACAGAACCCAGGACACAGACATCCATGCTTTCTGTGTGGGACAGGTTTCACACCCCGAGCTCACTAGCCTTTGAGTATCTGTCTTCTCCACTCACACGTGAACTGATGGATATGAGTAATGTATCTTCTACCTTCTGTTTTATCTGTGGAAAATAAAGAGAACTTTCAAAAATGAGCCCCAAACCAAAAGTCACTGTACAACAGCAGATGCTACAAAAATAGCTATTGGTCTCTAATTAAGCTGTAGCCTACCCAGGAGCATCTAAAGAGTGAAAACATAGTAGGTATGCTTAAGGAATTTAGCAAAGGGCAATGATTTTCTGATGCGTTGCTGTGCTGATTAACTAGGGATGGAAATGGAGAGCAGAAAGGCTTTCTTTATTGGTTTGTCTGGCTGGCATTCCACATTCAGGCCACAAGAGGGCAGCACCTGAGAGATTGTAATCCCAGGTTGATGCTAATGTCTCCCCTGGGGCATTGCAGGTGTGCTATTTCACTTGACTTGAGTTTTCTTGTTCTGTTCAAAAAATAGTCAAGCACCAGGATTCTTACAAGCAGTCCTCATAGTTTTTAAAGGTTAGTGAGGGGAGTTATGGTTCAGTGAGAAGTACTCTAGGAAGGCTGCCTAGAAGAGATGAATGGTGATGTCAATCAAGACCCCAGCACCTCAGTAACTCAACTCACCATTGTGGCTTCTGAGGTGGGGAAAAGCAGTGTGTGTGTGTGTGTGTGTGTGTGTGTGTGTGTGTGTGTGTGTGGCAACAATAGAGCCATGTGATACTGGGACAAAAAGCAAGTACTCTGACCAATGGAATAGAATAGAGAGCTCAGAAATAAACTCAAACATATGGATATCTAATACACAACAAGGATACCCAAGCCATACAATGGCAAAAACAAACAAACAAACAAAAACCTCTTCATCAAGTGAATCTGAGTGCCATTAACAGGTGACTAGATGAAGAAGATATGTGGTAGATAGAATTGAATACTACTCAGTCATTAAAAATTTGGCATTGTGAGGCCCAAGTCAGGGAATCCTAGGTTTCCTCCATAGATATGATGAACCTAGACATCTAATAGACTCCTCTCTCCACCATCACTGGTCACTTCCACTGGGAACATCTTCATAGACCCTTTCAAGGGCCTCTCTAGGACCTTGGCCTCACTATGAACTGGCAATGGTACAAACTGCCCCATTTTGCAAAGGGAGGCTGGGTTAGCTTACTCTGCCACTCTAGGAAGACAGGTCTTAAAATGAGTGCAACCTAGAACGTTCTCAGCTGTGACCATGAACTGCAAGCTCAGACTGACAGGGACTTGGAGATTATACAGGCTTCTGTGCTAAATATGAAAATACATGGGCCCTGGTCAGATTGATGTGGTAAACAGTTCACTGTATTTATATATTTTCTTCAAGTTTGGGAGCTACTCTCTGCCCTAATTCAGTTTTCTAGTTCTATTCTCAACTCAGACTACATCTTCCCAGACAATATTTTTAGCCCACATCCATGTTAACTATCAAGCTCAGGCAAAAACTACTAAAGTCATGGCCCCAAGGGACATACCTAAAATAGACTTTCTTGCTTGTTATCACCCTAAAATCCCTTTTCTCACCTGCTCTATTCCTACTTTCTGGTTCCTATTCATTAAACATTTTGTCCTGCCTTATAACTTACTGACACCAAGGTGTGTGTGTGTGTGTGTGTGTGTGTGTGTGTGTATTTCTTTTTAGCTTAAGAACCTGTGTAACCACTGAGTCTCTATTGGTCTGAGTTAGCAGTTCATGGCCACAGATGGGGATATTCTAGGCTGCACTCATTTCAGGGCCAGTCTTCCTCAAGTGGTAAGGGCAGAATGACCCAGCTTCCATTCAGAGCCTGGGGCAGTCCCCACCATTGCTGCTTTATAATGAGGACAAGGTCCTGGGAAGGCCCACAGAGGGCCTATGATGGCATTCCCAATGGAGTGACCACTGGTGGTGGAGAGAGGGATTAATTAGAGGCCTAGGCCCATCATACTTGTGTGGGAATCCAAGGATTCCCTGACTGGGACCCCAGATGATGGAGCAGTGTGGTACTGACGAAAAAGGCCATTATTAAGTGAGCCATTCTCTTGCCCTTATCCAACGTTTGTAGTCTTCTTTTTATCTGATGACCTTAGACTGTCTGCTAGTTGTTTAAGTGGTGAGTGTCATTTGTTGTTCTCAACCAGAATTAGGTTTTTCTGATCTGTCTTCTTTGGGCCTTTCTGCTAGATTGCCAAGCTAACTTGGTCTAAGTCTGATCCATTACAGAATCATGATACCTTCTTTCGGCACTTCCACTAGGATTCCAGGATTATTAGGTCTAAGTTTCATCACAGAGGGCTATTAAGCACTTTTACTTTGAATTACATTATTTCCCCTTGCAGAGCCCTATCTTTCTATAGAAAGAAAGAAACAGACTTGGAGTATGGATTGACCTGCCAATGCCTAGCTAGCTTCAAAGCAGTTACAGAAGCCAGAACTCCTCCCTTTTGCATCTCCAAAAGAATTTTGGTCTATATTCAGAGGGGGAGAAATGTTAGGAGAAGATGACTAAAGGGCTCTGAAATTCAACTCCATCAGGACCAAGAGAGGAAAGGGGGAAATAAAGGAAAGTACATTTGGAAGTAGAAATAGGTGTAGGTGTGACAAAATGGATGAGAAGGCAGGACCATAGAAAAAGTGGGAAAAAATATATATATAGTTATAGGAATAATAGTCAACTCACAGTTATAGAAACAACAGCCAACTCATATCTGTGACCTTGGGAGAATTACTGCAGTTTCCAGTGGAGGGAATGGGAGTACAGAACTCTGATAGTGGGGAGAGTGTGGAATTGTACCCCTGTTACTTTGTAACTTTGTAAATCACTAATAAAAAAACATGCCATTGTGTTGTAATGTCATTTATATTACAGTAAAGTATATAATTGTGTGTGTGTATGTTTGTGTGTGTGTGTGTGTATGCACATGTGACCAGTAAAGGGGTTAAGAACCTAAACTTCAGTAGTGAATAGGTCTCAGCCCAAGTCTCAGGTTGGCCCATACTATACTGTGTCCCTCTGAGTAACTTAATTTTTTCATGTTTTCTCACCTATAAATCAAATGTAATACTTGGACTTACTCTATAGGCTATTCTGTAGGTAAATTAAACCATCAAGGAAAAAACTATCAACACCTCAAGAATCCCAAATCACTTATAACTTGGCAATAGAGAGAAACAAAGCCATCCCTTTATTTGTGAACAGATATCTATAAAGCGCTTACTATGTATAGCCACTATGCCAAGCCCTTGGGATATGACACACAGTAAAAAAGAGAAATATTCCCATTTTCATGCACCTGATATAGAGAAATATCAGATAAAAATAACTCAATTCACAGTGAGCCCTAATCACTATAGTTTTTTCTCAGATATTTTATTTATTTTAATGAGATACTAAGGGAAAGATAAAAACATAGATAGACAGACCAAAGCACTGCTCAGTTCTAGATTATGGTGGTGCTGGGGATTCAATCTGGGGCTTCCGAGCCTCAGGAAATAAAGTTTTATTTGCAAAACCATAACACTATTTTTCCATCCCAGTTCACCATAGTTGTTATAGAGGAAATGAGTAAAACAAAATAGAGAATGCCAGTTTAGAGGAGAGGTTGCTAAAAAAACATTTATCTATATTGAAAAAAAATGTACATTTAAATATATTTGGTAAAACATTTAAAAGAATCAGTAGTCATTTCTAAGTCAACTTCTAAGATCCAAGAGGAAAATAAAGAAATCAGGAAGACTTGGTTTATTCAACAAAAAGTTAAAAGGGAAATGAAAACACATGGGAAACAAAAATTGAAATCAGATAACAAATGTTATCAAGTAGATGATATAGACTCTCACATTTCATTTACAGAGCGAAACTCAGTTATAAACTGTGTCCTAGAGATGTAACCTGTAAGCAAAATGATTCAGAAAGACTAACAATAAAGAGATGAATGGGCATAGATGGGGCAACATAAAGGGAAAAGCAAATTTGGGATAGAAATATCAGTATCTGATTAGGTAGGATTGTAGATCAAAGTGGTAAGCAGTAGAGAGAAGTACTTTATATTAATAAAAGTTACAATCCATCAATAAGACATTGGAGACTTGAATTCTAATCCAGCAGGTGTTTCTCTGAGCACAGACTCTGATACAAGACTTGACAAATCCACGGTTATAGCAATAGACCTTGACATTCTCCTCTCAGAATTTGATGGATCACATGGACCAATGGGCAGATAGAGTTTGAGTACAATACCAAGCTTGACTAGTTAATTATTAATACAACTTGGATGGAAAGGAAGAACCTTATTTTCCCTCTTGGTTCATGGAGTTTTCTCACTATTTAAATATGGACTTGGCCCAGTATGGGGTATTCAAATGCAAATAGCAGAAACAAGGGTTCAGATTCATTTAAACAAGTTTCTGGATCTACATCCAGAAAGGTTGGGAAGGTGAACTATTTCCAAGACCTGGACAGGAGACCCCTATTCTCAATCACTGGCCAAGAGGCAGACACTTCTCTTTGATGCACAGAATAAATTTCTCTTTAGTAATGTTTTCTCTTTCTTCCCTACCTGACCTGGACCAAATCAAATGTGCTGACTGGCTTTAACCACTATTTCTATGACTTTTATTAAAATGGACTGCACTCATGATATGAAATGCAAACAAAGGAAAGGAAGGGCATCTCCTTAGTATAGTCTTCAATTTTTCTGAAAAGAAAGTCTAACTGTGCACTGTTTAGTAGGAATATAATGTGCACCATATGTATAATTTCCAGTCATCTAATAAAAACATAGAGACATGCTAAATCTTAGAAATCGATGACATTAATTAAAAAATATATTTTATGTGTATCTCAAATTATCATTTCAACATATAATACATACAGAATTATTGCTATTTTGCTTTTTTTTAAAAAAAATTTTTTGAAATTCAGCAAGGGCATTTTATACTTATAGTATTTTTCAATTTAACTGCTAAGAACAGCTACCTCTTCAGAATTTTGTATAGTCTACAGTAGAAAAAGTAGATTACCATGCCTTAGCTATTCAAAATGTATTGAAAAGTTCTCCCATAAGAAAATTGTGTATGAAAACTCATTGAAGTAATTTTCTGTTAATATTTGGATCCTCACTGATAAGCTGGTCTATCTCTTAAGAAGTGATTTGACCTTGAAGCAAAAGCATATCAATTTTGAAACAAAGTGAAGTGAATTCACTGTGATACTCAGTATTATTAACGTTGAATGCAATTGAAAAATAACTCTTAATTTATCATCAGCAAAGCACTCTTCAGAATTTTTGGTAGCATTTACAGTGAATTTTGCTGTAAATTGCATTTTAAATAATTTGCCTACTGATTCATGTTGTAAAAATGTGAAAGTCATCATTATTCATTTGTATTTTAAAAGTATTAAATTTTATCATAAATTGACAACCCCTTCTCTTTCACTACCTGGCTAACCGGGTCACTAATAAACGTGTATTTTTTAAAAATATTTTTAATATTTTATTTATTTATTTTTGGTATAGATAGAGAGAAAGAGGGAAGGGGGAGGAGCATAGGGAAGGGGGAGAGAGAGAGAGACACGGATGTCACTTGCAGCAGCAGGACGCAGAAAAAGGAGGTTTGGAGCAGAAAGGGACTCAATCCTTTATTTGCGCTGGCACCTCAGAGTTGGGTGAGAGAGCAGCAGTTTTGGCCACGTGGAGGTAGCAAAAATGGCCTCCTCGTGCAGCAACCTTCCCTGCGTCTAATCACCGAAGTGAAAGGCAGGCAAGAGAGAAAGGGGCTGAAGAAGGAGGGCTTTTATGGGAATAGCTCTGGCAAGAATGGGAAGGGGGAGGAGTAACCATAGCTCTCCAGGGTAGGATAATAACTCTCGTGATAATGGGAAGGGGGAGGAGTAACCATAGCACTCCAGGGTAGGATAATAACTCTCGTGATAATGGGAAGGGGGAGGAGTAACCATAGCTCTCCAGGGTAGGATAATAACTCTCGTGATAATGGGAAGGGGGAGGAGTAACCATAGCACTCCAGGGTAGGATAATAACTCTTGTGAGAATGGGAAGGGGGAGGAGTAACCAGAGCACTGCAACTATCACGGGGAATCGACAGTGCCCTGAGGGCACAACATGGCAGATGTGACTGCATCTGCACAATTTCCCAGCAGAGAGAGAGAGAGAGAGAGAGAGAGAGAGAGAAAGCAACACTGCTTCATTTCTCCTGAATTTTCTGCTGTGGGTGTGGGCTGGTGGATGGGAGCTTGAGCCTGTGTCCCTGTGCACTGTAGTGTGTGTGCTCTACCAGTAAGCTTTTCTTTAGAGCTTCAAATTGTATACATTCTATATGCTGTGTGATAACAGTGAATAAACATTTTATTATTCTTATTTATTTATTGGATAGAGACAGTCAGAAATTGAGAGGGTAGGAGGAGATAGAGAGGGGAGAGAGAAACAGAGACACCTGCAGACCTGCTTCACCACTTGCAAAGCTTTCCCCTTGCAGGTGGGAATTGGGGGCTCTAACCCTGGTCCTTGCGCATTGTGACGTGTGTGCAATCAGGTGCACCACCACCTGTCCCCACAGTGAGTAAACTTTAAACCAAACTGCAATATTGGAGTCTTTGGTTTTGAATACATAGTATGTCATATTGTTTCAAAGCAGTCTTGAATTAAGAGTTAATACTAAGCAGATCTTCATAAAACTCTTTCAAGACTCAACCAGTGAGCAAAGAACACAAGATCATTAAATTCATTGTCTTCCACTTCTTTCAGCAGTTCTATAAACTGATGATGATTCATAGCATTTGTACGCAAGCACGCGATGATTTTACTGGTGTTATCAACGACATTTTTCAGAGTTTGCTGCAGAAACAGAGCAGAAATATTTCATATGTATCATATAGTGGAATAAAACATTAAGAGAAACATCAGTCTGTTGTTTTACAATACTAGCAAATCTAAAGATTTTAATCTAACATAGCTGAATTATCGTGTCGTCATAGAAACGAATCTCCTCAATTCTACTGAAATTCTTCTGACACATATAGGAGATGTAAAATTACCTAAGCTCTGAGTTTTATTTAAAAAAATATTACAAGACTTTTTTCAGAGAACAGTTTTAAGGCCAGCAGAAAAATTGAGCAGAAGGTGCAGAGATCTCTCATTTACCCATCCCCACCCATTCATGGACTCTTCTGTTACCAGTATCCCCCACTTGTAGTGAGGAAGCATGAGAGATTCCATCTTGCTATCCACATAGCTCTTATTTTTTTTCAACTCCAATATAGCTTTATTGAAGAAATGCTGGTTAACAGGATTTCTTGTTGTCCCAAGAGTACATTTCCACATTTTGCCAAGATAGATATCAGTGCATTTCACCCCCCACCATTTCATCGTCTTATCTCACCATAGGGTCTTAGGTTTCCAGCCTCTCCTTAGTAGTACTCCCTGCCCACTTCTGAGTCCCTTCTGAATCTGCTGCCATAGACTACGGACCACTGAAGATTCACCCTATATTGCCCTTTGTTTTGCTTCTTTGAGCCCATTTGTGAGTGAGATCATCCAGTTTTTGTCCTTCTTCTTCTGGCTTATCTTGCTCTACATGATTCTTCCATTCATGTAGGAGTAAAGGAGAACGTGCCATTGTTTCTTACAACTATGCAGTACTCCATTTTCACATATATACTTCCTATATCTTTTTCATCATCTCCTTAGTATTAGGAGTATTAAGTATTAAGAAAAAGTCATGTAGGCTTCCAGGAAAAATGTATTACTTAGTAATATCATATCAAAGTTTTAAAAGGGGGACAGACTGCCTCTTATCAAGTCACTGAAGTCAGTTGAATAGGCCAGGGCCCCCTTCCTTCTCTTCCACTACCTTTTGTGTCTTCTTTCCTTAGATACATAGAAACATTCCAGACTCCAGCCTGAGAGTAAGATTCGTTTTTTTTCTTCAGCCAGGAGGCTGCCATCTTCTCAGGTTGCTAGCACCTTAGCAACTTTCCTTTTCTCACATAACCCTTGTCTCTTGCATATTGATTTCCAAGTGGCTGGCAATCCAACATTTGGATTTTTAACACTCCCAGAGTGTGACATTACATTGACACATCATTATCATCCCAAGCCCAACATTAAGGTTCACTCTTCATAATGCAGAGTCTGTGGGTTTGTGTGTGTATCTACACTTCTAGTACCATACTGGGAAACCTGATTTTATTATTTATTTACTTATTTATTTATCTTTTTTTAAAAAATATTTTATTTATTTTCTCTTTTGTTGTCCTTGTTATTTTTCGTTGTTGTTGTAGTTATTATTGTTATTGATGTTGTTGTTGTTAGATAGGACAGAGAGAAATGGAGAGAAGAGGGGAAGACAGAGAGGGGCAGAGAAAGATAGACACCTGCAGACCTGCTTCACCGCTTGTGAAGCGACTCCCCTGCAGGTGGGGAGCCGGGGGCTCGAACCGGGATCCTTATGCCGATCTTGTGCTTTGCGCCACCTGCGCTTAACCCGCTGAGCTACAGCCCGACTCCCTTATTTATTTATCTTTACTTCCCCTGTATCTGTGCCTTGTCTTTATTGTATTTTTTTTAAAAAACTTTATTTTTCAGTTGTCTTTTCAAAGAATGCATTGTCATTTTAAAGCATGTATATTACTGTTTTTTAAATTTATTTATTCCCTTTTGTTGCCCTTGTTGTTTTATTGTTGTAGTTACTATTGTTGTTGTTGTTGGATAGGACAGAGAGAAATAGAGAGAGGAGGGGGAAGACAGAGAGGGAGAGAAAGATAGACACCTGCAGATCTGCTTCACCGCTTGTGAAGCAACTCCCCTGCAGGTGGGGAGCTGGGGCTTGAACCGGGATCCTTACTCCAGTCCATGTGCTTTGCGCCACCTGCGCATAACCCACTGTGCTACAGCCCAACTCCCATCTTTATTGTATTTTTGTCTTTCCCCTGTAGCTTTGTTCCTTTTCTGGAACACCTTATAGTTGTAGTCATACAGTATGTGTTTCTCTGTGTGTGTGTTTTGATTGACTGTTTTTGTTTAATAATGACCCTTTAATGTTCCTTCTTTTTTTTTTTTTCATGACTTGATTGTTCATTTCTTTTTTGACACAGAATGATATTCCATTGTCTGGATACATACACCACAATTTCTTTGTCCACCTACTATGGGATATTTGGTTTACATCTAAATTTTGACAATTATGACTAAGGTTGATATAAACATCTCTGTAAAGGCTTTTGTGTAGGTATATGTCTTTATCTCCTTTCAATAAATACCAAGGAGAGTAATGGATAGCTCATATACTGAGAGTAAGATTAGTTTTGAAAGAAATCATCAAACTTTCCTTCTGTTGCTTTCACATCCTCACCAGCATCTGGTGTTCTCATAGACACCTTACTCTTTGCTTTTATTCCAGTGAATCCCATTGCAGACCACTGACCTCCCAAACTGTGAGGTAAGACATCTGTGTCGTTTCAAGCTGCTAACATTTGGTACTTTATCATAGCAGGACCAGGAAACAGATACAGTAGTTCTACAAAACAATGAAGTTGTTATACAGGAAACACATTTTACTGTACAATTTGAACTCTACACTTTATTAAACTTACATTAAAAATACATGCAGTTTCCTGGATGTGCTACCCACACGGTAGGTCCTCAGGAACCACACACACACACACCCAGTGGCTACTGTGGCTACTGAACATGGCAGAACAGCTGGGTCCTGGCAAGAGCCTGCCTTTCTTGGTGAGTAAAGTGCTGAGGAGAGAGAAGAAACTTGGGAGGTGACTTAGTTCCCTTCGCAAAGAAACTCTTTGGGGGCATCTGACATGTGTTTCAACTGTACAAGTTTTGGGGATATTATTTAGTGTCAAGTTCTACTTCAAGATTGGGAGAGGTTTCAGCATTTGGAAATGCTGTATGGGTGGAGGAGGGGAAGAAATTATCTTAATAGAAACATTTTAAAGTATCTAAGTTTTTAAGGACTTGGACTCAAGACACAGCACTGGGTTGCTTAATAAGTATCTAATTTCAAGATTTCTCATGAACTTCTAGTAGAGCCTGACTCCTCTCTAGGAAGGATGTCTGCAGGGGCTGGTGAACCACATTCTTTCTCCAAGGGTTATAATTTCCATCTCCTCTAAGGGAGGAGTCCTACCTTAGAGGAGGACCCAGTCCATGCTTAAGTCTGGGAGTGCTTGGGAAGGATTTTGAGTTGAGGTAACTGCTGGGCTCATAGAAAGCTGGGATTGCAATGCACAAATAGGAGAGATTTCAGGAAGGGCACAGGCAGGGGAAAGAGAGTGAGTCAGTGCCAGCTGTGAGTTTGCTGCAGCATTTCCAGAGGGAGGGAGGGAGGGGAGGAGGGGTTCCTGCTTGGAGTTCCAGAGACCTGGGGTCATCTTAGAGGGGTGAGTGAGCACTCTTGGGAGTTTGTGTAGGAAACACAACTCTAGTGTTTTCTTTTCAGTCTTTCCCAGCAAAATAGCCAGCATCTTAGAAATCGTTTCTTTCAGTTAAAAAAAATTTTTTTCCTGTGGTTACAAGCTTGTAAGATTACCAAGTATAGTTCCACACTGCATCCAGACAATCTCTTCTTCCCCCCCCCCATTCTAATCTCCTTTCCCATCTTCCCATTCTGCTCTTGCCTCTCTCTGTCTTCTTCCCTGCCTGCCCTTACATTCCCTATCCCTTCCTTCCCTCCATCACCCTCTTCCTGTTCCTGACTGTTTTGTTCTTCCCCTGCCCCTCCTTTCTCCTCTCTACTTGTTGCCCCTTCTCCAGTCTTTTCCCATTTCTACTTTCCTTCTCTTTCTTTCCCTTCTGTCCCAGGTTTTACCACATGCTAGAACAGGACAAAACTACACCAGGAGTGAACTTTTGACTCACCTCTATCTTCTCTAAAAAGTTTAACAATTTGTTTCTTTTCACCATTAAGCAATATACGTTTGTTGAAAACATCTGATAAATACAACATAAAAACAAAATAGAGGGGGCAAGCATTGACATACCCAGTTAGGCTTGCATGTTAAACTGAACAAGGGCCAGAATTCAAGCCCCCAGTCCCTACCTGCAGTGAAAATTTCCAAATTATGGAGCAGTGCTGCAGAGCTCTCCATCTCTCTCTCTCTCCTCCCCTCTCAATTTTTCTCTGTTTCTATCCAATAAGTAAGCTAATTAAAAATATTTTTGAAAATAGAGGCCACCTGCAGTTAGTCTTCATGCTGTATATGTGTGTCTATGTGTGCATGTGTGTATACAAAGTGTTACAGAAATTGACTTTGGATCATTTAGTATCTCACTTTTTTGCAAGTGACATTGAATCAGAGATATTTTCTCACACTAATAAGAGTTTTTCCAAATACTAGATTATTGAAGGCTTGGAAGTTTTCTGTCTTATGAGTGTACCATTATTTATGTGTTGACATGATTTTTTTGGGTGTTCCCCCACACACACACCCCAGAGATTCATACTTGCCTACCCATGACCCACCCTCATCTTTCAATACAAAAACACTGATTTTTATTGTGGGTGACAATTTGCTTATTTAAAAAAGACCACATCTCCAAATGTCTTTTGCAGCAGCAAGTGGTAGTCAAGAACATGCCTACAGAAACCACTTATTTGATTTTCTGAGAAAGCACATTAAGAAGGTCTACCTCAGGCTGATGAAATAGGCCACTTGTAGAGTGCACTGCTTTGCTATGTATGCAAATCAGGTTTGAGCCTGGCCCCTACCACATCAAAGGAAGCTTTGGATTTGTAGTCACTTTCATTCTCTCTGCCTCAAAAAAAAAAAAAAAAAAAAAAAAAAAAAAGGAAAGAAAGAAAGAAAAAAAAGAAAGAGGGGGTGGTCTACCCTTTTTCTTTCATGGAATACAAAACATGAGACTAGAGTATCAGCAATCTTGGACCATAAGATAACCTTGATGACAGAAACTATGCACTGAGGACAAGGCAAGATAAGAACAGAAAGTGCCTACTAGGTCCCAGGGAATACAATATGTCTACACATCAGTCATGGACTATCTACCTTGGGACTTCCTTTATGTGCAAGAAAAATAAACATCCCCACTGTTTGCTTTCTATCTTTTTCTAGTTACTAATATAATTTCTACAATAGATTAATTTATTCTACATTCAAAGATGATAATTTATGCATGACTACCATGGACCATTTCCTGCTGATATGAACACACAATAGTGAACCAGCCACAGGAAAACTTCTGTTCTCAGGGAGCTGACATTTCAGTGGAGAGAAATAGAGGATAAAAAGGTGAACCAGTGAAATATTTAGGATGTTAAATCATAAATGCTAAGGAGAAAAACTCAAGTGGAGCAAAGGGACGTGTAATGCTTTAGGGAGTTGGGATGATGTTGAAATTCTGGATGATATAAGGAAATGGCTAAGATAACTATTCTCTTCCCTACCAATTCAAAATGGTACCTTAACCATTCGCTTCACATGCTTTCTGCTTAGAAATGAGTGGCTAATTTGACTTGGAGAAGAATTGGTCACTAGCGCCCTCTCATGAGGATTATCATTCACATGTACTAGCGGAGCTTCTGGCAAACGCTAGAAGAAGCGAGCTTCTTTATCTTGCAGGCCTAAGGAATTCAGTTCAAATAAACCTAGGAAAACAATATGACTTACAAAATTTACATACGCAGAACATCGTAGCTGTGTAACTGAATCCGGAGGGTCCCCAGAAATCTGTTCCCCTCTCTTCCAGCTCAACTCATGGTCCTCTCAGGAACCCTGCTCACCTGGGGTGGGGACTTTGCTGCCTCTGAGCGATGCCCCAGCATCCTAGTTGGCAGCAAATCTGTCTGGGAGCTCCCTCATTGGGCAGACATGGACCACGTGCCTATTTCTGAACCAATCCAGGGGCCAACTGGAGTCAAACAGGCTGATGGGTGGGGCCTGTGTCATAGGAAACCTTCCTAAGGGGGTAGTGATAGCATATCACCTCCAAAGATGTTTATCTAGCTGGGAAAATAAACTGGGACATGCTATCCAACCCCCTAGGAACTTTCCAGAAGAAAAGGAAGGTTCTCAACAGGCTTTCTTTCTGCTGGCCTCCCTCCAAGGCCTTACAGGTTCCTGGCTGGGGAAAAAAAAAGTTCTGCTTTAGCCTTCCTTTTACCTGGTGATTGTTTTCTTCTGTTTTACAAATGAACAACCAAATGCATAAAGACCATAAATTATAAAGGAGCCCCGTTCAAATGAGGCGAGTGAAGGCAATGAGTGAAATCTAATTAAGCAGCTTGAGATCTAAGTGATATTGTTATTAAAGTGCCGCATTAACAGAGCGTTTGATCAGCTCGCTAATCTGCTATGTGAGTGAGTTGGAGGCAAACTCTGTCTGATTGACATCAAGATCAATTCATTCTGCAGGAGAAGATAAAGTGCAGCTCCATTTAAGGGATAGAATTCTTGATGAGGCATTGCCCTTGGAAACCAGCAGCCCAGTCCAGCCCAGCCTGCCTGTGCCATCAGTCACAATCAGGTCAGAGAATTTGGGAATACTGCTTTTGAAATGCACAGTCACTGGTTTTGAAAGATATCCCTGAACTTCCCCAGGCTTAGTCCTAAACTTCACTCACTCATAAACTCAGAGTGTGTGTCAAGTGTCTCCTGTGTGCCCCTCACAGAGTGCTAGTTGTTGATTGATGGGTGGCAAATGGGCAAGTTTTGTGCCCTTCTGGGGCTCACCTTCTGGGTCCATACTAGTGGTAACCATCTGTCTTCTTTGTTTGTTTGAAGATGTATTTATTTAATGACAGAGATGAAGGGAAAGAGAGAATGCATGAGCAGAACATCGGTCAGGCCATAAGTAGCATTAGGGGCTAAACATATTTACAAAGCATGTGCTCTGCTGAGTCAACCATATGTCTTTTAAGACAAAAGAGGGGGATTTGAGTTATTCGTTCCCCTGGCACTAAAACATCCAGAGAGAAGTTCACTTGGTAATAAGGGACCAGGAACCTCCAGGCTAGGCACATGGGAGTAGAATGTGACTGGGGTGGGAACTCCTGTCTTAGTGGGGTAGTTCCTGCTAGGCCACTGCTGTTTTGCCCATGTTTGCTTCTTTGGACTGGAGACAAATGACCACTCACTAAGGGGGCTCAAGAAAAATTCAGACAAATTCATCCACAGCTTGGAGGCCAGAAGTTCAGAGTAAGAAGTGGGGAGAGCTGTACTTTTTCTAGAGGGTTCTGTGATGTACCAGCTCCTCGTGGTCTTAGTGTTTGTGGGTTTGTGATTACATTCTTTCAGTCTCTGCCTCCACTGCCACTTGGCTGTGCTATTATGTGTCCCTGTATGCCCTTGGGCACTGTTGAGTCACTTGAGCCCCCTCAAGTCTCATTTCCCCCTCATTTTCCCTAATCACATCTGCAAAGACCCTATTTCCAAATATGGTCACTGAGGTTCTAGGTGGGCATGAATGTTGATGGAACACTATTCAACCCACAGCAATGCCCAATGGCTTCTTAAGAAGTGTTGTTATATTCTCTCCACCTGATTTTTCCTTCATATGCTATTGAGAGTAAAATATGAAAAGTTAATTGGGATCATCAGTGGATTTGAAGTCTCCTTCCTCCCACATAAAACTCTGCTGAGTTTGAATTTCGGCTGCAGGATTATATTTAATGATTGTGGACAAGGAAGAGAGATCTGGAGGGCAAGCCTCATTAAATATTTATATGTAGTAATAATCTGGTTTGCAAACTGCCTGGGTACTTGCAGAAGTTAAGGTCACTTTTTTCCTCCAATGCTGTTGATGCATGGTACAGTTAATTATGTCTTGCCAAATATAATTACCTATCAGAATTCATTATCTGAGCAACACCTTGGGAGTCCTCTGTCCTGTGGGGACACTTCTAAGGTCCTGGGCCCTGGGCCTGTTGCCTCAGATGTCTTGGTTTGGTCTTAATCTGAGCACAAAGTTTAGGGTACTAACAAGGCTTTCTGCTTAACTCCTTAAGGTGTTTCTTTACTTCTCCAAGTCTCAGTTACTTAGTCTTTCAAATGGGAATTGATTTAATCAACATGTATGAGTTTTTGACTACTATGCATTAAGCACTGGGATTTAGTAGCAAGCCAAACAGACATGGTCTTTGTTCTCACAAAACTCACTGTAAAATAAGAGTGTAGCGGAAGAAACAATTAAGTGAATCAATGCACAAGGTGATGTGATGCCAGGTGGGAGAGGTACTAGAAAGGATAAGTGGATGGAGAGTCAGATGTGTTACCCTGAGAGATCAGGGAAGACTTCTTGGAGGAGTAGCATTGGAGCAGGCACAAAGTGGGGGTGGGTGGGGAGAATGAGCACCTTGGGACTATGTAGGGAAGGAGTGGTCCAGTAGAGAATACTGAGAATTCTTATTCCAGGAGATGAGTGAATGATAGGAGGGAGACTAAAAGAGACTAGTGGAGCTGAGGGCACCACAGCAACTTGAAGGAAGGAATGGGAGAGGAGGAATTCTGCATCTTTTTCTGGGTGGGATGAAAAATCTCAAATATTATCTATGTCAGACTCAGATCCCTATTTTAAAAACATTGGTTCTTGTTTGATCTGGAGAATAGGCAGTGGTATTGTTTTTGTTTGTTTTTTGGGGGGTGGGGTGGGGTTGGTAGGCATAGGGTGGGAGAGGCAGTATAGGGAGAGCAAGTAAGTGGTGGTGACCCAGGACCAGATCAGTAGGGGATGAGAGGACCTGCCTCACAGGGGATAAGGATCAGGGTAAACAGGAAAGTGCTGATTCCTGTGCATATGTGTGTATGTGTGCATCTCTCTCTCTCTCTCTCTCTCTCTCTCTCTCTCTGTGATAAATCTTGGTTCTTCTGTGGACAATTTTTCTGTAAGCTTCCTTTGGAAGGTGCCCATTGCTAGCTTTGTTCTCCTCTAGTACAGGAACAGTAGCCCAACTTCTGGATGCTGTCTGAGACCTGTTCTACAGTGAGCATGAGGAAGAATACAGCAGTTCATCCATCCATCCACCCATCCTGTTTTGATTGAACAACTCCTGGGTACAATTCTGAGCTTTGGGATGGTTGTACCTGCTGGTGCTCACATCCAGGGTAGCTTGTGGGCTTCTCTTTCAGTCTCTGATGTGAATGGAAAGGTTCCTATAGAAAGGTTGAACACTAACCTTCTTGAGAAGACCAGGGCTCAGGTGTTGGGTACTTCTGCTCAGTCTGTGGCTACCAATGGTGCATCTCTATATTTTCTTGTTTATTTGTGTGACAGTTATGTCCTTTCTTAGGCCCAAAAGGATTCTGGGGCCTTACCATAAAAATTGAAAAAATGATGAATCTCTGGGCACTGTGCAGATAAATCACCACACAGTCGCATACCCCCACTGATCCAAGAATCTAACTGCCATCTGCCTCTTCCCTCAACCTCTCTTCCTGCAACCCCAAAAGATAGAGTAGTGGAGTGAAAGGCTCACTTTGAAGGGCAGGCATGTGACTTTGAACCATTCTAAGCAGAACAAGCATGCAAGGGGTAGGCCCTGGAGAGGGAAAATGCATCTCCTGAGATTTACTAGAGCCATCTGGTTACAGAACTCTCTAGAACATTTCTACTCAGCTTTCAGGGGTCATGAGTGTAGCAGTAAAGGTGACATTAGGTGTCGTTTTCGACGGGTTAGGTTGTTTTCGCCGGGCTGGCTTCATGGGCACGGGCGGGTAACAGACGACCAGGGACTCATAGTTGAGCTGTAGGCAGTATCTCTTTATTCATGCAGGGCGCAGCACAATCTAAGCCGAGCTAAGCTAAACTAAAGTATATTAAAACTCACAATGCTGTCTTTATATATATTTGCCAAGTAGGGTGGAAACAGGATGTGAGATAGAGAGGGTGGAGAGAAAAGTGACTGGTAAAAATCAGAGTGTGACAAGGAGGGGGCAGATTAGGCGAGAATCCTATCACTGAACCACAAATGCCCTGGAGGGAGGGTGGAACTTGTTAACAGTAAATAGAATGAAGTGGTTATGTAAATAGAATAGTGTTAAGCAGGGGGGATTTAAACCAAATGAAACAGAAAGGGTCTCATGCATACCAACAATTAGGGAAGTGCTAGCTAACAATATCTTCTGAATTTAGGGACACCCGTTTTGGAGTGTTTGTCTTGGCCACCAGCACCTGTCCCCTTTTCTCCTGGTATGATCAAGTTCTGATCCTGGAACATATTCTTCCCTGGCAGACCTTTAGGATGAACCAAATAGGGGAGAATCAGAAGCAAGGGAATCAATTTTGTGACCTTCCAGAAAAAAAGTGGCAGGGTAGTAGAATAAGGGAGAATTCCTTCCTTCCTTCCTTTTTAACTTTTATTTATTTATTTATTTGACTTATTTGATAGGAAACAGAGAAATTTTGGAGAGAAGGGGGAGAGGGAGAGAAACAGAGAGACACCTGCAACACTGCTTTACCACTTGTGAAGCTTTCCTCCTGCATGTGGGGACCGGGGTTTTGAACCCAGGTCCTTATGCACTGTAATGTGTCCACTTAAGCAGGTGCACCACTGTTTGGCTCTGGGAGAGTTTCTTCACACTAGAAGTCATTGTGCCTTTACAATCTCATAATCATAAGCCCATCTGACAGGGGCTGCTTCTGGGCCTTGCTGTTATTTTTCTCCTTCTGAAAGGCAGCGGCTCCTTGGACTAATGATAGCCGAACACTGCAGACAGTCAAACCCCTTTCATTGACTTCTCCATAATCCCTGGTCCTACAGACATAAATCACACTGAGAGCTGTCCATCATTTGCTCACAGCTGGCACTTGGAAATGAGAGACTTGCTCCACACTCCCAATCAATGTCTGTCTGCCATCTCTGTCGATAACTGCCTGGCGGTCCAATCTTTCTCCTGATAGAAAGGCACCCGGGGGTCAGCCTGAAGATGCTCTGGAGGGTAAAGACAGTCTTTGATCCAGAACCTCCTCACTGCTGGGCCAGAATTAAGTTGGCTCTTTCTCTAATGAAACTGACTCTCAGAGCCCCAGGGTGTGAGACTCAATGGCTCTCAGGAGAGGCGGTGATGGGTGATAATGCTAGCTAGCGTCCTCTGTGCATGCAGCCTGCGTTCTAATGGCCCTTATGGTGCTGTTAAGACAGTTGGAGCCCTTTGAGTAGCTGTGGTTGTCCTGCTAGATGCTGAGTGCTGGGACACGGTAAATGTGTAAGACAGAGCCTGTACTTGCCTTTTTCATTCTCTGGTTGGGCGTGTGTGTGTGTGTGTGTGTGTGTGTGTGTGTGCGCGCGCACATGTGTGCAATGAATTAGGGGCTTGCTAGTGATGGTTTTGAGGAACATGAATTGTGCTTTTCTGATTACAACAGTTTTCTGCTTACAGAAACTGAACAGCACAGGGAACATACTGGAAGACCAGGGACTCTTTCCCTAGCAAATATATGTATATGTGTATGTGTATGTATATACTTCATTTTACTGTACTTCACAGATACTGTTTATATTTTGCAGTCTTGAGGCTTATGGTAAAAAAGATTACTAATCACTGAAGGCACAGGTGATGGTTAGCAATTTTTTATTTTCTCAGAAAAAAAACTTTGAAATTATGCAATACACATTAAAAAAGCTATAATTCATTAAACAATGTGGTACAAACACAACTTTTAAAAAGATATATTTATTTATTTGGTAGAGACAGCCAGAAATTGGGAGGGAAGGGGGTGAGAGGGAGAGAGACAGAGAGACACTTGCAACACTGCTTCACCATATATGAAGCTTTTCCTCTGCAGGTGGGGACTTGGGGGCTCAAACCCAGGTCCTTGTGCACTGTAACATGTGCACCCAGCCCCTCCATTTTTTCCCTATCTTATTGAAAGGACAGAGAGAAAAATTGAGAAGGGAAGGGAGTTAGAGAGGAAGAGAGAAAGACAGACACTTATAGACCTGCTTCATTATTCATGAAGCTTCTCCCCTGCAGGAGGAACTCGAAACCAGGGGTCTTTGTGCATGGTGATATATATGCTCAATTGAGTATACTACTGTCCAGCTCCTTATTTGTTTTATTTTAATGAGAGTGATAGAGACTAGAATACTATTCAGGTCCCACAACACTCCCTCTAATATCTCATTGGACAGAACTTTAGTTACATCACCAAACCTAGTTGCAAGAAGACCAAGAAGACAGGGAAAGGGCTAGAGAGATAGCATAATGGTTATGCAGAGACTCACATGCCTGGGGCTCCAGAGTCCCAAGTTCAATTCCTTGCACCACTAAAAGCCAGAGCTGAGCAGTTCCCTGATAAACAAACAAACAATTAGGGAACATAGCATTTTATTTTATTTTATTTTCCCTCCAGGGTTATTGTTGGGCTAGGTGCCTGCACCATGAATCCACCGCTCCTGGAAGCCATTTCCTCCCCCCCTTTTTTTTGTTGCCCTTGTTGTTGTAGCCTCGTTGTGGTTATTATTATTGCCATTGTTGATGTAGTTCATTGTTAGACAGGACAGAGAGAAATGGAGAGAGGAGGGGAATACAGTGAAGGAGAGAAAGACACCTGCAGACCCGCTCCACCGCCTGTGAAGCGACACCCCTGCAGGGGAGCCAGAGGCTCAAACCGGGATCCTTACGCTGGTCCCTGCGCATTGCGCCACATGCGCTTAACCCACTGCGCCACCGCCCGACCCACCTAGAACATAGCATTTTAAATGGATGACAGTAGCATTCTGGAAATAGAGGGAAAAGAAAGACACCACAGAACCACTCCACTGCTCATGAAACTCTCACTTTGCATGGTGTTCCTATGCAGTGATCAGTCTTAAACTGGAATCTTTGTATGTTTAAAAGGGCACACTCTGCCAGATGAGCCATCTCTCACCCCAGCAAATATTTTCTTTTTATTATAAGTACATCAGATATTATATGGGCCACACATAGCACTAACACTTGTTATTAGCTAACTTGAGTTATAAGAGAGTTGGAAGGGCTTGGGAAGATGAGGGAAGATCTGAATGGTCACATGAAGATGTTAGGAATCCCTTTCATCCAGACTGGGAGTATGGATCGACCAGTCAATGCCCATGTTCAGCAGGGAAGCAATTACAGAAGCCAGACCTTCCACCTTCTGCAACCCACAATGACCTTGGGTCCATACTCCCAGAGGGATAAAGAATGGGAAAGCTATCAGGGGAGGGGATGGGGTATGGAGATCTGGTGGTGAGAATTGTGTGGAGTTGTACCCCTCCTATCCTACTGTTTTGTTAATGTCTCCTTTTTTAAATAAATAAATAAATTTTTTAAAAAGGGAATCCCTTTCATCTCATCTGTCCCTCTCTTAAGCATGCTGGCCTTCTCCCTGTCACTATTGCTGTGGATGGTCTGTTAAGAATCCTTGGAATTTCTCCACCATCTAGAAAATGAGACAGCCACATTCATCAGACCCTGCTGATAAATTACATATCTAAGTTCATTTAATCAGATTTATGTACTATTCTCTTCCACAAATGATTTGCAGAAATCCCACAGACTGTTGATGAATTGCATCTATAGTATTTTCATAAGATTTATGCTCCCCCCTTCCTAAAGGTTCTGAGGATCTTTTTATGAAATTCATCTCAAGGAAAAAAATAACAGGACAACTAAGAAGATCAAGCAACAAAAGCTACTGAGATACAGAGGAATGGATTTCAGGTTCAGGAAGAGTGAGCTTTGTGCTGACAAGTGTGATTTAACATCTGGGTGGAGATGAACAAAGCAATTTTGCACATTGATCTCAACTTTGTGCATTGAGTCATTTTGCTACTAAAGATAAATTAGGGCATTGTTATATACCTTGTAAAGCGACCCTGCAGGTTGAAGATCCCCTTGGTTTTTTGTTATATCATGAATTCTCCTTGTGGCAGGTGGTCATAAGGTGATAAGCCTGAGAAAGTCCTGCTTCCTTACCCTTGATGGATCACAAAAATCACCTGGAAGTTTTCAACATCCAGGAAGTCCAAGTCATACCCTAGAATATGACATTTGAATCTCAAGGGCTGGCACAGGTACCAGGATACTAAGAGATCTCAAATCAAGCCTACCGACTCGAAATTTCAACTACAGAAGTAAAAGATTCTTAGTTACTTTCCGCCTGAGAAAATAGGCTTGCTCATGGGTGTGGGTTGTTCTAGTGGGGATAATAAATCTGAATAGGGACTCTGGCCCTCTGACCTAATTCATGGCCCATTTGGCATCTGAAATACTTGCTAATCACTTGGCTTTTCAAATCAGGTGAAGAATCAGGATTGCTTTTTCATCTGGGTTTTCTGTAGAGTTGACCAGATTAAGAACTGTAATTTGGATGTGTGGGCCGGGTGGTGATGCATCTGGTTGATTGCACATGTTACAATGGATGTGTGGGTGGGATATGGATGTGGGGTTATACAAAAGTCTTTCATGCCTAAGGCAGTAAAGTCCCAGGTTCAATCCCCTCACACTATGACAAGCCAGGACTGGATAGGAAATAAATTCTGTATTTATTTCTTTATTTAAATTTCTTTATAGGGGGTTTAATGTTTTACAGTGGACAGTAAATACAATAGTTTGTACATGCATAACATTTCTCAGTTTTCCATATAATAATACAGTCCCCACTAGGTCCTCTGTCATTTTTTTCCAGGACCTGTACTCTACCCCACTCCCACCCCCACCAGAGTCTTTTACTTTGGTAGAACATACCAACTCCAGTTCAGGTTCTACTTGTGTTTTCTCATCTGATCTTGTTTTTCAACTTCTGCCTGAAAGTGAGATCATCCCATATTCATCTTTCTGTTTCTGACTTATTTCATTTACCATGATTTCTTCAAGCTCCATCCAAGATGGGCTGAAAACAGTGAAATCACTATTTTAAATAGCTTAGTAGTATTCCATTGTGTATATATACCACAACTTGCTCAGCTACTCATCTGTTGTTGGACACCTGGATGGCTTCCAGGTTTTGGCTATTACAAATTGTGCTGTGTGGTCTGGGATATGACACAGTGGATAAAGTGCTGGACAAGAGAAAGCATGAGGTCCTGAGTTCAGTCCCCAGCAGCACATGTACCAGAATGATGTCTGACTATTTATCTCCTCCTATCTTTCTCAATAATAAGTAAATATTTTTAAAAATGTGCTGCTATAAACATAAGTATACAGAATGTGTTGGGTTCCTTAGGATATATGCCTAGGAGAGGAATTGCAGAGTCATAGGATAGGTCATTTCTAGCCTTCTGAGAGTTCACTAGACTGTCCTCCACAGAGGCTGGACCAATTTACATTCCCACCAGCAGTGCAGGAAGGTTCCTTTGACCCCACACCCTCTCCAGCATTTGCTGCTGTTACCTTTTCTGACTTATGACATTCTCACAGGAGTGAAGTGGTATCTCATTGTTGTCTTTATTTGTATTTCTCTGACAATCAAAGACTTGGAGCACTTTTTTATGTGTTTCTCAGCCTTTTGGATCTCTTCTGTGGTAACTATTCTATCCATGTCCTCTCCCCACTTTTGAATGGGGTCATTTGTTTTTTTGTTGAGTTTGGTAAGCTCTTTATATATTTTGGTTATTAAACTCTTGATTGATGTATGGCATATAAAGATCTTCTCCCATTCTGTGAGGGGTCTCTTGGTTTGGGTAGTGGTTTCTTTTGCTGTGCAGAAGTGGTTTAATTTGATAATACTCTCATGGGTTTATACTTGCCTTAGTCTTATTTGTAATTGGATTAGTTTCATTGAAGATGTCTTTAAAATTTATATGGAAAAGAGTTCTGCCAATATTTTCCTCTACCTATCTGATAGTTTCTGGTTTAACATCCAAGTTCTTGATCCATTTAGACTTTACTTTTGTGTTTGGTGAAATACAGTGGTTCAGTTTCATTCTTTTGCATGTTTCAACCCACTTTTTCCAACACCATTTGTCGAAGAGACTCATCTTTCCCCATTTAATATTCTGGGCATCTTTATCAGACATTAGATGTCCATAGGTGTGGGGGGCTTACTTCTGGATTCTCAATTCTATTCCACTGGTCAGTGTGTCTATTCATGGTCCAGTACCAAGCAGTTTTGATGACAATGGCCCTATAATACAGTTTGAGATCTGGGAGTGTGATGCCTCCAGTTCCGTTTTTTCTTCTCAAGATTGTTTTGGCAATTCTAGGTCTTTTCTGGTTCCTGATAAACATTTGTAGCTTTTGTTCTATTCTCCTAAAAATGCGCTTGGGATCTTCATGGGAATAGCATTAAATTTGTATATGGCTCTGGGTAGTATATTCATTTTGTTAATGTTAATTCTTCCAACACATGAACACAGAATATCTTTCCACTTCTTTGTGTCTTTTTCAATTTCCTTAAGTAGTAACTCATAATTTTCAGTGTATAAGTCTTTCAGTTCTTTGGTTAGGTTTATTACTAGATATTTTATTGCTTTTGTTGCTATAGTAAAAGGAACTGATTTCTTGATTTCATCTTCTTCTAACTTAATGTTTGCATAGAGGAATGTCACTGACTTTTGTATGTTAATTTTGTAGCCTGAAACCTCGCAATATTGCCTGATAATTTCCAAAAGTTTCCTGCTGGATTCTTTAGCTTTTTCTATGTATACTATCATGTCATCCACAAATAGGGAAGAGTTTGACTTCTCTTCCAATCTGTATCCCTTTAATTCCTTGCTCCTGCCTAATTGCTATGGCAAGAACTTCCAGCACTAATGGTGATAGTGGGCAACCGTGTGTCTAGTACCTGATCTGAGTGGAAATGCTTCCAGTTTTTCACCATTGAGTATGATAAGAGTCTGTATTTATAAAAGTGGCATGTGATGTGATGGACCCAAGGACCATATCATTCAAAGTTGCAAGGACTTAACTGTCCTCATTGCTATTACTTTGGGTTTGCTTATTTTTGGTTTGTTTTACTACTGAAAAATATTCTCAGTATTGTGATCCCAAGAGGAGTTTGGGACTGTTAGCATATGAATGATGTCTGCCTGAGGTGTGGCACACAGAGAAGGGAATGCATAAAAGGCACCGAATTGGGGCAGGTCACTCTCTTTGGCTGCTGCTTCTTCTCCTGGTCAGAAGCATATTGGCAGAGGTGCTCCAGGTATCTGCTATGGCTACTTCTCCTGGGAACTGAACATGTGTGACTCTGCTAACTGCTAAACTTTTAGACCCCTCTACAGTCATGAGCAACCTTTACCAGAGCTGATAATTGGTTATTTTATGGGACTAAACTTTTGATAACTATACACTGTATTTATGGACCTAGCATACTCTTAACCCTTGATGACAATTGCTTATTTTGCCTTTTACTTGTTTCACCCTAATAAACCTTGTATTGTTTAAACCCATTCCCAGATCCCTGCTGTGAATCCTTTCATGCACTACATCGCTCTTCAAAACCCCTTTTAAAGTAAAGTTTCAACACTCCGTAAGTATGTGAATACCAATGCACAGTATGGATACTGTCTTATGTCTCCACCCAAGTTCATAAGATCACTGCATTGTGAAGGTCAAATCAAGCAACAGCAATATAACATTATTTCCATTGGGTTTATGTTCCTCTGGACATTTACTACATAGTGCACTTGGCAGCTATGTAAGCCCATGAGGAGTTCTCAGTTCAGTGCATAGGAGTTAACTTTAGAGCCCATGTTCATATTAAGGAGCAAAAATTTCCCCTGCCTGGACAATGCAGAATTTTGAAGGAATTCTTCCTACACCTGCCAGTCAGATTTCTGTCTTTATTCTGATTCTTCTCAAAGCAAATCTGAGTCAAACTTTGGGTATATGTTTGGGAGATGATTCTGAAAGTGTTACTGGAGGACCCAACTTAGGTGTGTGTACCTCATATGGAATTGAAGTCAAACACAATAGCACTTGAGGTTGGGGAGAGAAGTGAGACTTATTGAGAACTGGCCAAAGTGAGAATGAGAGGGCAAAATCTCTCAGCTCTGTTCTATGTGAACACAAAGTGTTTCATGGAGACAGGGAATGCAGCAGAGGCATTCTTCAACCCATTATCTTGGGTAATCAGATTTCTTAATATCACCTATAGTCAGAACAATGTTGTAGGTAGTTAGTGTGAGTATTAGCCAATTAAGCCTAATGACTTTGGTTATATCAAAGCTGATTCTACCAAATTCTTTCAGAAGAGAATCGCCTATTCCCTAGAACTTTTCTTGAGGTCAGCATGACATCTCATGTCAAAACCAGACAAAAACATTTCTCTTTCTCTCCCTCTCTCCCTTCCTCTGTGTATGTATGTGTGTAGAGCACTTATACAAATGTCCTGAATTAAAATTTTTAATTATATTTGCCATATTAAATAATCAATCCATGATAACCAAATAGAGCTTATACCAGGAATGCAGGGTTGATATTAATTTATTTCCTTAAATACTTGAAAAAAATCATCAGTCAAAACATCTGGAGCCAGTTTTTATTCACAAATTTCATATCTCCAATAGATAGTTTTAGGACTATTCAAGCTATTTATTTCTTATAGGGTGAGCTTTGGTGGAATGCCTTTTTCAAATAATTAGCTCATTTCATCTAAATTTTTGAATTTGTGGGCATGAAGTCCTTCATTTTATTCCATTTACTCTTTTGATATCCATACAATCTGTAATTTGTCTCAATATTTCTGACAGTCATAATTTACATCTTCTCTCCTTTTTATCCTGATCAAACTAGCTAGAAGTCTACTGATTTGATTGATCCTCTCACAGACTCATATTGAGATTTTGTTGCTTTTTGGTTGTTGTTGACTGGTTATTCTGTTTCTGATTTCCATTATTTCTACCCCTACCTTTATTGTTTCCACTCATTTGCTTAGTGTGATTTTACTTTTTTTTTTTTTTCGTTGTTCCATAATCTGGGGCTTATGGCCACCGATTTAAGATCTTCTTTTTAAAGAAGGTATATGATGTGCATTTTGCTACCTAAACTAGTTTAGCTATATCACACAAAGTTTGATATATTGTTTTTCACTTTAGTTCTTTTCAGTATACTGAATGATTTCCATTTTGATTTCAGTTTTGATCCTTGGGCTACATAGAACTTTTTTATTAGATTTCCCAGTGACATTTCTGTTGCTAATTTCTAATATGCTCTGTTCTAGATAATCATTCTCTAATTAGATTCAAATGGATTATAATTGCAGCTACAGAACATGCTTTTTGTAACTTTAATTCTTTAAAAGTTTTTGAGAAGAACTTAAAAGAAGACATGGGCTGGGTAGATATCATAGTGGCTTATACACAGACTTCCATACCTGAGGCTCTGAGGCTCTTGGGCTCAATCCCAAGCACCACCATAAGCCAAAGAGCTGAGCAGTGCTCTGGCTAAAGAGAATAATTAAAAAATAGTTAAAACATAAATGAAAGAAAATAGTAAGTTGATGTTGTGGGCTGGAATGCTTTATAAATATTCATTAGGTTAAATTGGTTGATAATATCATTTAAATCTCCTATTTTTTTTTGCTGACATTCTATTTGTCTTTTCAAAGAAGAATAACCAAATTGCTGACTATAACTGTTGATTTTTTTTTCTTTATAGTGACATAAATTTTTGGTTCATATATTTTGAAGTTCTGTTTCTATTTCTAGGTGCCTAAACATTTAAGATTATGTCCATTTAATGAGTTGACTTCTTTATAATTATGACATAAGGATCTTTACTTCCTTGCTCCAAAATTGACTTTGGGGCCCTAATCAGGGAATCCTGAGATTCCCAAAGAAACATGATGGGCCTAGACCTTGAATAAATCCCTTTCTCTATTGTTACCAGTCATTTCTATTAGGAACAACACAATAGACCCCTTTGTGGGTCCCCATAGGACTTGCCTTCAACTTGGATCAACAATGGCAGAGAATGTCCCATCCTCCTAAGGGAAGATGGACAACATACTCTATATGCTACACCTGAGGAAGATTGGTCCTGATATTGGGGCAGCTTGGAATGATCCTACTCATCACAGAATGTGAGTTCAGATATAGAGGGATGCAGAGGTCACATAGGCTCCTAAGCTAAATATGGGCCCCAGATCACATCAAATCGATGGGGTTTACAGTCAACAATATTTATACACCTTTCCCATATTTGGGAGCTACTTCTTCCCTGATCCAGCTTTCTGGTCTTTCTGCCAGCCATGACATCATCTCCCCAGACAATAACTTGGATCCACATGCAGATCAGATTTCATGCTCAGGGGAAAAAAAAAAACAACAACCAAAAACTGGTCAAGCCACAGGCCCTTTGGAATATAACTAAAATATGCCTACTAGCCATCTACAAAATGGAGGCCCCCCCCCCCCAACTCTTCATCTGCACTATTCCAGCCTTCAGGTCCATAATGGTTCAACAATTTGTTTGGCTTTGTGTGTTAACTCTCTTTTCAGCCACCAGGTTCCAGATGCCAGCATGATGCCAACCAGACTTCCCTGGACATACAACCCCACCAGTATGTCCTGAAGCTCTGCTTCCCCAGAGCCCTTCCCCACTAGGGAAAGAGAGAGACAGGTTGGGAGTATGGATCGACCTGTCAATGCTCATGTTCATCAGGGGAGCAATTACAGAAGCCAGACCTTCCACCTTCTGCATCCCACAATGACCTTGGGTCCATACTCCCAGAAGGTTAAAGAATAGGAAAGCTATCAGGGGTGGGGATGGGATACAGATTTATGGTGGTGGGAATTATGTGGAGTTGTTCCCCTCTTATCCTATGGTTTAGTCAATGTTTCCTTTTTATAAATAAAAAATTAATTAAAAAAGAATAACAGAGTTCAGATTTTAACCCAGAAAAAAAAAAGATTGGATTTATCTGATAGGAGGATAGGTGTGGTAATGTTCTTTTGTTTATTGTGGGCATTATATGCCATTTCCACTCTTACTTTTTCTCTATTTGTGTCTTTTGTGTCTTCCTTGCTATACATACACCAGGAAGTTTCTTAGGGGCAGTTCACAAATGAGTTTTTAATTTTGTTTTTATTTTATGTAGTTCTTACATAAATAATGAATTTGTTAGAAGGATGAAGAGGGTGAGAACAGAGGACAGGAAAATAAAGTTAATCAGCTGTCCTTTAGAGAAGAACTGCCCAAGTCTTTTAATTTTAATCTAGATTTACTATCTGCCTTATAATTAGAGTGTTTAGACAACATACCTTTAATGTGATATTAAAATGTTTCTGTTTAAATCCATTATATTGCAGTTTACATTCTATTTTGTATCTATTCTCTATTTCTCTTTCCTCCTTTTTCTGCCTCCTTTTTCATTTGTTGGATAGAGCTAGAAAGACAAGGGACAGTAAAAGCACAGAGGAGTTTATTGGGAGGTGGGGCTATAGAGTATCAGGAGCTGCATTTCTCTCCTTTCTCTCTGGTCAACTAGGAATATCAAAGAAGATCACCTGAGACTGCAAAAGGATGAGACTAGCACTACTTTGGGAACCCACCAAGTTACTGGTTGTTGCGAACATGTGTAGCTTGTGGACAAAGAGGAGCTTAAGGAGAGATTACTGAGGCTAAAGTCCATATCTACTACTGAGCAGCTGGTAATAGTCTGGAAGTTTGCCTGTTGAAGAGCCACTTCCAGTCTTTTTTACCAACAAAAAGACTGCTGAAGGGAGAAGAGAACTCCCCCAAGGCTCACCAAATACAACTGTGAGTCTCCATTGCTACTGCTCCTCAGAGGCTGGAGCAACAGTAGGGAGGCCCTGTGCTGACATCAGGGGGCTGGGGACGGAGAACTGACCAGGAAACTCAGGAGAAGATCTACACCCCAGTGGTCTAGGGGTGGGGCTGTTTAGTGGGGAGCCTTTCTACATTGTTCTCCTGATGATAACATGATGAATAATTGCCTCAAAACCCACAAAGTACAAATGGGACTTGTTTAGAAAATCACAGGACCAAGTAGTGCTGCCTGGCTTGGCTTTGACTGTTGTCAGAGCAGCTGAATTGAGTTTGGGGCTTTGGATCCTAGGGGCGTGAGAGTCTCTTTGCACAACCACTGTGCTATCTCTCCCCCACTCTGCTTTATCTCTTGGCCAGGAGTGTATGATTAAACTGAAAAACCTACTTATAGCTAAAAATCCCTCAGGCTCCCATAACCTACAGGGAAGAAAAAGAACAAAAGGAGTTTTAACAGCCACTGTGTTTGAACTCAGGGATTGAGATAACATTGAAACAACTGTTACTTTACTGTGAACTCTTTAAGTACCTTACTTAGACACAAGTCAATCTAGGCAAGAATGATCAATGGATTGAAAAGCACAGATGGGACTGGGCGGTAACGCCAGTTAAGCACACATGGTGTGCTGACCTACCACCTCTGACTTCAGTTCCTCTTTATACAGAATCCATTGGCTCTGACTTCATTCTTACATGTTTATTGACCTCTCACTTTTCTCCCAATGTTCCTCGATGTTCAAGGAACCTCACCTTGACTTCTAATGTGTATGTACCTCCTCTGTTTGTGTTTTGGTGCAACACCACCCTATATTTTCATGGTAATTCTTCTCTACCTGGTCCTTGCCTTCTAGTTTTGCTTGTTCCACAGCTGACCCTCTATGAAGAAAAGAATTTCATCAGTTGGCGCTGACGACCACCAGAGGACCAGACGTGCTGTGGTTTTTCCCCTGACCATCGCATCGACTGACTGCTCCCCTTAGACTTGCTGGTGGACTTTGGGACAATCTCTCTATGCTGCTGGACTCATTGAAAATCAACTTCAACAGTCCATTTGACTTCACCTCTGACAGCTTGGAGCCTCTCCAGAGACAGATAAATTCCCTTGCTAAGGTGGTAATCCAGAACCGCCATGGTTTCGACTTCATTTATGCTAAACAGTGTGATCTTTGTCTAGAAAAATGTTGTTTCTTTCGTAAATGAAATTATATTTGTAGAACAGAATGTTGATACCTTGCACAAACTCAGCTGTGATATTAAGAATTCCTTTCCCCTTTTCAATACTAACTCTTGGCTTTCTTCTCCTTTAACTGCTTGGCTTCTGCTTCTCCTAGGCCCTTTGCTAGCTGTTGCAGTCCTATTACTGATTGCTCCTTGCCTCATTCAATTCCTCAAGAAATGCATACATGACATTATTCATGTCACAGTGCAGAGGGTCTCTGTTCACCCTTACACTCGTATTCCTTTAGAAGAGATAAATGTTCTTGCTGACACTGATCCATAGACATTGTTAATTAATTAAAGAAATAAGGAGGAGATGTTGGGACTATGTGTAAGCTTGATATAGCTTAGGGAGAACTAAGAACTAAGAACTGAATGGAGGTCTGAGAAGATACCCCCTTGTGAGTCTCTCTCAACCGAGGTGAGCAAAGGGAAGGAACTCAGACTTAGTTCTTTCCTTCTTGACTCTCAGGCCCACAGAAACCCCAATACTTCTCCCAGTTAACTGCAGGCCACATGGCTGACTACTTTAAGATTCATTTACTCAAAGTCACCTTACCTTCTGATCACAGAGGAGAACACACCTTATCACACACTCCATCATACACCTCAGACCCCAGACAAGAGAAATTCCAAACTATATGGCCTTTTGATATCCATCTTCTCTCTGTCTCACCCTACTGGTTTAACCCCTATGCTTCTCTCAAATACCTTTGGTTAATTAAGTTGCTTGTGTCATGGAGAATAACTGTCTTGTATCTCATCAATTCCTGTCATACCAGCCCCCTACCATAAGGGCAAGCTGACCTTTAAGACACCTGTAATTTCTGACATATTTCAATAATTCTCTTTGTTTGGTTTTCTATTTAACTCATGTCCACTGGCTAATAAACGAGATCTGAGCATGTGGCAGTCTCCCCGGTGTCTTTACTTCGTGTCGTCTCTTGTGCAAGCAAGCAAGAACCGGTATGTTACCTTTCTCCTGGAGATCATCCAGCCAGAGACCCTGACAATGGTGCAAAGCAGAAGGGCCAGCTTAAGGATCCTGGTTCAAGCCCCCAGCTCCCCACCTGCCGGGGGTGGCTTTGCAAGTAGTGAAGCAGGTCTGCAAGCGTCTATCTTTCTTACCTCCTCTCTATCTTCCCCTCCTCTCTCAATTTCTATCCTATCTAACAACAAGAACAGCTGTGACAACAATAACAACTACTACAAGCATAACAATAAGGGCAACAAAATGGGGAAAATTCCCTCCAGGAACAGTGGATTCATAGTGCAGGCACTGAGCTCCAGCAATAACCATGGAAGCAAAAAAAAAAAAGAACAGAGCGAGGGACCTCATAACACACTATATACAGTGGTTAAATCATAAAGAAACACTGGAGAAATGAACCAGAACACAGCCCAGCTAAAAGCCCTCCAAAGGTAGAAGCACATAAGGACAACATCGAAACACTAGTTGAGACATTAGTCACAGGAGTGAAGAAGATTTTGAAAGAAATGTCATCAGAAATGGGGAAACACCAAATGAAACTATGAAAGAAAACACTAACTATCTCAAGGTGATTAGAGAGATGAAAACTGAAATAGCTGAGCTAAGAGCACAACTAGCTGAACAAGGTAATACAGTATCAGAACAGGGTAACAAAATAGCTGAGCTATAGAAAACAACAGAGGGGACAGAGAATAGAATAAATGAGGCAGAAAAAAGAATTAGCAAGATTGAGGAGAAATTAGAGAAAACTAAGAAAGAAGTAAGTGATCTCAAAAGGAGATTAAGAGATACTGAAAACAACAACAGAAACAAGTAGGATGACTGCAAAAGAAATAATATACACATTATTGACCTACCAGAGAAAGATAGAGAGGTAGGGGAAGAAAGCATTCTACAGGACATAAAAACTTCTCTAGCCAAGACCACATAAAAGACATAAAAGTTCAAGAAGCCTGGAAGTTCCCAAACAGAATTAACCCATACTTAAAGACACGATGGCACATCATATTTAGAATGGAAAGGAATAAGGATAAAGAAGGATTCCGAAGTCTGCAAGAGAAAAACAAATAGTCACTTACAGAGGAAAACCCACAAGATGAGCAGCAGATTTCTCTACACAAACATTATGGGCCAGGAGAGAATGGCAAGATAGCTATCGAGTGCTCAATGAGAGAGGCTTCAACTAAGACTACTGTATCCTGCTAGACTGTCATTCAGACAAGATGGAGGCATAAAAACCATCTTAGACAAACAAAAGTTGATGGAATCAACTATCACCAAGCCAGCCCTGAAAGAAGTTCTGAAAGATCTATAAATAATCACATTATTATAAGCATGCCATATATCAGAACACTGTAAAAATCTGCAATAATAGCATTAAAATATCTTCAGTCTTTGATATCAATAAATGTCAATGGCCTTAATTCACCTCTTAAAAGGCATGGAGTAGGAAGATGGATCAGAGAACACAACCCAACCATATGTTGTCTGTAGGAATCCCACCTAACTGAACAAAACACACACAGACTCAAAGTGAAAGGATAAAAAACTATAATACAAGCCAATGGACCACAAAAAAGGGGGCAGGAATAGTTATTTTTATATCTGACATGATAGACCTTAAAATAAATAAAATAAAATTTAAAAATGACAAAACTTTCAAGAAGGAGTTAAGCCCTCTATCTTTAAAAGTCTTCCAGAAGATTGAAGACACAGGAATACTCCCTTCCAGCTTCTATGAAGCCAACATCACTTTGATATCAAAAGCAGACAGGGATACAACAAAAAAAGAAAACTATAGACCGATATTGCTGATGAGCATAGATGCTAAAATACTGAACAAAATTCTAGCCAACCAGATACATTAGTATATTAAAAAGATTACTCACCATGATCAAGTTGGGTTTATCCTAGGGCTGCAAGGTTGGTTTGATATATGTAAATCAATCAATGTGATTCACCACATCAATAAATGCAAGACCAAATACTACATGGTTATATCAATAAATGCAGAGAAAGCCTTTGACAAAGTCCAATATCCCTTTATGATCAAAATGCTACAAAAAATGGGAATAGATGGAAAGTTCCTGAAGATAGTGGAATCCATATATAGAAATCCTACAGCCAGTATCATATTCGATGGTGAGAAACTGGAAGCATTTCCCCTCAGCTCAGGTACTAGACAGGGCTGCCCACTGTCACCATTACTATTCAGCATAATGTTGGAAGTTCTTGCCATAGCTATCAGGCCTGAGTAAGGAATTAAAGGGATATCCGATTGGAAGAGAAGAAGTCAAACTCTCCCTATTTGCAGATGACATGATAGTATACATAGAAAAACCTAAAGAATCCAGCAGGAAGCTTTTGGAAATTATCAGGCAATATAGTAAGGTGTCAGGCTACAAAATTAACATACAACAGTTGCAGAGCATTTCTTTATGTAAACACTAAGTTGGAAGAAGAAAGCCAGAAATCAATTCCTTTTACTATAGTAACAAAAACAATAAAATATCTAGGAATAAACCTAACCAAAGAACTGAAAGACTTATACACTGAAAATTATGAGTCACTACTCAAAAAGACATGGAGAAATAGAAAGATATTCCATGTTCATGGACTAGAAGAATCAACATCATCAAAATGAATATACTACCTAGAGCCATATACAAATTTAATGCTATCCCCATCAAGATCCCAACCACATTTTTTAGGAGAAGAGAACAAAAGTTACAAATGTTTATCAGGAACCAGAAAAGACCTAGAATTGCAAAAACAATCTTGAGAAGAAAGAACAGAACTGGAGGCATCACACTCCAAGATCTCAAATTGTATTATAGGGCCATTGTCATCAAAACTGCTTGGTAGTGGAACATGAATAGACACACTGACCAGTGGAATAGAATTGAAAGCCCAGAAGTAACCTCCACACCTATGGACATCTAATCTTTGACAAAGATGCCCAGAATATTAAATGGGGAAAGGGGAATCTTTCAGTGAATGGTGTTGGAAAAAATGGATTGAAACATGTAGAAGAATGAAGCTGAACTACTATATTTTACCAAACACAAAAGTAAATTACAAGTGGATAAACTACTTGGATGTTAGACAAGAAACTGTCAGTTACTTAGAGGAAAATATTGGCAGAACTCTTTTTCATATAAATTTTAAAAATATCTGGGGCTGGGCAGTGGCGCAGCAGGTTTAGCACACATGGTATAAATTTTAAACATATCTTCAATGAAACGAATCCAGTTACAAATAAGGCTAAGGCAAGAATAAACCAGTGGGACTATATCAAATTAAAAAGCTTCTGCATAACAAAAGAAACCATTACACAAAGAGACCCTTCACAGAATAGAAGATCTTTATATGCCATATATCTGATAAGAGACTAATAACCAACAAACAAAAAGAGCTTGCCAAATTCAGTAACAAGAAAACAAGTGACCCTATCCAAAAATTGGGAGAGGACATGAACAGAATATTTACTACAGAAGAGATCTGAAAGGCCAAGAAACATGAGAAAATACTTCAAGTCAGTTTGTCAGAGAAATGCAAATAAAGACCACAGTGAGATACCACTTCACCCCTGTGAGAATGTCATACACAAGAAAAGATAGCAGCAACAAATGCTTTGAGAGGTTGCAGGGACAAATGAACCTTCCTGCACTGCTGGTGGGAATGTCAGTTGGTCCAGTCTCTGTGAAGAGCAGTCTGGAGAACTCTCAGAAGACTAGAAATGGACCTATCCTAGACCCTGCAATTCTTCTCCTGGGGATATATCCTAAGGAATTAAACACACCCATCCAAAAAGATTTGTTCATAGCAGCACAATTTATAATAACCAAAACCTGGAAGCACCCCTGGTATCCAACAACAGATGAGTGCCTGAGCAAGTTGTGGCATATATACACAACGGAATACTACTCAGCTATTAAAAATGGAGATTTCACCATTTTCAGCTCATCTGGGATGGAGCTTGAAGAATCATGTTAAGTGAAATAAGTCAGAAACCGAAGGGTGAATATGGGATGATCTCACTCTCAGGCAGAAGTTGAAAAACAAGATCAAAAGAGAAAACACTAAGCAGAACTTGGACTGGAATTGGTGTATTGCACCAAAGTAAAAGACTCTGGGGTGGGTGGGTAGTAGGGGGAAGGTTCAGGTCCTGGAACAGCTTGGCAGAGCACCTAGTGAGGGCTCTAAAGTTATGTGAAATGTTATGCATGTACAAACTACTGTATTTACTGTTGACTGTAAAATATTAATCCCCAATAAAGAAACAGAGAGAAAGAGAAGACAGTGCACATGTTTCCTTCTATACCAGAGGGACTGGACCTGAACCTGGGTCATGCATATGGCTAAATAGTACATTATTCAAGCAAACTATTCCATTGGTATTGTCTTCTTTTGAATAAGTGTTTTTTTGTTCTTGCAATTTACCTCCTTTGCTTGTTTCTTATGTTAATTGCTTTGCTATGTTAATAGTTACTTTAAAGTTAATAGTACATATCTTTTATTTGTCACAATCTAACCTCAGGTAAAACTATGTTACTTTTATGTATGATATCACTGAACACTATACTTCTATCTCTCCCTTCCTAGTCTTTGGTTTACTGCTAGATGCAGTAATTGCAGTAAGTACTTGCAATTCCACAATAAACTGACATTATATTTCTTTAGACATTCGACTGCCCTTTTAAATATTTATTTATTTATTTGCCACCAAGGTTACCCCTGAAGCTCAGTACCTGCATTATTAATCTGCCACCCTTGGCGGCTGTTTTTCCTCTCTTTTCTCCTCCCCCTCCCCCTCCCCCTCCCCCTCCCCCTCCCCCTCCCCCTCCCCCTCCCCCTCCTCCTCCTCCTCCTCCTCCTCCTCCTCCTCCTCCTCCTCCTCCTCCTTCTTCTTCTTCTTCTTCTTCTTCTTCTTCTTCTTCATTTTACTTGATAGGGCAGAGAGAAATGGAGAGGGTGGGGGAGATAGGAGTATGGATCGACCTGTCAATGCCCATGTTTAGCAGGGAAGCAATTACAGAAGCCAGACCTTCAACCTTCTGCATCCCACAATGACCTTGGGTCCATACTCCCAGAGGGATAAAGAATAGGAAAGCTATCAGGGGAGGGGATGGGTTATGGAGATCTGGTGGTGGGAACTGTGTGGAGTTGTACCCCTCTTATTCTATGATTTTGTCAGTGTTTCCTTTTTATAAATAAAAAAAGAAAAGAAAAGAAAAGGAGATAAAGTGAGACACCTGTAACCCTGCAGGTTGTGAAGCTTCCCCTTCAGCAACTGGGCACCAGGAATTTAAATCTGAGTCCTAGCACATACATGGTGATGTGTTTGTTCAAGTATTCAGCCAGATGTGCATGACTTGCCAGTCCCCAACATTTTGGTTTGATTGTTATTTTTTTTTAATAACGTTAAAGTAATCAGGGACCAGGTGGTGGTGCACCTAGTTAAGCACACATGTTACAATACACAAGGAGCCAAGTTCAAGCCCTGCAGGGGGAAAGCTTTGAGAGTGATGGCACAGGGCTGTAGATGTCTCTCTTTCTCCCTATCACCCTCTTCTCTCTCAATTTCTCTTTGTCTCTATACAATAACTAAATAAAGATAATAAAAAATTAAAAAGCAAAGTTAAAATAATCTTCATTTACCCACATATATTTTTAAAGTTTTATTTATTTTTTATTAATGACTTAATAGTGATTAACAAGATTGTGGGATGAGAGGGGTACTATTCCATACAATTCCCACCAGCAGAATTCGGTATCCTATCCCCTCCACTGGAAGTTTCCCTATTCTTTATCTCTCTGGGAGAATGGACCAAAATTCTTTTTGGTGTGCATAAGGTGGGATGGCTCCTTTCTGTAACTGTTTCTCCTCCGGACATAGGCGTTGACAGGTCTATGCATACTCCCAGCCTGTTTCTATCTTTCCCTAGTGGGGTAGGGCTCTGGAGAGATGGCATTTACCCACACACTTAATATTTATGGTGCTTTTCATTCCTCTGTGTGAGTCCACATTTCCACCTTACATCACATTCCTTCTGCCTGATGTATTTATTGTTCATTGCAATGTGGATCTGTTGATGATGCAGTTATCCAACATTTGCATGTCTGAATAAGTCTATGTCATCTTTGTCATTGAAAGATATTTTTTCACTGGGTATAAAATTTTAAGTTAAGTATTTTCTTTTCATGTAGTTTTTTTTTTTTTTTTTTGACCTCCAGGCTTGGTGCTGGCACTATGAATCCACTCTCCTGACAGTCTCTCCCCCCCCCCCATTTTATTGGATTTAATGGAGGGGGGAGGTGGAAATGGAGACGGAGAAAAAAGATAGACCTGCTTCACCCCTTGTGAAGCACCCCCCCCACACACACACAGTGAGGAGGCATCAAACTTGAATCCTTGCACAGGACATTGAGCTTTGTACCATGTGTGCTTAACCAGGTGTGCCACCACCCCGTCCCCTTCATGCAGTACTTTTAAGATGTTACTCTATTGTCCTCTGGCTTACATTTTCTTTCCCTCCTATCATTTTTTTCTTTCCTGGTAATCCTGAGTTCCATCCCTGGCAGCACATGTGCCAGTGATGTGTGGTTCTTTCTCTCTCCTCCTATCTTTCTCATAAATAAATAAAATCCTAAAAAAAAAAAAGAGTTCTTGTGACCAATGCAAAAAGTCATTTAAAGCCCAGATAGTAAATATTTTAGGCTTTGGTCCCAACGATTCAATACCACTTATAATTGTAGAGTCAAAGCAACCATGAACACTGAGTAAATGAACAGGCATGACAATAGTCTGATTCAACATTATTTCCTGAAATGAGGGAGGGCCAGACTTGGCTCATGGACCAAGGTTTGCAAACTCTTGATCTATAGCACCCGGGGGTCGTTGAAATGTAGAGAAGACAATAATTACAGTTGTATCCACAAAAGGTAGAAGGTATTAAATAGCAAATGCTTAGTTTTGCTCTACAATTTCATTTTACTTTTGCCACAACCTAGCATGAAAATATGACTACACCAAAGTTCTCAAATAATAATCATAAATCAGGTTCAGATGATATAAACTCTTTGCCTTAGGCCACTGGGCAGTGTCTCAGTAGGAAGCGTATGAAGGCTGCTGCTCACTGATCTGAGTTTGGGGGCAGGTTGAATCCTCTCTTGGGGCTCTCTGAGTATGCTTTTGAGTCTAACTGTATTTATTTACATCTAGAACCTCTTGTTAACTTTATCTGGCAGATAGCTATGAGAAATTGATCTCTTGTCTTTCAAAAAACAACCTCCTCTTCTGAGATAAAAAAAATTCTGGATGGGGCTCCTGGTCCCCACCTGCATGGGAAGGCTTCACAAGTGGTGAAGCAGTGCTGCATGTGTCTCTTTTGCCATCTCAATTTCTCCCTGTCTCTATCCAAAATAAATAAAAATTTTAAAAATATGTTTTTAAAATTATAAAAATAAAGTATATTGCTTGGGAGAGAGCACAGTGTGAGGACACGAGACTTGCATGATTTTGGTCCCAAGTTCAACCCTTGGCACTGAATGTTCAATAGTAATGATTTAGTATCATCTCTCTCTCTCTCTCTCTGTCCCTCTCTCATTCTCTGTCTGTCCCTCTCTCTCCCACTAGATAAAAGTTAAAAGTATAAAACTGATATTTTGATTTTTCCTTTGTCATCTTAATGGGAGGTTACCCAGGACCAGTTCTATATCTATATTTATCCATAGACTTTTGAGTTGATTTCCAGTCTCTGCAAGCCAGGTTTGAAACAAGCCCAGCACATGATCATCCTCTTGGTCATGGCCAACTCACAGACACAGTTCAGGAAATATGCCTGGCAAGAGAAACGGGCAGATTGTACCCTGATTTACTTTTCACTCCTAAGTGTTGGGGACAGGGCTACTGTACCATCAGTGCTCGGCAGACATACCTGGTCTGGCTGTTAATTTAACTCTTAACCAATTGTGTGACCCCACTGCCTCAGTTTCCTCTCCAGTAAAGGGGGTACAATTATCTCTAACTCCTTGTAGAGTATTAGCCACCACATAGTAAATGCTCAGCAAATCTAGTCATAATGAGATTCTTCCCTGGAAGTGACCCAAGAGAGCCCTTATTATCCCAGAAAAGGCTCTTTTAAACATGAGTTCAAATCTGTGAATCTACAAATTTACTTCTAAATCATGGACATGGGTATTAGAGACTCCCTGATTTCTTGACATCTGTTACTTGATATTGGAGAACCGTAAATGATCATACCTGTTATGTATTGACAAACACTTATTTTCTGCTATACTATTTCCTTAATTATGGGAAAAAGGAATGCTTGACCATCTGTAGTCACTCATGTCCCTCTCTGGCTATAATTCCTGTCCTCTGAAGGGCATCTGACACAAGCAGTAGGACCACTCAGCTCCCCAAGGCAAAAAAGCCTAAAGCTGCAAACTGTGACAAACACTGCTGCCCCTCATAGACTATGGAATGCATGATATGGACATAGAATGTACTTACTATGTAGCCAGAGGGCTATGTGAGTGTGCTCTGGTAGTCTAACACTAACTGTCATGATTTGTGTGCCCCTGCAGAAATGCTTTTGATGTTCCATGTTCTCATCTAATGCAGACTTTTGTCAATAAATATTGTACAGGAGTTCTTGTGGGTGCCACATTGGTATAGTCTCACTGTAGGGTATAACCGGTGTTGGCTCCTTTGACTCCCCATTCACCACTGAAGGTATTTTGAGGTAATCATATCAATCCTGGGATACATGGGAACCCGGAATCCTAGCAGCCACATCTCTGCCATATACATTTTCCTACTTCTGTGAAATTGGTATAAGCTAGATGGAAAATGCAACTGACTAGGGCACAGTTTGCACCTCCATGGATGCTGTTTGGAGTAGTAGGAGGACAGTGAAATGCCATTGTCTTTAATGCACAGCCTACTCTCAGGTAAGTGCTCCTGTTTCCCAGAACACATCAGGAGTCCCAGCACAAGTTGCCTCTGCAGGTTGCTTTGAGGCTAATCCACAGTTGAACATACCCTGTGTGTGGTGAGTACTCTTTGCCCTCCTTCTGTGCTGGTTAACAATTAAAGTTGTCTCTTGAACAGCTAAGGGTTCAACAGTGCAGGGCCAGCTCTGTACATGATGTTGTTTTTTTTTTTTTTTTGTAAATGGACAATGTGAATAAATTACATAGTATGTGTAAAATTTTCATTGCCTGACTGTTTATGCTCTTGGTAAGACTTCCAGTGAAAAGCAGACTGTTAGTAGTTAAGTTCTGAAGGAGTTAAAAATCAGACCTGAGGTGGGAGTAAATAGAATAATGGTTATGTAAAGAAACTCTCATGCTTGAGGCTTTGAAGTCCCACATTCAATCCTGTTTACCACCATAAGCCAGAGCTGAGCAGTGCTCTGGTAAAAAAAAAAAATAGACATAGTGGTCCCAGTGGTTGTGCAGTGGGCAGAACACTGGACTTATAAGCATGAGGGTCTGAGTTTGATTCCAGGTACGACATGTACCAGAGTGATATCCTAGCATACACTTTCTATCTCTCTCCCTACCTCCCCCTCTCTCTCTCCCTCTCTCATTAACAAATAAAGTAAATGTTTTCTTTTTTTTTAAGTTAGACATGCATTTTTGGCACCAGAGGTCCACCTCTCTTACCCTGAAATGTTCAATGCCAACTTTCTTTTTCATTTGTTACTGTTACTGTTGATTATCAAATGAAGTAGAATGTACCCCAGAGTACAGGAGTTAAGGCTTCAGGGATGGTTGTCATCATTGCCATGACAGTTCCTATCACCTGCAGTGGGTGTGGTTGAGGGCAGAGGCTACATGGATGATTTTAGGAGGGGCAGTGGTTGTAGAAGTGGCTTCACCCCAGAGTTGATTTCAACCTAGGGAATGGAAAATTCCACAGAAAGGAGCTATGACTAGAGTTGACTGTTTGAATTTACTGTTAGCCCTGTTCTCAGAGCCAGCTGGGCTCAGAAAACCATGTCAGCTCTGCTTACTTTGTCCCATGCTGGGTCCTCGGGGACCATGCTGCAGTTTTACTCCTCTGGCACCTCACTCCCACCTCTGAGTAACACACCATGAGTTCTTGGGTCTCTCCCATATGTACAAAAGATATACGTACTATTAATACAGTTCTCTTTACTTTTTCTCTTATTAATCTGTCTCATGCCTGTTTGAATATTTGTCCAACCCCTAAAGAACCCAGAGGGGTATAGGATGATTTTACTCTCACCCTCCAAAACCTTCAGATGCTCTAGACAATTTGGCCTTTGGTGGAGTTTGTGGATGCTAGTTAGAACTAGGCCTCCTGAAAATGTCCATTACATCTCATTCCCAGAGCATTTCACTCTTCTTTCCCCCTTTCTCCATTACCACTTTTCTTTCTTTCTTTTTTAAATATTGATTTATTCCCTTTTGGTGCCCTTGTTGTAGTTATTATTGTTGTTATTTATGTTGTCATTGTTGGATAGGACAGAGACAAATGGAGAGAGGAGGGGAAGACAGAGAGGGGGAGAGAAAGACAGACACCTGCAGACCTACTTCACTGCTTGTGAAGAGACTCCCCTATAGGTGGGGAGCCAGGGGCTCAAACCGGAATCTTTATGCTGGTCCTTGCGCTTTGTACCGTGTGTGCTTAAGCCACTGTGCTACCTTCTGACTTTCATCACTTTTCTTTCTTCTTTCTCTTCCTCCTTTTCACTGTGTCCCTTACCCACCTCCTCCTACCTCCTTTTCAGGAGGACCAGAGCAGCAACCTGGTGGCTTCACACATCTGTGGGTTCCATTTCTAGCAAAGCATCGGGTCATACATAAAACCAATTAACTGTGCTTAAGAGACCCAAGAGACCTGCATAGTGGTGGGGCCCTCTTATCACCTTCCACCCCAGCTCCCACCACCACCTTGTGAACTTCAGGGCTGTACGCTTGTCTGCCTATCAAGTACCTTTTTCTGTCCTTGTTTTCCACAGGGCTCATGCAGTGCTCTGGGCCCCAGTTTGCTCCCAAGAAGTCATTTCTTCCAGACTCAAGAATGTTTCTTTCCTGAATGCCAGTGACTTTGCCTCAGGGCCCAGTGTTTAGCAGACAAACAAGTCATTTGGCTATGGATTAGGCTGGGAGAGTTCTCTGACTCATGCAGAGACCAAAGACGCTGCCCCAGGAGGGCACAGTGGGTGGTGAGCATGAACAGGCAAATGTCAGGCGACTGGGTGGCCTCAGATGTCGGAGTTTTGGGTTTTAATTCTCTTTTGTTCCTTACAACTGGAAACCTTCAAAAGCATTCAGTGAGGGCTCAATCACCGGAAGACTTGGTATGCATAAATGGGCTTTGAAAGCAGCCCATACCCAGTCCCAATGCCCCTTGCATGGATTATGCATGGAGATGAATGGGTACCTCCTTGCTGAGAGCGACCCAGGTCAGCTTTGGGAGGAGCCAAACCTTCACCTTGGTGATGATATCTGTTGCTGACCTTCAGACTGGAATGCCTGGGAGGAGGCCATGAATGCCAGCTTTGCACACATTGGGATTGGGTTTAGTTATGGCTTTATTACCTGCAGAGGGATCTTGAACAAATCTCACTAACGTCTCTGAGCCTGTTTTCTCCTCTGAAGTTTGGGGTAATAATAATAATAGTGCTATCCTTTTACAGTGCTTTCCAGGGCTGGCACTAAGCAAACGATACATTGTTGTTGCTGTTGTTATTGTCCTTTTAACTTCAATACCAATCTGAGTAATTAAAATATATTTTCAGAAGGAAACTGACTTCAATTGGTATATTCTTCCTACTGATGGACTGGCTGTAAATCATTCCAATTTCATTTCATTTCATTTCATTTCATTTCATCTCATCTCATCTCATTTCATTTCATTTCATTTCATTTCAATTCCAATTCATTCCAATTTTCATAGCCTGGGCAGGTTTTCCTCTCTATCTGTAAGGGAACTATATCCTAATAATCCTCATTATCCAATCACTCAGAGTAAATTGAGTTAGGGATAGTCACTCCTGCTCCACCCCTAGCCCCCAAATCTGACTTTTCACCAACATGCTAGCTAGTTACATGCTGCTGGAACTAAGACTACATTTCCCATATGACCTTGCAGCTGAGAGTGGCCTTGCAATGTGTATTAGCCAATGGGAGTGAGAAAAGGACAAGTTCCTGTTTGTGATTTTAAGAGTGGAGTGTTCTCTACTTTATTCTTTCCTTTGCTGAGAAGGGACTAGTGGCTAATTGGAGCCATGTGGATAAAGGCTACACCCTCGAGGGGAAGAAATAAGGTGGAAAGAGTCTTAGTGCTCAGTATCTTGATTTTCCTTTTTAGCCACAAATAAGGAGAAAGTAACTTCTCTTGTTGAAACTGCTATGATGTTAGATACTTCTGTTTGATTAATACAATTTATTTTATCCTTTCTGACTATGTACATGGTTGAGATGGAGTTCACAGTGTTGGTTAATATTCACGCTACTCCACAGAATTGAAATGTACCTTATTTTAAACAGAGCCACATTAAACGGAGTCTTCTTTGGTTAGTGACTTATCACTTATGTAAAGTGTACAACTCAGAGTGGGCTTTAGTAAATTCATAGGATTTTGCAAATATTGCTTAGGTTTATTCCAAAACTTCTTCATTGCCCAAAGAAACTCGATACTCAGTAGGGGTCACTCTCCATTCTTTCCTTTCCCCAGATCCTTTGCTAGTTCCTCTCTGTACATATTTACCCATTCTGGAAATTTCATATTAATAAATAAAATACCATATATGGCCTTTTTGATTTTGACCTTTTGTTCAGTATGTTTTCAAGATTCATTTGTGTTTGTGTTTTAGTATATGTCAATACTTTATTTCCATATATGGCTGTTAATACCTTGTTGTATGAATATGAGCCACATTGTAATGTTTTTTATTATTCATGATTTAATATTAGCTTATAAAATCATAAGACTTCACAATATATATCCATATGGATACATAGATACATATTACCTCCCCTGCTACCAATGTTCCTATGTATCTCCTTCTGTTAACTACCATAATTTTGAAAGATGGTCTTAAACCACATTTTGTTTATCCACTCTGTTAGCTATCATGAAGAATGTGCTGTTAAAGTTCACATCCAAGTTCTTGTGTGAGCTTTTATTTTCAGGTCTCTTGGCTATATAGCTACAAGTGGAACTGCTGGGTCATTGAAGCACTATGTATTTTCTTTTTTAAAAAGTTTATTTATAAAATGGAACTACTGACAAGACCACAGGATAAGAGGGGTACAAATCTAAAGTGACGATATTACTTTCATTTTCTGTAAGCAGCATATGAGGGTTGCAATTTCTCTACACCCTCGCCAACATTTGTTGTTTCTTTTTTCTTTTATTTGGCTCCAGGTTTATCACTAAGGCTCAGTGCCTGTACTACGAATCCACTGTTCCTGAAGGCCTTTTTTCCCCATTTTTGTTGCCCTTGTTATTATTGTTATCACTATTATTGCTGTTGTTGGATAGAACAGAGAGAAATTGAGAGAGGAGGGGAAGACAGAGAGAGGTTGAGAAAGACACCTTCTTCACCTCTTGTGAAGCGAACCCCCTGCAGGTGGGGAGCAGAGTGCTCTAACCGGGACCCTTACATCAAGCCATGTGTGCTTAACCCGCTGTGCTACCACCCAGCCCCCATTGCTTTTCTTTTTTTATTATAGTCCTAGTATTGTGTTGCATCATGGTTTCCAATTTGCATTTTTCTATGAATACTGATGTTGCCTCTTTTTGTCGTATGTATTTTGTTTATTTGTGTATCTCCTTTGGAGATAGATTCATTACCCATGTTTTATCGGTTATATATCTTCATTGTTGAGTTGCAAGGATACAATACCCTTATCTGAAATGTGACTTGCATATATTTTCTCCTGTTCTGTAGAATGTCTTCACTTAGTAGTATCTGCTGAAGCACAAAAGTTTTACAATTTGATGAGGTATAATCTAAATATTTGTCTTTGGTGGCTAGTGTTTTAATCTAATAAAATATTCCCTAACCCAAGGCTAGGGATTGTACTGAATCTGCAGATCAATTTGGGAAGTATAATTATTTTAAAAAATATTATGTATTCAGATAGAGGGACTTGGCAAGTCTTTCTGTACATCTCCTCTGATTTCTTTTAGGAATATTTTGTAGTTTCCAGTATACAGCTCTTGCTCTTTTGATAAATTCATTATTAAGTATTTATTCTTTATAAGCTATTATAAATGGATTTTTTCCCCTTAATTTCAGTCTTGGATTGTTCATTGCTAATGTGTAGAAAAACAACCAAGGGGCTGGTGAGCTTACTGGTGATTAAGCTAATGACTGGATAGATAGAGATTTCCTTAAATCCATTTAGTGGAAGGAATTCTTTCTCTTTGTATAGGGCAGCTTCTAAAGTAGTTTTATTTGGTGCTATGTGTCTAAAAACATAGTCTTCCATTAGTTAGTACTTTGGCAAGTATTTGGGGAAGGAAGAAAAGAAAAGGTAAGTTGCTTAGATATAGCACAGGGTTTGCCTCCCAGAAACTCAAGGAGATATTTCTTGTCCTTATGCTTCTCAGATAAGGCAGCAAAGCCCAGGAAGCAGCCTTGTTTTCCCTTATGACTCATGTTTACTAGTGGGAGAGCTCAAAGGAGGGCATAAGGCCCAGTAGGAGGCCTGGAATGCTAGAGGTTATGGAGGTATTCATTAAACCTCCATCTCCTAGCCTGGAAGTCTGATTTTAAGGGTCTGTTCAGTAGCACCCCCTGCTTTCTTTCCAATTGCACACACCTGGTGAGGCCCGGTCCCTGGGGAGTCTGGGTTGCAGCAGGCTGGCTCTCAAGACTTTTGTGATGAAGTCACAGGACCTTGATGTATTATTCAGTCTGGGCACCAATCAATGCCAGACGCCCATCCATCCTCTGCTACCTGCCTCCCCCCTCCCCCGCACCTCAGTTGTTTCGGAAGCAAATGCTGAGATCTGAAGAGAAATCATTTGCTTTGTCTCATTGCAGCAGAAATATATGACTCCAAGCACTGGAGAGAGGTGTTTGGTCCACACTGACTGATTGATCCCAGTGTTTACAATTTCTCAGCTGGCTGTCATTGCCCCTGGGCCTTTAGCCTTAGTGGGGAAGACCTGACCTTTCATTTGCAATAAGAGCCAAGCAAGTCTCAGATTTGCAGTAATGCTGTGTCTAGTTTTGTTTCCACATCTAGAAAGAAACATGAACCTAAAGAAAATGGAAGAAATAAGAAATGACTACCAGGTACAGGCCAAGTGCCTAGGATGTATAGGCACTGAAAGTAGAGGTAGGTGGAGTTGTACCCCTCCTACATATGTTTTTGTTCATTAATCCTTTCTTAAATAAAAAATTTAAAAAAAAAAGAAAGTAGAGGTAGCAGGTTTTGGGGGCCAGATTCTAAAGTGGGTAGGCATCTGGGCTCTTGTCTCCTCTGCCGTGTCTCCATGAAGCTAGCTGCAAACAGGTCACTAATATCCACTTTCCATATGTCACACTGGAGCCTCGGGATAAGATAAATCCCACCTACCTGGTCCTCTCCCTCAACTTCTACTGTGGAAATAACACAGCAGGAACTTTGGCATCCTGGTTAGTGGTGGGTTGGCTTGGAGTTCCAGTCTGGTTGTTCAGTAGCTGTGTGACTTGGGGAAAGTGACTGTATTTCTCTGTGTCTCAGTTGCTTCAACTGTAAAATGAGGCTATTGACAGTACTCCCGCAGTAGGCTGCTATGTAAAGCACTCAGAACCAAGTCTGGTGGAGAGGATATAGTCCCTGAATGTCAGCCTTTGTTGTTACTATAGAGTTAATGCTACCACTGAGCTAACAGCCTTCTGAGTGCTCTCATGGAGGAGGAGTGCTGGGGCAGCAAATGGCAGTCAAGAAACTGAGTCTCAGAAGAAGCAGCAGCATTGAGGGCTCTGAAGTGTCTGCCACTTAGCACGTAGATTCCAGATACCCTCCCTTTCTTTTTGAGTCTATGCTAGAAAAGCAGCTTATTTCCAACTAAGAAGAACGTTGCTGTGACCTAGTACTTTAACAGTGGGCCTGACCACTCAGCTGATGTTACTTCTCCCCATCAACTTTTGTTCCCTTTAGAACAGCAATGTTATTTGAAACTATGTTCTGTTATTAATTTATGTTTTAGGTGACTATTCCCCTTTTTATAGGTCACTGCTAGACTTTTGCCTTTGCTTCATGATCCTAACGTATTAAGGGGCATGACCTGCTATGGCAAAACTAATTTTTCCAGGATTCCTGGTAGCAACCAAGTAAGCAAGCAAAGAAAAAAGTGCCCCAAAGAAATATATAAGGCAAATGATTAAACAGTAGAGGGTCTGGAATCTTGGCCTTTGAGTCTGGGTCAAAAATGCCAGGAGCACCTACATGTTAGCTATCGGGCTCAGGCAAAAATTACTAAAGTCATGGGCCCCTTCAAACATACATAAAATAGACTTCCTAGCTTCTTCCCATACAAAGATCCTTAGTTCCATCTGCTCTATTTTCACCTTTAGGTTCCTGATTATTAAACAGTTTGTTCTGCTTTAAATTTTATTGCCTTTCAGCCACAAAAATTCAGGTGCTACTATGACACTATTCTGAATTCCCTGGGCAGACAGCCTCACCAATGTGTCCTGGGGTCTCACCTCTCTAGAGTCCTACCCCACTAGGGAGAGATAAAAACAGGCTGGGAGTATGGATCAACCGGCCAGAGTCTATGCTCAGCAGAGAAACAGTTACAGAAGCCAGACCTTCTACCTTCTGTACTCCACAAAGAATTTTGGTCCATACTTCCAGAGGGATAAAGAATAGGAAACCTTCAATGGAGGGGATGGGACACAGACCTCTGATGGTGTGAACTGCATGGAATTATACCCCTGTTATCTTACAATCTTGTTAATCATTACTAAATCACTAATAAAAATGACAGGAGCAGAGGAAAAAGGACAAGAAGAAACAGCAGCATGAAGGAGGAGCTGGAGAAAGAGATGAAGTTGAAACTGAGAGCATGGGAGCAGAGTGGAGTGGAACTGAGCTGTGCAGAGGACATGTGAAAGCTGGACCAGAAAGAGGAAGAACAGTGCATGACAGGAGGTGGAAGAGCATAGTCGAGGACATTTCTTTTCTGAGTGTTTTTTACTCTCTCTAATTTTTTTAAATATTATTTATTTTCCCTTTTGTTGCCCTTGTTGTTTAACATTGTTGTGGTTATTGATGTTGTTGGTATTGGATAGGACAGAGAGAAATGGAGAGAGGATTGGAAGACAGAGAGGGGAGAGAAAGACAGACACCTGCAGACCTGCTTCACAGCTTGAGAAGCGACTCCCCTACAGGTGGGGAGCCGGGGGCTCGAACCGGGATCCTTATGCCGGTCCTTGTGCTTACTGTCTCTAATTTAAGACAATAAAGTACCATTTTCATACACTTATTAATTGTGTTTGTTGGTTTTATAGTATCCCTTAAAAGGTAAGAGCATCAAAGAAGTTATTTCCATACAAATATAGGCCAGAACCCCATATTAATTTGAAGGATATGTGCTCTCCCCTGTAACACCTTCACCCCAACACTTCCAGTTATCAGAGAACAGGGCTGGGTCTTAGTCTGCTCTGTACCTAAGCCTCCTTTTTAATTTTTATTTTTTTAAGATTTTTTATTTGTGAGAAAGATAGGAGGACTGAGAGAGAAAGATTGAACTCTGGAGCTCATGCTTGAGAGTCTAATGCTTTATCCACTGTGTTACCTCGTGGACCACCCTAAGGCTCCTTACATATAACAAGTGCATATTAAACTGACAGACTGATAGAAGCTTGTGTGAGTTGCCCTAGAGGAAGTGAGAAGGAGAAGGAGAAGGAGAAGGAGAAGGAGAAGGAGAAGGAGAAGGAGAAGGAGAAGGAGAAGGAGAAGGAGAAGGAGAAGGAGAAGGAGAGATCTGGGGTGGGAAGGGATGGTGGAATGGAAGAGCCAGGCTGGACCATCCACCCTTCAGACCCTTCCTCCCCTTGAGCTCTGCCTTTACCTGCGTTTGACTGGTGTTAATTTCTGGAGTGTGTGTTCAGTTACACTTGTCAGAAGGAATCAGGAAGAGCATCTATGGGAGGTCTTGTTGTCACTGACTTTCAGTGACTTTCCTTCACTGAGGCAAAGTGTGTACTTGAGATCAAGTGCTATGGCCCCTAGGGTCTGGTCACTTCCCCTCAGTAATTCTCCTGGGCCACCCAGTCACGGTCAGCTGTTTACCTGGCATGGCTCCCTGAAGATAGGCTCTGACTGCTCTTGGGGATCCTTCAGGATAGCAGCTGGTGTGTGTGTGTGTGTGTGTGTGTGTGTGTGTGTGTGTGTGTGTTTGGGAGTGTTTATGACTGCTCTTGGGGATCCTTCAGGATAGCAGCTGGGGTGTGTGTGTGTGTGTGTGTGTGTGTGTGTGTATGTGTGTGTGTTAGGGAGTGTTAAGCTCTGATGACCCAATTATGGGTTGGAACATGGCTGTGGTTCCTGGTTGTGAGTCTTCGGGCTCTTAAGACTTCATCCTAATGCCATAAAGCCACTTCTCTCCTGTGAGTGGGGTGTAGCAGTCCATTCCAAGTAGACAGGGTGCCTGGAAGAGCAGCCAGTGTAACACCTACCATGTTCATGTGTAGTCTGGTCATCACTCCCCACAGTTTACAAATGCCCTTGTCAGTGTTCCTTTCTTGAATATACCTGTCACTTTTCCAAAAAGAGAAGAATCCACTCCCATTCCCCTAGTTTTTTTTTTTTCCACCTACTTTATTTTAGTTTTGTAGATAGACACAGATACACACCCATAGAGAGTAAATGAGAACACAGTATGAAACTCTCTTCAATGTGATGAGGACAAGGCTTGAACCTGGATTGTGCAGGTTCAACACAGTAGCCAGGTGAGCTATTTGACACAGCAAAACACTAGCCTGGCAAGCTATTTCACCAGCCCTTCCCATTGCTCTAGTTCCCAGAGATCTGACACTAGCTAGAGAATTCCACGTGCTCCTAAGATTTTTTTTCTTTTCTTTTTAATTTTTTTTATATTTATTTATTTTTCTTTTTGTTGCCCTTGTTGGCTCCTGAGATTTCTAAATGATGCTCTTCCCCACCCCCCCACCATCCCATCTTTCTCCAGGCCTTCTTTTTTCTCCCCTTCCTCCCTTCCAGTCTACCTCTCCCTCTTTCTATCTAATCCTCTGCTTCTTACCTACCTCAGCCAGATGAACTACACACAGCATTTGCCTTCAGTAGACACAGGCTGTGCAGTCACACAGGCCTGGGGAACTTAATGACAGCACAGGCTTTGACCTGGCACTCCCAAAGCCCTGCACGTGCTCTGCATGGAGTCCCTCTGGGCAGGTCTGCTGGCTGTAGGCTGCGTCTGAGCTCATCTGTCAGGTTCAGGCTCTGACCCCAGACAGAGAGGGGGTACAGAACAAAAGGGGCAGCCCAGGCACCCTGAGGGCACTGGCCTCAAGTGAGCCAGCAGTCACCTTATTGTCCTTTCAGGCTCTTTGCACAACCCCACCTTACTTCCAGCCTCTCCTCTCCAGATGTTGTTCTCTGCACTTAAAGGACTAAACTCCTAATCTAGACCCCTCCAGCCTCCTGGACCCACCTCACCCCCACCCCAGCACACTGGATGCCTTGTTATATGGTCAATCTGATCACACTATCCCAGGTTCAACATATATCCACTTTCAAATAAAGAAAAATCATACTTGTTGCTGGTGCCCAGTGCAAGCGAGTAGTGCAAGCAAGAATTAAAAAGACCCTCCTCACCTCTCCTCAGCATGTAGGTCTTGAAACTGACATTTCCAACCTGACACCCAAAAAGGGGGGTGGGAGGCAGATGGGTGGTGGCACACCTGGCTGAGCATATACATCACCATGCACAGACTTGGGTGTGACCCCCTGCTCTCCAGTTGCAGGGGGAAAGCTTCATGACTGGTGAAGAAAGTCTGCTGTTTTCTATCTTTCTCCCTCTCTATTTCCCCCTCCTTTCTTAATTTCTCTGTCTTATTAAAAACAATAGAAAGGAAAAGAATGACCACTGGTAGCAGTAGATTTGTAGTGGCTGCATCAAGTCACAGTGGTAACCCCAGAGGCAGGAAGAAAAGAAGGAAGAGGAAGAGGAGGAGGAGAGGGGGGAGGAGAAGAAGGTGATTAAATGAGATAAGCCTGAGCTGGTTTGGAGGCCAGTCAGCCCCACCTAGGCACCCAATAAAACAGTAGACCTTTCACAGGAGACAAGCCCAGCAGGCAATACCTCAGAAATGCAAATATCCCAGACATTGCAAAAACAAATGAAAAAGGCCCACAGGCTTGAAAATGGACACATGCAAGAAAGAATTAAAAGGCTTTTTGCCTCTGGTGCTTGTTTCACAATGAGAAGATATTTGCATAGGGATTTGGAAGGGAGAGATCTGGCAAACCTTTTAAAAGGTCTCTCTCTCTCTCTCCCTCTCTCCCTCTCTCTCTCTCTCTCTCTCTCTCTGTAGATTTGGGATGGACTATATCTGCCCTCACATTGTATAATGTCTGTTATTTTAAAATTATTTTCTATCTTCTTCTTTTTTTTTTTTTTTTCCCTAGCACAAATGAGGTCATGGGCTGTATGGGTCACAGGCAAGCAAACCCAGAGTTGCCAATATATGGGCTCTGTTCATCAGTAGGTCCTCAGTGATCCAGAATGTACTGAATTCCCCAGGGACAGTACAACTCCATTCAAAAAAGTCCAGAGAGAGGCAGAGCCAAGATGGCAACTTGGAGACAACACCTGGTGTGAGCTTCACAAAGAAGCTGTTTTCAACCTGGGATTCTCAGAGAGGCCATCAGGTTCCAGATGCTACCATGATGCCAATCAGACCTCCCTGGGCAGACAACCCCACCAAAATGTCCTGGAGCCCCACTTCCCCAGACCCTTGCCCCACTAGGGAAAGAGAGAGACAGTCTGGGAGTATGGATCGACCTGCCAAAGCCCATGTTCAGCTGGAAAGCAATTACAGAAGCCAGACCTTCCACCTTGTACACCCCTTAATGGCCTTGGGTCCATACTCCCAGAGCGTTAATGAATAGGAAAGCTATCAGGAGAGGGAATGGGATACAGAATTCTGGTGGTGGGAATTGTGTGGAGTTGTACCCCTCTTATCTTATGGTTTTGTCAGTGTTTTCTTTTTAAAAATTAAAAAAAAGAAAAGTCCAGAGAGGAGCATGTGCTCTGCTTTGAGTCCCGATACCCAGACCTTCATGCCTGACCTGCCTCAGTGGGAATGCTGGCCATCTGGGAAGGTCTTATCCTGTGAAAGATACACTCCTATTACTGGGGAAAACAGCCTTTAAAGGTGACATTGGCTCTTTGTCTATTCCAGTAAGAATGAGCTTTATTAAGAAAAAGACATCTAGCTAGAGCACAACTGGATAAGGGACCCAGAGAGGGGCTGCTCTGACCTCTGGTTTTAAGGTTCATGGATCATCTCTCAGGCTTTTGGGCCGATCCTCTGTGTGCTATTCTTTTTTGGATTCCCACAAATCCTTTCTCCTTCAGAAACTGAGGCTGCTGCTAAAAGATGCTTCAAGAAGCAAGGATTTCTGAGACATGAAGTGTTTTTTCTTTTTGTTGTTGTTGTTTGTTTATTTTACCTTTCTTGCTGCTCCTGGTTTTCTTGCCTGCAGTAGCTGTCAGTCTTGCATCTTTCAATATATCTTGTTAATGATAAAGCTAGACAATCCTAGGAGAATGGTTTCCTGGGGTGGGATAGCAGCCCATGGTCCCTAACAGTTGTAGCTTCTGGCTCTTCCTAGGGAAGCAGTCACCTCTCCCTGTCTGCCACACATGGCTTCTTTCTCTGTAGCCACAGGGTTCAGTGGAAGATATAAATCCAGTATGGGCACTGCAAATTCAAACTCAAAGTGTGGGTCTGCCTCTTCCCAAGGGGACATGTTTGCTAATCTACATACCACCTGGCTTGAACATCTCATTGGAGAAAAATGAGCAAACCCCTTCCAACCTGGAACCAAAGTCCCCAGACACATTCCTGCCCTGGCTGCCACTTCTCAAAGAGTTTAATGACAGATAGGACATATACTCAATGGAGTACTACTCAGAAGGTTTTTAAAAAAAGACTATAATGTGTCCTTTGGGACTAAATGGGTAGGACTGGCAGTGATTATAAGTAGAACATAGAGAGTTGAGAATATGAACTTGAAATATACATACATGCATATATATATATATACATGTATATATATATATATATTCCATACCTTCATTTTTTTCCTTTTATTGAAATATGCTCATTCTTGTTTCATTCACCACCACACCCAATTCATCAGCTAGTAACACCAGCCCTAAATTCATCAAGACTGAGAGATTCATCCCACTCTCTCCTCCATCAAAAATTCTTCTGGTTCTTTCAACTGTGGAACTAGAACTTGAAATAAACAAAAACAAACAAACAAACAACTCTGTCTCTCTCTTCATAGTCCCTAGGAGATGTAGAAGATCTTGGCTCTTGTGCTACCTTTTCATTTTAAACTTGCCTCATAAAAGTATTGGAATTTTTTTCCCTTTGCCAAGGGCATTTTTTTTTTTTTAAAGTTATATGCTGGTCAGCTAGGCAGGAAGAAACGAAGTTTTTTCTAACCCTAGTTCCAAATTACCTAAGCATCTCCTGATGCCCCTTTCTAGAGACTCAAACAAAATATATACCATCTTCATTTCTATATGCAGAATGACTTTCATTCTAAACATATTCCAAGGCACAGAACATAGTTAAATGATAGCACTTATGAAAATGTGTAATGGGACCATATAGGAGCCTTGGATAAAATCATCATGAGTCATAAAAAGGAGTGAAAGAGAGGAGGGCAGCAGGTAGTGAAAAGTACCAGGTTAAAAACTAATAAGATGGTGAGTTGTTGATTAACTATAAATGGACTTTTTCTGCTAGTTAATTTTTACAGTGTTTTCAATATCTAATTAACTAGTTTAATGTCTAAAGGAATCCCACACCTGCATAAGGAAAACCACCTCATTAAGCCAAGAAGCCTCAATCCCCCACATGTCTTGGAAACAGACACCAGCATGATGACTACAGTTGACCCTTGAACAGCAGGGGTTTTTGAATACTAGAGTCTACTTTACATGTAGATTTTCTTGTAAACAGGTCCAATAAATACAGTACAGTACTGTAAATCTAATTTCTTTTCCTTATGATATTCATTTATTTTGCCGCCAGGTTATTGCTGGGGCTTGGTGTTTATGTGACTCCACTGTTTGAGATGGCCAGTTATTTTCCTTGTTCTGTCTGCCTTTCTGTCTCTCTCTCTTTTGATAGAGGGTGAGAGACAGAAAATTAGAGAGTTCACACAGTAAGTATACCTGAAGCGGTGTTCCTGCCTATAAAGCTTCTCTCTTGTAGGTGGAGACCAGGGCTTAGAACCCAGGTTCATTTGCATGGTAACATGCGCACTCTACCAGGTAAGCTTATTGGCTTCTTTTTTAAAAAGAATTTATTTATTTAATTCATGAGAAAGATAGGAGGAAAGAAAGAACCAGACATCACTCTGGTACATGTGCTGCCCGGGATCGAACTCAGGACCTCATGATTGAGAATCCAATGCTTTATCCACTGCACCACCTCCTGGACCACTATGGTTTTCTTAAGAACATTTCCATATCTCTGGTTTACTTCATCGTATGAATACAGTATATAATGCATAGCATATAAAATATGTACTCAATATCTGTTGATATTAGCAATAAAGATTCTAGTCAAAACAGATTTAACTTTTTGGGGAAGTCAGAATTTTTATATGAATTTTTGCCTCCCTAGGGGACACTAGTGCCTAAAACTCCCACACTCTCAAGTTTCAACTATACTGATAATTGAGTACTTATTATAGATTTGGTTCCTTATGCGTTATAGTTCCTGGACAACCTCTTGGACTTGACATTCAACTTCTATTTTACAGTTAATAACACTGAAGCAGAGAAAGTTACTATTTGCCCCAGGTCAACACACTTTATATTCATTATTTATCATTTGCTTACCCACTTGGTGTTTGTCTGAAATGGAAAGAGTCCACTACAGTCTCATATATTATTTTTAATATTTATATTTTATGCAAGATCATTTTTGGTGTAAGGTAGTGCTGGGATTGAGTATGTGACTTCTGGGACATCAGATATTCAAGTTTATACTCTAACAGGCTGAGATAATTCCCCAGCCCTGCAGTTTTATGCTTGATTCTGATTCTGAACCCACAAGGTGTCAAGAATCAATACAAGGCCTAATCCATTGTAGGTACAAACACAAGTTCTTTGCAGTAAATATCTGGGTCCAATTTTAAGCTCTGGTATTTGCATACCATGTGATCCTGGGTAAGGACTAATATCTCTCTGAGTCTCAGCCTCTCATCCTAGAAAATGGAGACCTATCGTGTTGGATTGTTGTTAGACATAAATGAGATGAATAATATCTGTTTTTGGCACATTGATGACACTAAATTATTCTTACTTTGTTTTTAGACTGAGACAGTAGTAGAGAGGGAGAGAGAGACAGACAGACACACAGAGAGAGTGTGTGTGAAAAGAGACCACAGCACTGAAGCTTCCTTCAATGTGGTGAGGGCTGCACGAGTAAGTGGGCCACATGCATGAAAAAGCAGTACATTATCCAAATGAACTGTTTTTTCCAAACCAAATTATTACTTTTTAAACATTTTTTTATTTATAAAAGGAAATATTGACTAAACCATAGAATAAGAGGGGCACAACTACACACAATTCCCACCACCAGAACTCCATATCCCATTCTCTTCCCTGATAGCTTTCCTATTCTTTAACCCTCTGGGAGCATGGACCCAAGGTCATTGTGGGATGCAGAAGGTGGAAGGTCTGGCTTCTGTAATTGCTTCCCTGCTGAACATGGGCGTTGACTGGTAGATCCAGACTCCCAGCCTGTCTCTCTCTTTCCCTAGTAGGGTGGGACTCTGGGGAATCAGAGCTCCAGGACACATTGGTGGGGTTGTCTGTCCAGGGAAGTCTGTTTGGCATCATGCTAGTATCTGGAGCCTGTTGGCTGAAAAGAGAGTTAATATACAAAGCCAAACAAATTGTTGACCAACATTGGACCTAAAGGCTAGAATAGTGCAGATGAAGAGTTTGGGGGTCCTCCATTTTGTAGGTAGCTAGTAGGCATATTTTAGTTATATTCCAAAGGGCCTGTGGCTATACTAGGTTTTATTTTTTCCCCTGAGCCTGAAATATGATATGCAGGTGGACCCAAGTTGTTGTCTGGGGAGATAGATGATGTCATGGCTGGAAAAGGAACAGAAAGCTGGATCAGGGAAGAGAGTAGCTCCCTAATATAGAAAAGGGGTGTATATTTTGTTGACTATAAAAACCATCGATTTGATTTGCAGACCAAGTTATTTTTCTTTCTTTTTTAAAATTATTTATTTATTTATTTTTAATATTTATTTTATTTATTTATTCCCTTTGTTGCCCTTGTTGTTTTATTGTTGTAGTTATTATTGTTGTCATTGTTGGATAGGACAGAGAGAAATGGAGAGAAGAGGGGAAGACAGAGAGGAGGAGAGAAAGATAGACACCTGCAGACCTGCTTCACTGCCTGTGAAGCGACTCCCCTGCAGGTGGGGAGCTGGGGCTCGAACCGGGATCCTTATGCCAGTCCTTGTGCTTTGCGCCACCTGTGCTTAACCCATTGTGCTACAGCCCGACTCCCGTTATTTTTATTTCTATGGACCTTCACAAGCTGCTAAGTATATTTGATTTCAAGGAAATAAAAGATCATGACATGGAGCAAAGACATCAACACCTTAGTGATTTTCCAAGTGTGTTACATGAACAGCCTTCATTAGTGACATGTAGGGATTGTAAATTACAGGGATTCCTGAGTCTTGATTTAAAGTTTCTTAAATCTGAGTAGTGAGGATAAGGTTCAAGAGCGTAATTCAAGGCTTACCAATTGGTGATTTCTTTTTGTTATAACAAATTCATTAATTTATTCATTTTTTTATGTAGCCTCAGTTCACAACACTGTAAGTCTTTTAGAAGTGCAATTTCACAATTCATCAGAATGTGTTGTGATACCACACCCACCACTAAAGTGCCGGTATCCTGTCAAAGTCCGTTGAACCTCTTTCACCTTTGCAAAATCTGCCACTGCCGCACTCCCTCTCAACCCCCTCTGCTAACCTAATTTCTGCAGTCCAAGATTTGTCTTCACGTGTCTTTGCTCGCTCCTTTGCTTTGTGTTTTTACCCCATGTGAGTAATATTATCCCGCATTTTATGTCTATATGTCCCTTTAGTATTTCTTATAAGACTGAATTAGTGGCAACGAATTCTTTTAACTATAGTTTAAAAACAGTTAATCTATCTGGATAAAATACTTTTGGTTGGAGGTCTTCTCCATTCAAAATCATGAATATATCCTGCTAGCCTGTTTTGGCTTTTCGAGTTTCTGCTGAGAAATTAACTGATAGTCTTAGGATGACTCCTTGCACAAAGACTCTGCAGCTCCAGTTGGCATTTTTTTCAATTTCTGTTATTGATAGGAAAAGGAGAAATCGAGAGGAGCGGGGGAGATATAGAGGAAGAAAGAGAGATACCTGCAGACCTGCTTCACTGCATATGAAGCTTTTCATCATGGTGAGAACTAGGGACTTGAACCTGGGTCCTTGTGCGTGGTGACCTGTGTGCCCGACCAGGTGTACTGTAGCTTGGCCCTGTAGCTTTCCTTCTATGACTATAGGAATCACAGGAGAAGGTGTTCTTAGAAGGAGGAAAAAGGAGGACAAATCAAGGTAAACAATCTCAGTCTAACTCAGGGCTGGTTCACCCTGCAGTCCTTGAAAACACCAACAGATGTTTTAGAGGAAGTGAAGAGGAGCTTCAAGGAGAAAGGAAGGGGAATCTACATCACTTTGTATAATCAGACTTCTCAATTTCAGCTGTAGTTGGAACTAGATTAAAAAAATTTTTTTAATATTTATTCTCTTTTGTTGCCCTTGTTTTCTTATTGTTGTAGTTATTACTGTTGTCGTCGTTGTTAGAAAGGACAGAAAGAAATGGAGAGAGGAGGGGAAGACAGAGATAGACACCTGCAGACCTGCTTCACTGCCTGTGAAACTATTCCCCTGCAGGTGGGGAGCGGGTGGCTTGAACTGGGATCCTTACACCAGTCCTTGTGCTTTGTGCCACGTGCACTTAACCTGCTGTGCTACTGCCCGACTCCCTTGGAACTAGATTGTAAGCACCTAGCATAAAGGCCTAATAACTATACATTTGACTATAAAGAAAGGGCTATTAAAATCACAGGTGTTTAGCTCTAGAAGGTAATTACCTTCGGGAACAAGATAAGGGAGTTTACTTTCTTCCCCCAGAGCCTTGGGGAAAATCACTGAGGGATATGGAGCTTGGAAGATCACCACTGGGTCTGAGTATTTATTAGTTGGCCCTGTCTGCAGAATGGTGGTTGAGCAGGGGGCAGTTCGGAGTTGTGTGAGTGTAGAAAGCCTCTGATTTCCCTTTTGCTCTCTCTGTGGTCTCTATACCAGACTGCAACCTTAGCTCACACTGACAAGATTACACTTTCCATGCAGGACTTTGGGTATAGCTAAATGATCCTTCCAGTCTCAGCTTGGCCACTTGGAAATGTCATGAATGACAGCAATTATTTTAGTATGCCTGCCCTTAATCCCCTTCTCGGCTTGGCTACCTGAGTGACCTCCTTTGATAACCCTGCAAGTGTCCCAGGGGCTGGAAAATTCCTGCTCACACTAGTCAGGACCGACCAGTTCTTCTGCTCTAAGGTAGTCATTTCAGCACCCACCCACCCGCCACCCCCAGGCTTGGAGGCAGCATCCCTGTGATGCCCCTGGTAGTAATATTTCTTTGCCTAATTACACCTCTATCTCTCCACCAGCCAATAGCTTGATGGGAAGCAGAGTTCCTACTCTGCCAGTCCCCAACTCTGGCTGCTCTCACAGAAACAAACAAACAAAAAATGTCCTTAATAGCTACTTATAACACTGATGGACAGGCTATAAAGTTCCTGCGGTTCATGTGCAGAGCTAAGGGGACAAAGAGGGATTTGAGAAGTGTCCCTGGCCCACACCCCTCTTCCCAGACCCTCTCTGGCGCCTTCCTCTTTGTTTAGAGTTCAAGATGAGAGACTGCCAAGTTTCTGACTGAAGCTTTTGTGGTGGCAGCCAGTCAACATCTTAATAGCTCAACAAGTCAAATAAAAAAAGAAGGGGGTGACACAGAAGGGGCAGAATTGAGCACAATGAACTTGTTCACTCCACTCCATGGGATGGAACAGGGAAAGGATGGTGATAGCACTGGGAAGGGAGCCTGCTTTCCAAAATAGAAATAGAGGATTCTGGACTGCCTGAGGCTTCATAAAGTAGACTGGTGGTGGGAACAAGACTTCAGGTGCATTTGAGGGATGGAAAGTTCAGATTAAGCAGGTGGAGGAAGGGGGAAACACAGGTCAGGAGAAACATTCAAGTGACTGTTTTCACCACACAGTGACTTCTGTCCATTTGCTTGGCCACCTGCTGAGCTCACCATTGGGTCAGGCCACTTGCTGTGGCTGGGCCACCATGTCTTCTGCACTTGTAGGCAACAACCAGATAGTTTAGGTTCTACCCTTGTGCTTCCAAGTGAGGAATATTTCTGACCTTTTCTCCTTCACTCCCTCTAGGAGATGTTACAGGGAGGGAAAAGTGAGCACATGAGAACTAAGCACTGAGTAAGAAGGGTGAAACAAGTGGTCATATAACAAGTGTGGTCAGACAGCTTTGTGTACAGGAGACAAACATGTCCTGGCTGCTTTGGGGATGCTTGGTTCCAGAACTGGGAGAGAAGCAGGAACAGGGCACTAACATGATTCTTTCTCTACTTTTTTACTTTTATATTACAGAATTACATGTCAACAGGGGGTTGAACCCATACTATTCCCACTACCAGAGTTCTGAATCTTCAGTCTCCCCACTGCAATCCACCACAGTGCCCCTAAATTGCAGACATGGGCCAACCATCATCTCTACAACTATCTGTCTACATTTATACATAGTTGCCCCCCCTTTTTTCTGATTCAATCTTCTCCTCCTCTCCAAGCCACCCATGACAACATTACTACCTCCATATGTCCCTCTCCTTTTCCTTCTCTCTCTCTGGGTGCTGATGGGGCTGGAGTTCAGAGCCTCTTATCTTCATCCTATCACTTCTCCCCCACTGGAAGTATGGATCAAGGTTATTTTTGGGGAGCAGAAAGTAGGTGTTCTGACACCTGTAATTGTTTTTCTGCTGAACATGGGAGTTGACAGGTCAATCCATACCACCAACCTGTTTCTATTTTTCCCTAGTGGACCAGAGCTCTGGAGATGTGAGGGTCCAGGACACATTGGTGAGGTTGTCTGACCAGAAAAGTCAGGATGGAGTCATGGTAGCATCTGTAACTTGGTGTCTGGAAGGTGGCATGACCTAAATTGAGACAAAATGGTTAATGAACAGAAGCCAAAAGGTAGGATTAGAGCAGATGAGATTAGGGATTTTAGGTAGAAGAAAGCTAGCAAATTCATTTTAGGCATGTTCCTAGGGGCATATAGTTCTGTATGTTCTATAGTGGTTTTGCTTGAGTTTGGTAGCTAACCTGAAGTTGGATAAGATATAGTCTGAGAGAATGGTATCAAAGTAGAAAAAAAAAGCTACAAAGTTGGATTAGGGCAAGTAGCTCCAAATATTAAAAAAATTCTGTTGCTAAAATTAACTATTTATTTTCATCCATGTGCTCTAGGGCATATATATATATATATATATATATATATATATATATATATATATATATATATATCACCAGAGCCTGTGTAACCTCTAAGTTTCTTTTGGACTAGCTTATAGGCTTATAGCTCATGGTCACAACTGGGAACATTGCAGGCTGCACTTCTTTCAGGACCAGTCTTTCTTGAGTGGCAGGTCAAGAGGATACCTCAGCCTTCCATTGGAGACTGGGGCTATCCTTACTGTCATTGCTTTATGGTGAGGACAATGTCCTGGGAAGGCCCACAAGATGCAGTTATTTATGGAATCGACCAGTGGTGGTGAATAGAGGGACCCTTTAGAGGACTAGGCCCATCATATGTGTATAGGAATACAAGGATTCCCTAACTAGGGCCCCAGAGGATGAGGTGGTGTGATACTGACCAAACAGGCCATTATTAAGTGGGCCTAGACTCTTGTCCTTATCCAAATTTTATAGTCCTCTCTCTATATGATGATCTTAGATTTTTTTTTTTCTCACTTGTTTAGACATTGGGTATCATTTGTTGAGCCCAGCCAGAGTTAGGTTTTTGGGATCTGTCTTCTTTGGGCCTTTCTGCTAGGCTACCCATCTAATTTGGTCTAAGTTCTATCAATTAGAGAATTTATGATGTCTTCTTTAGGCATTTCAACCATTATTGAGCACTTTGACTTTGAGTTATAAAATTGCCCCTTGCTTATGGATATGTGTATACCTGTATCCAGAACCCTAAACCCTAGCCTAATCTGGTATCTGTTACTTTATTGAATGACATGCCATCTAACGTGGATGTAGGTAGTCCAATGAGTTAGCAAAGGTCTCACCAGATTTGAAGAGTTTCAAGGCTGACTTCTTAGTCTGGGTATCTCTGGTTACAGTCCACAGTAAGATTTCAGTAGCAGCACAATGTGGGGTGGCAATAGACATGGTTCTTTCTAGAGGGATAAACACTTGTTCAGAGAGTCAATGTGTCTGTGAGTGTTGGGGGTAGTCAGGGATGGTGGGACCAAAAAAAAAGTCTTGAATTTAGGTTGAAGGCAGCAAACATGCTGACCATGCTGGGCAGACATCTGGGGAGATGATTCTAGCAAAGGTCTTGGGGTGTGGTATGTTTGAGATGAACAGGGAACACATAGGCTATGGGGAAGAGGTGGGTGGTGGTGGCTGGAAGGATGCTAGCTGAGAACCAACATGAGATTTTTGGTTATTAGTGAGGAGGAAGTGAAGAGGGACAGAAAGACTCCTGTTCTAGATCACCTACTGTGTGCTGGCTGTGTGCTAGTGACCCAGCAGTGGAGGGCAGGCATAACTCCATTCCATCCCAGGGGACTTTCTTCCCTAGAATTCCAAGGTCATCTGTGAAGAAATTCTCACAGGATGCCCCTGACCACCAGGCAGCTCACTTCCATTTGGCAGCTGGGGAGGCTAAGGCCAGGACTAGGTGAGACCACTCAGGGAATTAGAACATAGGAGATGCCTGTCTGAGGTTACAAGGATACAAGTTTGATTCCATTCTGAGGAATGCTCTGGTCTCTCACTTTCTGATGCAAATAAGTAAATATATCTGAGGCTAGAGGGGACCCATGTCCTCTGACCTGGCTCTGGTGTCCTTGACTTTCCATTAGGCTGCCCAATGGGAGGGGAGAGGGTAGGAGCAGAGGCTGGGTCTTGCTGTCCTTGATTTTCTCTGAGTTGGGGATGGTGGTTTCTGCATTCCCTCACCCATGTTATGTGACCTCCGGCTGCAGACTCTTCAATAGCACCTTCTGGGGATTGGGTGTCCCTGGATATGGTCAAGGGCAGGGGGCCTTGCTCTTGTAGATTACACATCTTGTGGAGTCATTTCCTTTACTTCTCTGTATTCACCCTCTTTGAGTGGGTGCAGCCCCCCTGGGACTTGATAAGTGTGATCCTTAGCACTATCCTGTTCTCCCCAGGGTTGGGGATGAAGTGTGGGGAGCAAGGACTGATTCTCCCACATCCACTGCAGTGAGAGGACACAGTGGGCACTGTACTTGACGAGATATGAGGAGAGGAACACTGGAAACTTCTAGGATCCTTGTTCCTATTTTATATATATAGAGAAGGGATTCCAATATCTCTTCTGCAGTCCAGCGAAGAAGCCTGAGCCATCATTGTACCACCAGATCACCCTGTCTTCACAGGGATTCCCTTTTGCTGTTTTCACCGGGCTATGTTGTTTTTGCTGGGCTGGCTTCATGGGCAGGTAACAGACGACCAGGGACTCATGGTTGAGCTGTAGGCAGTATCTCTTTATTCATGCAGGACTCAGCACAATCTAAGCCGAGCTAAGCTAAACTAAACTAAAGTACCCTAAAACTCACAATGCTGTCTTTATATATACTTGCCAAGTAGGGTGGAAACAGGATGTGACATAGAGAGGGTGGAGAGAAAAGTGACTGGTGAAAATCAGAGTGTGACAAGGAGAGGATCAGGGTGTGACAAGGAGAGGGGGTGGAGCAGGTGAGAATTCTACCACTAAACCACCAATGCCCTGGAGGGAAGGTGGTGCTTGTTAACAGAGGTTATGTAAATAGAATGAAGTGTTATATAAATAGAATAGTGTTAAGCAGGGGGGATTTAAACCAAATGAAACAGAAGGGGTTTTTAAAAGCATCCCAACACCTTTTTTTTTTTTTTAGATGATCAGTGGAATGTACATGAACATCAAAGAAAAAGAGAGTCCCTAGGAGGGTCCTCATCCCACTCCCAAGCTAATCTTTCTCTAATTTTTCTGCCCACAGTCATCCTCCTGCTGTCTAGGTGGATTTCTGCTGCACTCAGAGGGCACAGGTACATGCAATGGGGCATGTTGTCCACACAGCAGCTTCCCCAAGCTATTAACATCCAGTGAAGAACACAGGTTTCAGGTTAGGCAGATGCAGGATCAAGTTCCAACCTGGCCATATAGACTGTGTACCCTTGGGCAGATTATCTAGCCTTTCTGAATACCCCTTTTATCTCTTCTGCCCTGAGGAAAACTCCTCCTAGGAGGACCATGATTGGATGAGTCAGTAAAGGCTCATACACCGAAAGCTCATACTCAGAGCTGATACCCCGAAAGCTTGATTAACACAGCTTTTCTGTCCTGCACAGAGACCAGTTGTGCTGCATTTCTGTGACTGAAGTACCATAATGATGCTCTTGTTGTTTCTGCTTTCACACAAGTTTGGCTGTACCACACTTGGCTTTTGTTTTTTGAGAGCTTGTTTGGAGGTTCTAGCAGGGGAGCACAGCTACTCATATACCCTTGACCGAAGACCAGTCTGTCTCTATTTGGGGAAGGCCGTCCTCTTCGACCGAGCGCGCAGCTTTGGGAGGGACGCACATGGAGCGGTGAGGGAGGAAGGGGACACCCGCCTAGCCAGCCAGATCAGTGGAATCAACCCTGGCGATCAATGGGGTGACAGATGTCACAGCCAGATAGTCCTCACATCCTTGGCTTTTGTTTTTTTAAGTCTATCTGTCCACTGTCAAGAGGACCCAACAACTAAGGGGGCCATGATGATACATAACTATGGGGCCTCAGAAGAGGGGGCTGAGGGAAAACGCAGCAAATGAGCTTTGCTGGGTAGGTTAATTGTTTTCTGAAAGGAGATTAGGTGAGGATGTCAGTTGTCTTTCCCCTCCCAGGATGTTTCAGCACTCCAGACCTGTCCATCTGCTTCTTTATTCATTAACTATGAACTGACTACCCTTTATGTCCCTGCAACTGTGTTAGGAGCTAGGGATAAAGTTGTTAGCAAGTCAGAAAAATACAAATACTCATCTTTCCTCCTGCTGGTTCATCCAATTAATATGTTGAGATTAAACAAGTAGGAAAGAGACATACAACTTTCTTTCTGATGAAAAAGGTCACCACAAACACCAAATTGAAAAGTTTCTGCACATTGAAAAAAAAAAAAACTTCACAAGGATAAACAGGCAGTAGAGCAATTAGGAGGAGATATTTGCACATCACACATCTGATAAAGGATTGGTATCCATTGTGCATAAAGAATTCACACAGCTAGACCACAGAACATAAAATAATCCAATACAGGGGTCTGGATTGTGATGGATCTAGTTGAGTGCACATCTTATAATGCACAAGGACCCAGGTTCAAGCCCTCAGTCCCCTCCTGCAGAGGGAAAGCTTTGTGAGTAGTGAAACAATGTTGCAGGTGTCTCTCTGCCTCTCTCCCTTTCTATCATCCCTTTTTCCTCTCAGTTTCTGGTCGTCTCTATTCAATAAATAAATAAAGATAATAATAAAAAAATCCAGTACAAAGTGAGCCCAAAAAAAAAAAAAAGCTGTAGGTGGTTTTCTAAAGAAGTATACATATGACCCAGAGACATATGAAAAAATTATCCACTTCTGCCGGGATAGCCTCAGGGTGCTTCTTTGCAAGTGCTCTCTGGGTTGGAGAGAACTCTGCTGGAGCCAACCTAGGCTGCCGCCTACTCAGCGACCAAAGGAGAGGAACCAGGAACTCTCGTGGCTGAGCTGGAATGCAATGCCATGCTTTATCCATCTGCATTTATACTCTCCAGGAAGGAAGTAGTAGGATGTGACTAGGAGAGGGGGCAGAGCGAAAAGAGAGTGTGAACCAGTGGGATTAAACCAGTGCCCTGCAGGCAGGGCGGATCTCAGGTAAAACAGTGATTATGTAAATAGACCACAGCACTAAGCAATGCAAGCCAAACTAACTGTGATGATCAAAACAGAAGGGGTCTTAGAAGCAGAATTAGAAGCAGACCAACACACTTCATTTGTAATTAGAGAAGTACAGATTAAAACTACAATGAGCCATGACCTCACACTTTGGGAATGATTCATCAACAAGTCATGAAAAGTGTTGGAGAGGATGTAGAGAAAAAGGGAATCTATTACATTGCTGCTGTGAATGCAAACTACTGGAGTCCCTATGGAAAATTGTACAGAGAATCATCAAACAAATAAAAGTGGAAACAGCATATGATCCAGCAATATCACTCCTAGGCATATATCCAAAGAATATAAAATCATTCATTTGAAGGGACACATGCAGCCCAGTGTTCATAGCTACATTATTTATAATAGCCAAGGAGTGGGCACAGCCTAAATGCCCATCAACAGATGACTGGATATACAAGTTGTAGGGCATTCAATATAGAATAATACTACTTAGCAATTGGCAAAGATGAAATTGCAGGGGAGACAGAATAATAGTTATGCAAAAGAGTTCATGCCTGAGCCTCCAAAGTCCCAAGTTTAACCCCACCTCAACAAACCAAAACTGAACAATGTTCTGGTCTCTTTCTCCCTGTACCTCTCTCATTAAAATAAACAAACAAATAAACAAACAACAGAATCAGTCTACAAAAGGGCTTATAATGACATTCCCGATGGATCTGACCTCACTGATACTGTTTTGATATCCTTTTTCCTGCTCTCCCAACATATGTGTCTCAATATCTACAAGATGATTCTACATATGTAGGTTTTTAGCCTTTTTTTTTAAATTGTATGATACAAGGGTTGCAAACCACACAAAACAACTATTCGGCAAAAAGAGTTACTATACAGTAAACATCCTTGTAGTCCTAATTGGATAAAGAATCAGAACTTTTCTTTCTATCCAAGCCCATCCCCTCCTGCAAAATAAATAAATAAATAAATAAAAGAACATTTATCCACCACTTGGTTTATTTGGCCACTTAAAATTATGCCTTGTAAATTGCTTTCAAACTAAGGTTTTATTTTTCAAATTACTGTTTTTTAATTTGTGAAGTACCCAAGAAAATTGACCTGAAGTTTTCCCCTGGTCTGGGGTTGGTAGACTTCAAACTGGGGCACTTCACATGTTAATCTGTCCTCAGCGTTTTCTGCACATTGGGAGCTGACCCAGAGACTTGGTCAGATTCAGGTTTAACTCTTTTAGTTAGGCCATAGATGATGTTGTAGTCTTTCACTAGGGAAAAAGCCACAGTTGATATCTCCCCTTTTCTGGTGCCCAATGCTTAGATCCACTAATTCAGTTGGGCTCCCAAATACTTATGTTCTTAATTGTATTATCCTTTCCTTGTCTATTATCTGGGAAAGCTTTGTAAGGACATATTTCCCTCACCTACTATCTAATTACTTGGTGGTACAGTTCATAAGAAAAAAATTGAATAAATTGCCTTTTCTCTTTCATGATGCTTTATTTCCAACAAAATGACCTCCCCATTTTACAAAGATGACCTAATGTTACTTTGAAAAATAGCATTAGAATTCATAAATCCAAACATATTTGCAATCAGTGGCTAAGTGTATCCTTAATGAAGTTTGAATAGCCTTATCTTTGGTGACTGGAAACTTCTTTAAGTTGTCTTTTCTCTTTGATATATTCCTCACATACTTGGGTTTTTTTTTTTTTTTTTTTTTTCACTCTTTCCAAGCCCATTGTACATAGTCTCTGCCCTAGACCTCTTATCAGAAACTCAAACTTCCCCTAATTGGAAATGGTATTTCAGCCCAGCAGTGTGGTTTCCTCTAACACCCACTGGTATCAGGTAATTGTTTCTAGGGTACTTTATTGTTCACAATTAATGTTTTACTTAGTTCCTAGGTATTTATTGGCACAGATGACAACAGAATTAGAATATTCCATGGTTTTTCTTTTATTTCATATAAAACCCACAAGTAGCTTCAGATAATTATATTTAGTAATATATATTTATATGTAATATAAGTATATATAGCTTATAATCACTGATAGAATCACAAAAGGAGTTTGTAATTTCTGTACAGATGCTTTCCTATTTTTGTAAATTTGAACTATTTCCATGTTGACAGAGCACTGAGTCACAATGAACCATATTTTCTTCTGTCCAGTCCCTCACAATTAGCTTAAAATAATCAAACATTTGGGCCAGCAAAAATAGCTCATTTGGATAGTGTTCCTGTTTGGCCATTCATGTGACCCAGGCTTGGGTCTAGCCCCACCACACGAGAGGAAGCTTTGGTGCTGACATGTCTTCCATTTCCATTGAACAAGTTGCAAAAATATATGTAAATAGAGGTCAAGCTTTTTTCTATTGAAAATAATTCAACTGATTTTACTCAGCCTCGAAAGCTCTTAAAGAGTTCACCAAACCATCTGAGATGACTATAAGGAGTACTCATATGTGTAACACAAACCTATAAACATAAAGTCTTACTATTCAGAAGTATAAATTTATGGCAAAACACAATGGAATGTTTATCATATCAGAAATTCATATTAAATCTATTGTTCTTATCACACGAATGTTGGATTCCTTTATTATTTGAGCTTTGTCAAGATTCAAACAATGGTAATAGATGAAGAGTTCCCCCTGTAGCATTTTGAGCCAATCACCAGCATAGTACCTAGAGGCTAGTAGGGGCTCAATGAATGTTTGCAGAATGATAGGATGAATTCCATTACCTCCCCCTCAGTCTTGCAGAAGATTGTTACAAACAGCCTGAATTTGGGTGCTGCATGCCCCCCTGGAGATTTGGAATCCCAAGATGAAATCAGTTACTTTAATCAAACTACAATCAGAAGAGACTATCAAATAAGACCTGATGTCTCTTCTCTTTCTCTCCTTTACAACCTGAGTAAAATATTACATGCAAGGCAAAGGGCTGTGCATGGGCTGGGGGCCAGTGAAGCGGTAGAGCTCTGGACTTGCATGCATGCGGCCAAGAGTGTGACCCCTGCCACTGCATATGCCATAGCAATGTTCTTTTAAAAAATGTTTTTGTTTATTTATTATTGGATAGAGACAGAGAGAAATTAAGAAGGGAAGGAGTAGATAAAGAGGGGAAGAGACTTGCAGCTCACAAATCCTTCCCCCTGTAGGTAGGGACCAGGGGATTGAACTTGGGTCCTTGAGTACTGTAATGTATGCACTTAGCCAGGTGAACCACAGCCTGGCTCCCTAGAGCAATGTTCTATCCCCCCCATATATATATATTAGATGTATAGATAGATAGTAGATTTATAGGGCTGGGTGGTGGTGTACCTGGTTGGGTGCACATGTTACAATGCATAAAGATCCAGGTTCCAGTCCTTGGTTTGCCACCTGCAGGGGGAAAACTTTGCAAGTGGTGAAACAGTGTTGTAGGTGTCTGTCTCTTTCTTCTATCGCCCCTTCCCCTCTCGATTTCTGGCTGTCTCTATCCAACAAATAAATATAGTAAAAAATTATATGAAAAGATATTAGATTGATTTTTTTAAAGGCAAAGAATGTAGCTAAGTTTCATAATGCTAGGGGTCATGATTTGAGCATCTCTGTGTTCCCAGACTCAGTACATGGGGGAAGGAGTTTATGTGTTACATGAATGGATGGGTGAACTGATTAATGAATGGGTTGTCTTTAGAACAGGTGAATGAATGCATATGTACATGGATGTTTGGAAAGCTAGATGGTAAATAAATACAAGGATAGGTATGTGAACAGCTAAGAAACATTTTTTTTATTTAAGAAAGTATTAATTAACAAAACCATAGGGTAGGAGGGGTACAATTCCACACAATTCCCAACACCCAATCTCCATATCCCACCCCCTCCCCTGATAGCTTTCCCATTCTCTATCCCTCTGGGAGCATGGACCCAGGGTCATTTTGTGGGTTGCAGAAGGTAGAAGGTCTGGCTTCTGTAATTGCTTCCCCGCTGAACATGGGCGTTGACTGGTCGGTCCATACTCCCAGTCTGCCTCTCTCTTTCCCTAGTAGGGTGGGTCTCTGGGGAAGTAGAGCTCCAGGACACATTGGTGGGGTCTTCAGTCTAGGGAAACCTGGCCGGCATCCTGATGACATCTGGAACCTGGTGACTGAAAAGAGAGTTAACATACAAAGCCAAACAAATTGTTGAGCAATCATGGACCCAAAGCTTGGAATAGTGGAGAGGAAGTGTTAGGGGGGTACTCACTGCAAACTCTAGTGTACTTCTGCTTTCAGGTATATATTTTGCAGTAGTTTATGGATACGTGTGAACATATGCTCTCTCTCACAGAAACTGGTGTATATCTAGGTTTTGGGACTTTGTTAGAAAGTGAACCACCTGAGATGGAATTAGAGTATACTATGAAAGGAAAGGTCTCACCCGACTAATGAAGCTGAAGGGTTGTCATTCCACACGTGAAGTCTCTGGACACAGTCTGAAGTGAAGCATGTTGAGGTGGCAATCGTTGTGTTGTTTAGGTTGTGATCGACAGATGCAATATTATTTGATATGGATTGGGAGAGGCATACGGGAAAGTGGGCCCTATCCAAGGGTTCCAGGACTGGGGGAAGTAGAGGCTCTATAGTGGAGATGTGAGGTTCCTGCTGTCTTAGGGTTCAAAAAGACAATCGATAGTTAATGTTATCATCACATTATTTGGTAATTGGGTTAACTTTGAAAAGTCCTTCTGTTAGGGTTTGCTGTACAGTACCCAGTATCTTGTTTATAGCTGTGCTATTGGTTGCTTCTGATCTACTTGGTCTAGGCTTTTGAGAGAGTCTGCATATCAATTACACAGTCTATATATTGAAAAGATTCAGTTTGTGTTTTGAAAAACTTCAAGACATACAATTAATTTTCCCCCTCTTGTATTACTTAACTAGTGATTTATATGACTACATTTTACTAGGAGTGTACATAAACACCATTCCCACCACCAAAAGACCGTGACCCATCCCTCCCACCCACTCCCACCCCCCACTGGCCCAGGAAGCTGCATGTCTACCCCTCACCACTGGGTTTTTTCTTTGGTGCCCTACTTACAATTTGATCAGGTCCTGCTTTTAGTTTCCCTTTCAGATCTTCTTACTCAACTTCTGTTGATGAGTGGGATCATCCCATACTCATCTTTATCTTTCTGACTTAGCTCATGTAACATAATTCCTTCTAGCTCTGTCCAAGATGGGTCAGAGAAGGTGGGTTCATTGTTCTTGATAGCTGCATAGTATTCCATTGTGTATATATGCCACAGCTTTCTCAGCCACTCATCTGTTGTTGGGCACCTGGGTTGCTTCCAGGTTTTAGCTATTATGAATTGTGCTGCTATGAACATAGGAGTACACACCTCTTTTTGGTTGGGTGTTATGGAGTCCTTGGGGTATAACCCCAGGAGAGGAATTACTGGATCATATGAAAGGTCCATGTCTAGCCTTCTGAGAGTTTTCCACACTGCTCTCCACAGAGGCTGTACCAATTTACATTCCCACCAGCAATGTAAAAGGGTTCCTCTGTCCCCACAACCTCTCCAGCATTTGTTGCTGCTGTCCTTTTTGATGTATGCCATTCTTACAGGAGTGAGGTGGTATTTTAGTGTTGTCTTAATTTGCATTTCTCTGACCATCAGTGACCTAGAGCAGTTTTTCATATGTTTGTTAGCCTTTTGGATCTCCTCTGTGGTGAATGTTTTGTTCATATCCTCTGCCCATTTTTGGATGGGGTCATTTGCTTTTTTGCGGCTAAGTTTGCTGAGCTCTTTATATATTTTGGTGATTAGTTTCTTGTCTGATGTATGGCATGTGAAGATCTTCTCCCATTCTGTGAGAGGTCTCTTTGTTTAATAGTTTCTTTGGATGTGCAGAAGCTTTTCAATTTGATGTAGTCCCATTGGTTTGTTTCTGCTTTAGTCTTCCTTGCAATTGGGTTTGATTCATCAAAGATGTCCTTGAGGTGTAGGTGGGAAACTGTTTTACCAATGTTTTCCTCTAAGTATTTGATTGTTTCTGGTCTGACATCCAGGTCTTTGATCCATTTGGAGTTGATTTTTATTTCTGGTGAGATAAAGTGGTTCAATTTCATTTTTCTGCATGTTACAACCCAGTTTTCCCAGCACCATTTATTGAAGAGAGCCTCCTTTTTCCATTTAATCCTTTGGGCCCCCTTATCAAAGATTAGATGTCCATAGGTGTGGAGATTTATTTCTGCGCTTTCAATTCTGTTCCACTGGTCTGTGTGCCTATTTTTGTTCCAGTACCATGCTGTTTTGATGATGATGGCTTTATAATATAGTTTAAGGTCTGGGAGTGTGATGCCTCCATTTCTGTTTCTTTTCCTTAAGATGGTTTTGGCAATTCTAGGTGTGCTAAGAAACATTTTACGAAACTTACTGGCTTTCCCCACACTGGCATATTTGGAATGCCTTAGAGAAAGCCAATAAGTTTCATAAAATGTTTCTTAGCTGTTCACATATCTATCCTTTTCTTTATTTACTCATTTATTATACAACCACTGTTCCATTCACCCACCTAGTTATCCATTGATCCATGCAGCTAGCTTTCCAAGCATCCATGTACATATGCATTCATTTACCTGTTCTAAAGACAACCCATTCATTAGTCAATTCACCCATCCATTCATGTAACACATAAACTCCTTCCCCCATGTACTGAGTCTGGGAACACAGAGATGCTCAAATCATGCCCCCTAGCATTATGGTGCACCTGGTGAGCATGCATGTTACAATGCACAAGGACCTGAGTTTGAGCCCCAGTCCCCACCTACAGGGGGGAAGCTTTGTGAGTGGTGAAGCAATGTTGCAGGTGTCTTTCTGTCTCTCTTTCATATGCTCATCCTTTCCCCTCTTGATTTCTGGCTGTCTCTATCCAATAAATAAAGATAATAAAAATAAAAAAGAAAAGAAATATGGCAGTGTGAGTCAGATGATGAGAATGTGTTTCTCTAGATTCTGGCTATCATAGGAAAAAGGAAGTTCATCTACGCCGATGACATCTGCTGTGCAACTCAGGCATCAAAGTTCGACATCCTCGAGGAAACACTCATGAAAGACATGTCTCTGATATCTGATTACTGTAAAAAATGGCGACTAATTCCTAGCACTGCTAAAACGGTATCATCTGTTTTCCATCTACACCATGCCTCGGCCTCACGTGAGCTTAATGTGCAGCTTGGTGATACGAGAATCCGGCATGAAGCCCAGCCAGTTTATCTTGGCGTTACTCTCGATCACACTCTGTCATTTTACAAAGATCTCATAAAAACTGCAGCAAAGGTGGGCACGAGGAATAACATCATTGCAAGACTGGCCAGCTCCTCATGGGGCACGAGCGCTTCCACACTACGATCACCATCTCTGGCATTATGCTATTCCACTGCAGAATACTGTGCCCCAGTATGGTTCCGTAGCCCCCATGTCCACTTGGTCGATTCCAAATTATATTCCTCCATGAGGATAATTTCTGGAACCATCCGTTCCACCCTGGTTCCATGGCTGCCAGTTCTTAGCAACATCGCCCCGCCAGATATTCGTCGGGATGTGGCATCATCTAAGTTCATTTCCCACGTCTACGCTCGACCGGACCTGCCAATATATGCAGATATCTTCGCCCACCCTGTTCAACGCTTGACGTCTCGTCACCCAATTTGGTCCCCTACGCCTACACTGAACTTCTCTGTTCCAATCTCTTGGAAACAGAGCTGGCAGTCAGCTGAGGTAAAGAACAAACACCTCATCACAGATCCCTGCAAGCGTCAACCCGGCTTTGACCTAGCACGTTATGGTTGGGCCCTCCTCAATCGCTATTGAACAGGCCATGGCCGGTGTGCCGCTATGTTCCATCGCTGGGGAGCCAGAGACGACCCGAACTGCCCCTGCGGCTACAGACAGACTATGACCCACATAGTCAACAACTGCCACCTCTCCAGATTCAAAGGAGGTCTCGAAACTTTACATCAGGCTCAACCTGATGCTGTTGACTGGCTACGGAAGAAGGGAAAACGCTAGAAGAAGATAGGAAAAAGACAAAATCTTAAGCCAGAGACCTATGGTTTCTATCTAGTCTGATCAGGCTGATCCTTTTATCAAATTAATCTTTAACTTTGAAAGTGAGATGAATGTCCATAAAAATCCAGGATCCTTTTCTTTCCTGGAAAACATTTGAGCTCTGGCCTCATGAACCCACATTTCTGCCTGAAAACAAGAAGCTAGAACTCATGGCTGGTATATTCTTTGAAGGGCAGGTTAAGGATCATTACTTATCTCCTAGCATGTCCACTGTCCTGCCCTTCTCATTTTCCCTTCACTGAGCCAACCAACCCTGGAGTAGTGGGCGTGGAGCACGGAGACCTGCTTGAGGGTCTAACCCTATAATATTCTTTGTGTTCTCAGCTGAGTCTCTGCTCCTCCCATCCAGCAGAGGCAGAGCGCTGGCAGCCTTGAGCCAGCTTTGCCAAAGGGCACACTGGTGTAGGTTAGTTTCCTTCCTTAGTCACAGACTCTGATCTGAGTGTGGGAATGAATGATAACAAAGTTGTTGTTATTGAAACATACAGAGTGCCAAGGGCTGGCAGATGGCTCGCCCATGTTACCATGTATGAAGATCTTGGCTTAAACCTTGACTTACAACAGGGGACTTGCAGTGAGGATGCTTCAGGAGCAACGGGGTGGTACTATGACATCTCTTCTCTCTCCATCTCTCTCTCCTTTTTTTTTCTCTCTGTCTTTCACTCTATCAGAGAAAATGGCTGCTGATAGTGGTGAAGTTGTAGGGACATTGAACCCCTGCAATATACTCAGTGGTAAAAAACAAACCAAAACACCTGCAACACAACACACCCATACTGATGCCTTTGATCTATCAGTTCATGACTCCTGCAGGGGCTCACTATGTCTCTGCCCTACCTCAGCAAGGTACTCAAGCTCCAAATCCATCCCACTAATAAATGACAGAGCCAGGGGTTAAGCCGAGTTTCCCTGCAGGAATGTGTCGGAAGTACTTAGCAAATGGCCCTTGAGTCACCTACCAATGCCTTTCATCATGTATTTTCTGGTAAACCTGGAGATAGACTTTTTGACCCATTAACTTTATGGACAGCCCAATTTAAAAATCCAGGTATGTGATCCTTTCTTCCTGGCCCACACCCCAATTGGTGGGCTTTCCCTTTTTCACACAAAAAAAGGTTGGGCTGGGGACAGAGGCCCATGTTCCCAGACTTCATAAGCACTGGGACCGGCTAGCAAATTGAATGCTGCCTAGTTTCAAAGTGCTTTCCAGCCCAATGTATCCAGTTGACCGTTTTCCCAGGGAACAGTGTCTTTCCCATGATTACACAGGTTTTGGGAGCAGCCTTTGCCTTCATCTTGCCTCTGAACCCTTTCCCATCTCAGGATTCAGTGGCTACATGGATTAGGTCTGGCTTGGGTTCCAGATATAGGTTTGGGCCCAATACCTTTTTGGTTTGGGACTGATGCCATCTATTACCTGCACCTCCCCTCCTTACCCGTAGGTTGAGACTGAGAATACCTGCCTCCAGGGACATTATAGAAAGTGTCTTTGACAAGGCTTTTTGTTAAAGCTGCCTCACCCAATGTTTTTCCCCTAGGAAAAGCCCCTAAATTCACACATACCATTTGGTGTAACTGATCACTGATCTCCAATTGCTCTGGATTTATTGAGTCACCAGATTATCTTCTGGTCACACAGGTAGACTTCAGCTACCTCATGGGATTGCTGGATCTTGTGCTATAGGACATGTTGTCCTCTTTTATGATGTCTTGTGCTTGGAAAGCAGTGATGACTCACTTCGTTTATGAGGCCCAAGAATGTCATGTCTAAGGTGCCAGATGGTGGCTTACCCAGTAGAGTGCACATGACAGTGTGCACCAAGACCCAGCTTTGAGCACTCCCTCTCCACTCACAGGAGGGAAACTTCAAGAGTGGTGAAGTTTCTCTCCCTTTTCTCTCTTGATGTCTTCTTGTCTCTATCTAAAATAAAAAACTACATAAATAAAATATTATCAAATAAAAAAAGAGTATCATGTCTGTGCCCCACATGGTTCTGGATAAATGATGGGCCCCACTTCTGTAATCCTCAAACCTAGGTGCTTGAAAAGATGTAAAAGCAAACCTCTGAGCAAGATTGGCATTAGGAAAAAGTTAATGCATGGTTGTGAAGTCCTCCAACTTTGAAAGATTAAAAAAGAATAGTTAGATAAATACATTATGCAGAGTTCAGATCAATTTAAAACTTGGAAAATGGAGCTCTCCAGCTTGCCAATGAAAAGGCAGTTTCACCTCAAAACAGCGGGTATCTGCCCTCGCTGCACCAAGCAGCAGGCTATTGAATTATTTATGGAGCTGCCAGACAAATAGTCTTAAAACTAAAGGCCACCAGCCACTCATTTGTATTTTACGTGAGTGGATTGACTCAATGAAAAATCCCTCAAAGAACATTCTGTGCTTCTGTTTTCAAACCAGCAGAATAGAAAAGTACAGGAAAGTGTGGGTTTTTCTGGAGAAACAGTTTTTTGGCAAGTCTGAAGCCCTTTGACGCTTACCATGAAATGAATGTGCTTTCCTTCCATACCTGGAGGAGCAATATTTGGGGCTGTTTTAGCTGTCATCCTCAAGAAACCCCACTCACAGTGATAAACTATCTTTCTTGGAAAGATGGTGTGGTTATTGGCTGGACATACTAATGTGGCCAGAGGTGAGAGGCTGCCCACCACACCTCTTTCTAAAGAGACCCCCGAGTGACAAATGGCTACAGGGAAGGGGTGTGATGCCCCCTCAATGTGATGTAGTCACCAAACAGGGGCCTGCTAACCCCATCCTGAGAAAGAAGTCCAGAACTACTCAAGACTATCAAAAGAAGAAATCCATCTAGAGAAGACTGAAACCACGTGAGCAGTGTCTGAGTCATCTCATGTGGCTTTGAGTGGGTAACTGTGAAGGCCAGTCTGATGTGTCCTTGTGACTAGGCCACAGTCCCTGGTCAGTCACTCTTCTTGGTTTGGGGGATGAGTGGCTGATGTGACCAATGCCCACAATTAGTTGCTTTGGCAGAATGGAGACAGTTCTAGATGACTGTGGGAGTGAGGAGTGGAGGGGAGATGTCCAGTCAGTTGGGGTGATTGATAGTTTACAGTTAATAGTAGAATACAGTAGTTTGTGCATGTGTAACATTTTTCAGTTTTCAGCATAACACTCTAACTCCACACCTAGGTCCTCCTCTCCCATCATATTCTAGGACCTGAATATCACTCACCAGCCCCTACCACCCCCCCACCCCCCCCCCCAGCCCCAGCATTGCACCAAAGATCCTGACTTTCTTGGCCAGGCCTGAGTTCCAGCCTCTCCTGGTTTCTATCCCACAGATTCTGGATCCAGTGAGCCATCCTTCACACTTGCCAATGCTTTACGATAGATCCATTTATACAAATGTCTTTCTGGTTAACTTCTACTGTCTGAATTATGACTAACACAGCAATGAAAATGTAATAGGAATTAATTTTTTTTTTCTGTGATGGTGCCAGGGCCTTGTTTTTAACTCTTCCAGGACTGTTTTCTTTTTTTTTTTTTTTCATTAAAGATAATTTCAAGTCAAGAGAGACAAAGGTAGAGACAAAGAGGGAGAGAGAGAGTGCAAAGCTCTGGAGCTTCTCCTGGTGCTGTGACACTCCCACACGGTGCCTTTATTTACTTATTTATTGGCGTCCAGGGTCATTTTTGAGGCTCGGTGCCTGCACCATAAATCCACTGCTCCTGGAGGCTATTTTTTTCCCTTTTGTTGTCCTTGTTGTTTTATTGTTGTTGTGGTTATTATTATTTTTGTTACTGATGTTGTTGTTGTTGGATAGGACAGAGAGAAATGGAGAGAGGAGAGGAAGACAGAGAGAGTAAGAGAAAGATAGGCACCTGCAGACCTGCTTCACTGCCTGTGAAGTGACTCCCCTGCAGGTAGGGAGCCTGGGGCTCTAACCTGCTTCCTTTCGCTAGTCTGTGCACTTTGTGCCATGTGCGCTTAAACCACTGCGCTACCGCCCAGCCTCCATGGTGCCATTTTTTTTTAGACACAGTGTGCATGGCAAAGCATGAGCCCTATCAGTTAAGCTATTTTCTGCCCTCACCCCCATCTTTTAAAGGATCTTCTAAACAGCATGTAAAAAAAAAAATTACATCTCACTGATCATTTTAAAACTGCTCAGATTTTCCCCACTACCCTCTGCCAAGCTTTCCCCAGCTTGTTCTTTGCCCTTTTGAGCCCTCCTGGCTGGTGAGCTACTTCTGTCATTGTCTTTCCTCAGGGCCAGAATCTCAAGGTCAAGTTGCTGCAAATAGGGGCGTTCTACCAGCTCAGGGCTCTGCCCATCACTTTTGGCCATACTCTTGCTGTGTTTCTTGCTCTGTATTTGTCTTCACCTAATATGGCATGATCTGGAAGCATCCACTCCTTTATATACTGTTCATCTCCTTCCCTCCTTTGTGGCATATAAATCCACTAAACCTTATCTTTTCTTTCTGCTCTATTGAAATTTAAAGTCCCAGAGTACCATTCAATAATAATAAAAAAAAATGTGCTGGTGGGAATATAAATTGATCCAACCCTGTGAAGAGCAGTCTGGAGAACATTCAGAAGGCTAGAAGTGGACCTTCCCTATGACCCTACAATTCTTCTCCTGGGGATATATCCTAAAGAACCAGGAAAATCCATTCCAAAATATTTGTGTATACCTGTATAGCAGCATAATTTGTAATAGCCAAAACCCAGAAGCAATCCAAGGGTGGAACAGTGGATAAGTGGCTGAGCAAGTTGTGGTATATATATATATATATATATACACAATGGAATACTACTCAGTTATTAAAAATGATGATTTCACTTTCTTCACCTCATCTTGGGTAGAGCTTGAAGGAATAATGTTAAGTGAGATAAGTCAGAAAGAGAAGGATGACTATGGGAAGATCTCACTCATAGATGTTGAAAAATAGTACCATGATACCAACCTCCCCACCCCCTGGCAGGTCTTGGGACCCCACCTCCCCAGAAACCTAACTGAGTTGGGAAAGGTAGAGACAAGCTAGGAGTATGGACTGACGTATCAATGCCCACGTCCAGTGAAGAAGCAATTACAGAAGCCAGACATCATACTTTTTGCACCCCATAGAGATCTTTGGTCCATACTCTCAGAAGAATAAAGAATGGGGAAGCTTCAGAGCCCTTCCCCACTAGGGAAAGAGAGAGACAGGCTGGGAGTATGGATTGACCTGCCAACGCCCAAAGCAATGACAGAAGCCAGACCTTCAACCTTCTGCATCCCACAAGGATCTTGGGTCCATACTCCCAGAGGGTTAAAGAATAGGAAAGCTATCAAGGGAGGGCAGAGGGTTAAAGAATAGGAAAAGCTATCAGGGGAGGGGATGGGATATGGAGTTCTGGTGGTGGGAATTGTGCGAAGTTGTACCTCTCTTATCCTATGTTTTTTTTTTTTGGGGGGGGAGTTAATGTTTTACATTCAACAGTAAGTACAATAGTTTGTACATACATAACATTCCCCAGATTCCCATATAACAATACAACCCCCACTAGGTCCTCTGTCATCCTTCTTGGACCTGTATTCTCCCCACCCACCCACCCCAGAGTCTTTTACTTTGGTGTGATATGCCAATTCTATTTCAGGTTCTACTTCTGTTTTCTTTTCTGATCTTGTTTTTCAACTTTTGCCTGAGAGTGAGATCATTCCATAATCATCCTTCTGTTTCTGACTTATTTCACTCAACATGATTTTTTCAAGGTCCATCCAAGATCTGCTGAAAATGGTGAAGTCACCATTTTTAACAGCTGAGTAGTATTCCATTGTGTATATATATCCTATGGTTTTGTCAATGTTTTCTTTTTATAAATAAAAAAGGAAAAAAAAAGAAAATATATGGGGGGCTGGGGAGGCAAAATAATTGTTATGCAAAGGACTTCCATGCCTTTGGCTCTGAGGTCCCAGGTTCAGTCCTCAGCCCTACTATACCAGAGCTGAGTCGTGCTCTGCTATGAAAAGTAAATAAATAAATAAATAAATAAATAATAAAAAGAATGGGGAAGCTTCCAATGGAAGGGATGGGATATGGCACTCTGGTGGTGGGAGTTGTATAAAATATTCCCCTCTTACCCCACAATCTTGTTGACCATTATTAAATTACTACTACTACTAATAATAATAGGAAGTTGAAAAATAAGAAAACACAAAGCAGAACTTGGACTGGGTTTGGTGTATTGCACCAAAGTAAAAGACTCTGGAGTTGGGGAGAGGGTTCAGGTTCTGGAACATGATAGCAGAGGAGGACCTCTAGGGTTTGAATTGATATGTGGAAAACTGAGAAATGTTACACATGTACAAACTACCGTATTTTACTGTTGAATTTAAACCATTGATCACTCCAATAAAGAAAAAAAATAAAACAAATGTGGAACAAAGGAATAAGTGAATAACTGATAGCCCTGGAGGCTGACTGGACAGGGGCTGGGGGCCAAAGCTGCCCTCTGTTTTCTGCTTCCTCCTTCTGCCCCGCCCTCTAGGGAAGAGTTCCCCCGTGGGATGGCCAGCCCTCCAGTGGCCGACTCCTGGGTTTGGTGACATCCTGGATGAAATGCATGGTTTCCTCACTCCAGTGCCCAGGGACTCTCTGGGACCTCCCCCCTTGAAACTGGGCAGCTGGACTTTCTCCAGGTCATGTGGTTCCCACAGAACATTCTGGACTGCTGCAGGATGCCAATGAGTGTGTTCAACCTGTTATTTCTGATGGAGACACTGTTGAAATAATAGGTCACACACAGCAGAAGAGAATTCATCTTAGCCCAGGAAGTACTTCAATGGACTTGAACCTGGTTCTTAGCCAAGGGTCAGAGGTCATGAATAAGGCTGGGAAAGCTCTGAGGTTAGAGTATGCAGAGACCTCAGGGCTTAGAGCCAACATTTAACTAGCCCAGGCTGTGGGTCAGGGAAGGTTCCCAGGAGAATTTCTATCATTTCCACTCCCCTAATAAGTTTTATTTACTTATGGAGGTGGGGGAGAGATGGAGGAGACCTCCAGGGCCTCATGCATGTGCAATTTCACCAGGCTGCTTTTTTCATTCAGAACAAGACAAAGAAGGTGAGCCGGCACACCACTAGAAATGGCACCAGTGCCAGTGGTACTGAGGTTCAAGTCTGAACTGTATACATGGCAAGGCAGATGCCATATCTGATGAGCTAACTCTACCCCTCAACTTTGTAAAACAAAAAGATCACATATGCCATAATGATTAAAAAAAAAAAAAAAAAGAATGTCCCTGCAAAATCTTAAAGTCACACTCTTGACCTTATCTACTTCCCTCAGGACTGGGTGGGGTTGCCAGTCCATGAATAGACAAAGAAAGTGAGTATGAGGGAGGGGACTACCTCACAGATGCCAAGCTCAGGGAGGGGATTCTTTGAACAGCAGGAGCACAGGGAGTCACTTCCTCCCAAGAGAGAGGAGGAGATGGGTTCCTCATGGCACATGATGGTGGTGGTGGGGTTCCATGGGATTTCTGAAAGTTCTAATTACAATCCTGGCTTTTAATTTTTTTCCTTTTTTTTTTCTTCCTACCAGGGTTATGCTTTGGCTTAATGGCTGCATGACTACCACACCCAGAAGTCTTTGCTTTTCTTTCTTCTAGATAGAGGGTAAGTGACAGAAAGAGAGGGAGAGAGACAAAGAGAGAAGGAGAGACATAGCAGTACCTCTCTGCTACTCAGGACACTTACCTCTATCCTGTAGATTCCCCCATGTGGAAGCCTGGGCTTCAAGTAACAAGTGTGCTCTACCGCATGAGCCACCTGCTAGCCTCAATAGTCCTGTCTGTGGAGGGCTTAGAGAACTCATGCCTGATGAAGGTAGAGACTCTTGAGTTGGCTACATCTGAGAAGTCCCAGGGCCATCTACGGGGTGTTCTGTGCTGAGTAAATCCACCCACTCCTCCTTAGTATTAAAAACAAAAAAATGTAGTGGGATGTGGGGTGGTGTACCCATTTGAGTGCACACATTACCATATACAAGTATCTGGGTTCTAGCCCCCCAATCTCCACCTGTAGGGGGAAGCTTCATGAGTGGTGAAATAAAGCTGAGGTATCTCTTTGTCTCTCTCCCCTCTCTATCTTCCTTCCCTTTCAATTTCTCTCTGTCTCACTATAAATCAATAAAGTCCTCTCCAAAGCAGTGACCTCTCCCACCTCCCCTCCCTCCAGAAAGCAGCCAGAGTAGAGCCAGCCTGGAGACTCCAGTATACATTAGGAATTTCAGCTCTTCAGTGGCTGAGTCTGACTCAGCCCCACTGCAAAGCCAAGAGCTGCTCACCTAACCTTGCTTCTTAGCCCATATTTCCTTGGGCAACACACACACACACACACACACACACACACACACACACACACACACACACACACACACACACACACACACACTGAATGCCAGTAGGAAATAGGTCAACTGCTGAAGGAGGCTGTGTCTGGGATTGACATAGCCACAGAGCTGCATATTGCTGAGTGTCCAGCAAAGTCACCCTAACTGTGAGTCTGTACCCATGGGCTGATGGGCAGTGGAGACCTAATCAATTGGCTTGTGTGATTAATTCCTTGGTCCCAGCACCTTCCGTCTGCTCAAACCCTCTGACTGGTGACCCCAGAAAGCTAGACACAATATCAACATATGCTTTTTCCCACTGTGCTGAGCCAACACTTCCTCCTGGGCTAATAAAAGCCTTCAGAGTGGTTTGGTAGGTAGCAAGTAAATAAAGTGTTTGGACTCTCAAGCATGAGGTCCTGAGTTTGATCCCCAGCAGTACATGTACCAGAGTGGTGTCTGTCTCTTTCTCTCTCTCCTCCTCTCTCCTCCTATCCCTCTCATTAATGAACAAATAAATAAATAATATATACTTAATTTTTTTGTGTATTAACACCATTCCCACCACCAAAAGTCTGTGTCCAGTCCTTCTCCCACACAGTGAAATTGAACATCTAATCTCCCCCTCCCACCAGAGATTTTTACTTTGATGCCATACTTCAAACTATATATTAAAAAATAAAATATATATTTTTTAAAAAGGCCTTCAGAAGGACTTATTGGGGGAACTGGAGAAACATGGCTATGAGATGGGTCTGTGTTTGTGAATTATCTCCCAAGGAGTAGATGGCCTCATTACCAATCATGGTTCATTTTGCTCCCAAGTCAGTTTTGGAGGGCTTTGTGTAAACAGCTTTTATTTTATTTGACGAGCAATGGGAAGTTGCTCAGCTTTGGCCTCTACAGTGCTGGGGGAATGAACCTGGGGCCTCAGGCATGCAAATCCTGTGTTCTGCTGCTGAATTAGTTCTCAGACCCTCCAAACTGTTTTTTTCTAAAAAAGAAGAAGAAGGAGGAGGAGGAGGAGGAGGAGGAGGAGGAGGAGAAGAAGAAGAAGAGGAAGAGGAAGAGGAAGAGGAAGAGGAAGAAGAAGAAGAAGAAGAAGAAGAAGAAGAAGAAAGAAAGAAAGGAAAAAAAGAAAGAAACGTATTATTGCTATCTCAAAAAACCCCACCTTGGTAGAAAGCTCAGTACCTCTCCAAGGAGTAGCAAGCAAGCTGGTTCACAGTCTGTGTCCATCTGACTGACCCAGGTACCTCCAGGGACAGAGGATGTTGTTACCACTTTCTTTCGGGCATGGGCTCTTTAGAGGACCACCCTGTGTGACCTCCTGTTGACCCATCATTTTGCCCCAGCCCATAGCTGTTGAGGTGTTTGAATGGCCAAGAGATGAACTCATCATCTACCTCCTGCAGGACCACTGTCTGAGAGTGTCTGCTGCTAAATCAAGGGACAAACACACTGTGTTCCGGGGCTGGGCCCACCGACATCCTGATGAGTAACTGGGCCAGGCCAGGGGACAGGGAAGTAGCAACAACGCCAGCATTGTTCTTTCACTCCAGAGCCCTGGAGCCCCTGGTCTGTGGGGCAGGAGAGCGGGTAGGCAGCTGCTGGGCAAAAGCTTCCCCCAGCCTTTCTCACCACAGCAGGAGGTGGGGGGCAGGTGCAGCTGCTCCAGGGACACCACCTCCACAGACCCACCAGAGGGGTCATGAAGCAAATATCTTTTTTTTGGTCTGTAAACCTCCACGTTCCTTTCTGCCAAAGGACTGGGCTTATATGTACAGTAGAGGGCATTTGAGTCATTTATGTATTAATTCAGTCACTTATTCAATATTCTAACCCCTTCAAACATTGTATGCCCAAAATGAAAATGAATAGCCAAATACTTACCAGACATACATTATCTTTTTCCATTTTGATCTAAGAGTTTTTTTTTTTCTTTTTCTAAGCTTCATTACCACATTTAATAGCAAAGTGCAATGGGTTCTGGTAAACTCAGATGCTGGGGGCTGGCTGACTAGGGTAGGGCCTCGCTCGCCCTCTCCAGACAGTGTGGCATTGGGTTGACTTCTTCACCTCTGTGACAAACATTACATTAAGGGGAGGGGGAGGTAGACACTCCTTTCAGTCCATTCACAGATCTAGAGATATAAGTATCCCTAGACAAGTATAGTTTAATTACTAAATTTGAGCCTTCAGATGGCAAGAGAGAGAGAGTGAGAGGAAGAGTAAATGTTTTCTTCTATGAAATATCCATGGCAGAGTTACCAAACAAAAAAAGAAAGAAAAATAGCCATAAGAAATAATCATTGACATATAAACAAATCAAACATATATATATAACACAGACATATTTTGGTCAGCTGAGTGGAAAAATCAGACAAAACTTAAGAAAAAAAAATCCCAAAGACTATAAGTACTCATGATTCGTCCTCTAGGGAAACTGCTGGGCAGAATCTATTAGTTGTAGAGGCAGACATTTCCCTGACTTTTGACCCAGTTATTTCTTTTCTTCCTTCCTTCCTTCCTTCCTTCCTTTCTTTTTTTTTTTTTTACTTCTGTGTGTGTACTCAGAGAAATGTCTGCAGATGTACCCTCAAATTATGCCAGCCTTATGACCACAGAATATGAGCTCAGATCTATAGGGATACAGAGGTCACATAAGCTCCTAAGCTAAATATGGGCCCCAGATCACATCAAATCGATGGGGTTTACAGTCAACAATATTAATACACATTTCCCATATTTGGGAGCTATTCTTTTCCCTGATCTAGCTTTCTGGTCCTTCTGCCAGCCATGACACCACCTCCCCAGACAATAATTAGGATCCACCTGCATATCAGATTTTAAGCTCAGGCAAAAAACAAAACAAAACAAAACAAAACAAAAACACTAGTATAATCACAGGCCCTTTGGAATATAAGTAAAATATGCCTACTAGCTATCTACAAAATGGAGGGCCCCCCCAACTCTTGATCTGCACTATTCCAGCCTTTAGGTCCATGATTGGTCAACAACTTGTTTGGCTTTGTATGTTAACTCTCTATTCAAACACCAGGTTCCAGATGCCAGCTGGATGCTGACCAGACTTCCCTGGACAGACAACCCCACCAATGTGTCCTGGAGCTCTGCTTCCCCAGAGACCTTCCCCACTAGGGAAAGAGAAAGACAGGCTGGGAGTATGGATCGACCTGTCAACACCCATGTTCAGCGGGGAAGCAACTACAGAAGCCAGACCATCCACCTTCTGTATCCCACAATGACCTTGGGTCCATACTCCCAGAGGGTTAAAGAATAGGAAAGCTGTCAGGGGAGGGGATGGGATACGGAGTTCTGGTGGTGGGAACTGTGTGAAGTTGTACCTCTCTTATCCTATGGTTTATTCAATGTTTCCTTTTTATAAATAAAAAATTAAATTAAAAAAAGTGTGCCAGAGCTGGCTCACACTGGGGAGAATTGATGCCACTTTCCTCTATTTTCTTATTAATGATTTACTTATTTATACAAGGAGGGAAAGATACTCAACTTGCAATTCAAAGAATTGAACCTGGGGTTCAGATTTGCTAAGTATGCCATTTCCCTTTGAAGCCACCTCCAGTCCTGAAATTTTGCCTTTTCCTTTCCAATTCTATCTTCTTTTTTGCAGACTGAAATGAGCTGTGGCAAGAGGATTCACTCTGTAAGTGGGCAATCGGGGGTATTTCTGAAGATCCATGAGCACACTTTTGTTTATTCACTGTTAATCCAAAGTCAGGACAGAAACTTTTAGAGATATGTTATTAAAAATCTAGATACTACCTGGATCTTCAGCAACAGCAGGAGGGTAATATATAAATTTTATATAATATATATGTATATATGTATACATATATCCTGGTATTTTTCATGTAATATAACATTACATAGTAGTGAATACATACCACCACACAGCAAAATGAATGAGCCCAGGGCAGAACAGAACTGGCTTTTGGGTCTGTTGTATATACCAGCTTCAAAATCAGGCAAAACTTGCTATGATATTATTCTCTGGTGTGTGTGTGTGTGTGTGTGTGTGTGTGTGTGTGTGTGTGTGTGTGTGTGTGTCTGTGTGTGTGTAGGGGAATATATCTGGAAGCAGGTACAAAGTGGCAATACTATTCCAGTACTCTAAATGCTCATTCCATGGGAATGTTCTCATGGTGAAAACTCAGCACATACTTAATGGTTTTATGTGTTTTTTTCCTCTTAAAAATTTTATTTATTTATTTATTGGCTAGAGGAAGAAAGAAATTGATAGGAAAGATGGAGTTAGAGAGACAGAGAGACACCTGCAGCTCTGCTTCACTGCTTGTGCTGCTTCCCCCCTTAGATAGAGACCAAGGACTAGAACCCAGATCCTTGCACACTGTAGTATGTATGCTCAAGTAGGTGCACCACAGCCAGGTTCCTGGATATATGTATATATATTTATTATATAATTTACATATTTGCTAATGTAATATTTTTATATAATATTCATATATTTATTAATGAGAAAGAACCAAAGCATCAATATGGTACATGCAATGCTGGGGATCAAACGTGGTACCTCACATTTGGGAATGCAATGCTTTGACCCACTGCACTATCTCCCAGGTGGCGTGTATGCTCTTGAAGTATTATCCCTCAGTAAAGTATAAGATGCATAAAAATGTACAGATCACATTGCCTTCTAAATGCTGTTAGGCCAAAGTGAAAAGCATAAATAAACTGGAAAACACTGTTCATTTTAGGTAATTAATCATATCAGCATGAATTGGGAGACTTCTTTGGTTGTGCTAGAGTCTCACCAAATCTCAATCCACTTTTACATGCAGATAGTGAAACTGAAAGAGACATTTAGAGACAGAGGGGGAAATATCACAGCACTAGATCTTTCTTCAAGGCCACAGCACTTCCTATGTGGCACCTGGGCTTGACTCTGCACTTTGTATTGATGTATTATAAGACCCACAAAGGGCTCCATTATGCTGTTCCTGATGGAGATGACCAGTGACAAATGGAGAGAAGGATCTGTTAGAGGTCTAGGCCCAGCATGTCTGTGTGGAAATCCCTGACTAGGCCCCCAGCTGAAGGGATGGCCTTTGGTAGTGATGACTCTTTGAGTCATCATTAATGTTTGTCAGTCTCTTGCCCTTATTCAACTTTTGTAGTCCTTACTTTGTCTGACAAGGTTAGCTTTGGAGTGACTGAGGGAAGTGAAATAAGAAGTAGTTGAGGAGGGTATCTAGGTCTAAGTAGAAACTATCTGGAATGTTTTAATAAAACTATCCTTCCAATTGACTATCAACACTATAGACTAAAGACTGTAGGAAGTCGCTGAATGTTTCAGCAGTAAATATGGGGAGTCTTTCACTGGATTTCATCATTAATTTCACAAAAGGCAAGCTTCATTTAAAAAAAAAGAGGGGGCAGTGGTAGATAGCCCAATAGTTATGCAAAGAGACTTTCATGCTTGAGACTCCAAAGAAGTCCCAGGCTCAATACCCCCACCTTCCCACACACCCACACCCCAACACCACCAGAGCTGAGTGGTTACTTCACTGGTTAAAACAAAAGTGGAATGTTAAAATAAACAAATAGAATTTCTAAAAAGGCAGGAGAAAATTTCTCATCTATAGATTCCAAGAGTTTGTTTTGTAAACAGAGTCAAGAGGCAGAGATAGAAGCTGGGTGCACATTGTAAAATCACTTAGTTATAGATTACTAAAACTACATGTCCAACAACAGAGAATAGGCAAAACAAATTGATATATCTCTGTGTTGAATAATTTATAATCATTAAAATAAAATTCAGAAGACTATTTAAATATATGATGTAATGAAGAATACAGATTTTTAAAACATGCACACTATGATTTTTAAAATTTACTGTATAATTTTGAAACCTTTACAATGTTAAATGTTTCCATCCTCTCCTGTGGGATACCATCTTGGCCTCCTCCTCCTGTTATGTACTGCAATTAGCATGTAAGCTGTTTAAATTACATTCTGGAATGTGCCTCTCGGTCTGATCTCTAGAATAAAAGGAGAAAGGAGCTGGCCTTGGTTTGTAGTGACTGCCAGTTTCCATGGTGTAAATGCTCCCGTACCTGTCCAACTGAAGAGCAACAGTGATTTAATAACCAACACACAAGTCTTCTCAATAGTTAATAGTCTGCTCTCACAGTTGTCTCTTGGCACACAGGCTTCCACTTCTGTATGTTGGTCAATATCAACTAGATAGACTGGAAGCCTGAAAGCCTCAGAAGATAGGAAAGATGGTGTAGTTACTAACTTGTGATCTCAGAAAATTAACAAGCAAACCTGCCTCCTCTGTTCAAGCTAGTTACTCTCCATTCTCCATCTACCAAAGTCCTCTCCATTTTCCCTTTTCACATAGTCATTTAACCCAGCAGCTATGTCTCTTTGAATCTGCCAGGAAAATGTACCCACCCCATCAGACACAGGAAGTGCTCCAGTCATTGCCTTATCCCCCAGATTAAGATTTGACCCTGGAAGCCAGTTCATTTGAGAACTTTCTACTGGGAGTTTATTCTCTGCAAGGTAGACATTAGAAACCAGAAAACTAATGAAGTTCTTATTTTAAATTTAAAAACTTTGAAGGGATTGTAGTAGTGGTATGTATTTGTACCAAGGCAATTAAAAAATATTTTAAAAAATTTCGTGGGTGGTGGTACACCGGGTTGGGCACACATGATGCTGAGTGCAGGGCCCACACAGCAGTCCGAATTTGAGCCCCTGGCTCCCTACCTGCATGGGGGTCTCTTCACAAGCAGTGAAGTGGGACTGCAGTTGTCTTTCTTCTTATCTATCTCTCGCTCCTCTCTCAATTTCATCCTATCCTATCCAATAGACTTTTTAAAAAATTGTAACCTGAAAATCTATCAGAAATAACAACTGTTTCAATGTGCTTATTTTCCGTGTATAAAATTCATGTATTTTTTAAAATTATCAAAACTTCAGAATACATGATGACCATTTCCATATCACTTTTCTGTATAATATATATATATATATATATTTAACTAGAGTACTGCTGAGTTTAGAGTAGTACAGGTGCAGGGAATTGAACCTGGGATTTTGGAGCCTCAGGCATGACTTATTTTTTTTGCTTTTACATAACCATTAAGCTGTCTCCCCTACCTTGTACAATATAATTTTAATGATTACATAATATTCCATTGTTTGATTGTCCCATGATATGTCTACCTAATTAATTTCCTTTGCTAAATACCTGGGCAATACTTAGTCTTTTACTACTCTGGATCAACAATGGTAGGAACTGTTCCATTCTCTGAAGGGAGGGTGGACAACCTAGTCTACCACTCAAGGAAGATGGGTCCTGAAATCAGTGTAGCCTGGAATGTTCCTAGCCATGACCATGGAATGTGAGCTCAGACCTACAACAATGCAGAGGTTAAATAGGCTTCTGTGCTGAATATGGGCCCCAGATCAAATCAATGGGGTTTACAGTCAACAATATTTATACACTTTACCCATATTTGGGAGCTACTCTCTTCCCTGATCCAGCTTTCTCGTCTTTTTTCCAACTATGACACCATCTCCCCAAACAAACCTTGGGTCCACCTGCATATTAGCTGTCAGACTCAGTCAAAAACTAGTAAAGTTATGGGCCCCTTGGAATATACCTAAAATAGACCTAGTAGCTTTTCCCAAAGTGGAGACCACCCCCACCAAGTCTTCATCTTCAATATTCTTGCCTTTGGTTCATGATTAGTTTAACATATTTTTCTGCTTTATATCTTAACTCCTTTTCAGCCACCGAGTTCCAGATGTTATCATGATGCCAGCCTGACTTCCTGGGCAGAGGACCCCACCAATGTGTCCTGGAACCTTGCCTCCCCAGACCCCTACCCCACTAGGGAAAGAGAGAAACAGGCTGGAAGTATGGATTAACCTGCCAACACTCATGTTCAGCAGGAAAGCAATTACAGAAGCCAGACCTTCCATCTTCTGCACCCCATAGTGACCCTGGGTCCATACTCTCAGAGGGATAAAGAATAGGAAAGATTTCAAGGGAGGGGAAGGGATACGGAGTTCAGGTGGTGGGAACTGTGAAATTGCACCCCTCTTATCCTATGGTTTTGTCAATACTTTTATTTTATAAATGAAAATAAAAACATTCCAGTGACAATTCAGTTAAGTTGAAGTTATATTTCCAAGTAATTGGCTATGTTGTGCAAGGCATAAAATTCTACTGCACAGGGCTTAGAACCAGTGTGCCATCATTGAATGACAAAGTGTAGTTGTGGGAGTTCTGGTATATTTCTTGACAATGATGTTGAACTAGCTTTCTTTGAGTCTTTGGTTAAGGTCAGTCAAGGGAAACAACACCTACCCAGCTTTCTCTCATCTATCAGAGAACATTAGGGTCAGAGAAGAAGAGCTTGCAAGTAGAGGCTGCTCAGTGGTAAACTGTTGGGTTGGCAAGCTGGAGGCTCCAGGGTTGAATTCCACTCTCTTCAGTGTAATGTGGTTCAGGCATGGGTCCAGCACTTCTGTGTATGAGAGAGCTCTGTGATGAAAATTTGAACAGATTATATATCTCTTTAAGTTTTTTAATTCCATTTTTATATTATTGGATAGAAATAGAGAGAAATTGAGAGGCGAGGAGGAGGTAGAGAGGGAAAGAGACAGAGAGACACCTGCATTCCTGATTTACCACTTGTTGAAGCTTTCTCCCTGCAGGTGGGGACCAGGGGCTTGAATCTGAGTCCCTGAGATTGTAATGTGCATATTTAACCATGTGCACCACCGCTGGCCCTGCCATGATATTATAGCTCTATTCTATTTTTCTGATTATTTCTTTAGAATATAGATACACTCTGCTAATAAGTTTAGGAAATGCTTGTTTAGTCATTGTCTAGATACTCGGGGCTTCTAAATATTCATTTTTGTTGTCAAAATACCTGCACTTTAAAAAAAAATATTTCTTTATTGGGGAACTAATATCTTACATTTGACAGTAAATACAATAGTTTGTACATGCATAACATTTCCCAGTTTTCCATATAACAATACAACCCCCACTAGGTCCTCTGCTATCCTTTTTGAACCTGTATTCCCCACCCCCTCCCACTCCAGAGTCTTTTACTTTGGTGCAATATGCCAATTCCAGTTCAGGTTCTACTTGTGTTTTCTCTTCTGATTTTGTTTTTCAACTTCTGCCTGAGAATGAGATCATCCCATATTCATACTTCTGTCTCTGACTTATTTCACTTAACATGATTTTTTCAAGGTCCATCCAAGATGGGCTGAAAACGGTGATGTCACCATTTTTTATAGCTGAGTAGTATTCCATTGTGTATATAGACCACAACATACCTGCACTTTTAATTTAGCTCATTAGACTTCATCCATGCTCTTTTTACCAAGCGCTTCTCAGTCTACAAGGACTTAGGCCCTCTGTAATGCCCTTAAGGGTAAAGATTATTTTGCATCTCTCTAGGCTATCTGGATGGCTATCTTATGTTATTATATGCATTAATCAAATTGTTAGAGAAGGTGAGAAGTATAATAGGAAGATAAATATTCCATATGAACATGGAAGCTACAATCTTGGTTTTCATAGTTAGCATCTGGAACCTGGTAGCTGAAAAAAGAGTTAACACATAAAGCCAAACATATTTCTGACTAATCATGAACCTAAAGGCTGGAATAGTTCAGATGATGAGTTGGATATCTTCTAAATAAGAGCATATTTATAGGAACTGAGGGTATAGACTTGAACTTACCTTCTTGGAGGGTAGGACTCATTCATACCCAGGGGCCTTCTAAATAACATTCTTTTATTAGGAGTCTGTGTCTGTCTCTGGGGTGAAATATAGCAGGAGACTTTGAGAAGTCCCCATGCAAGATTTTTTGCCATCATTTTGACATTGAAGACCATAGAGTCTCTAATTCGATGGTCTTTCTCTGTTTATGAGGCTTCATTTCTGTGGCTCACATCCAGGTTCATGTTTTAATTGTCACTAAAGTTATGGCTGACTCAATGCCTCTATAACTCCAACACTCACAGCAAGATTTTTTTCCTCTTCTTTTAAAAAAATATATTTAATTTATTTTATTTTAATGAGAGATACAGAAAGAGAGAGGGAGGGAGAGAGAGAGAAAGAGAGAGGGAAAAGAGAGGGAGAGAGAGACAGAGACAGAGAGAGGGAGAGAACAAAGAACACTGCTTAGCTCTGGCTTGTAGTGGTGCAGGGGATGGAACTTTGGAGCCTCTCAGACATAAAAGCCCTTTTGCAAAACCATTATACTGTCCCCCTCCGCCTTTTTTCTTTCCTTTTCTTGAGATAGACGATAAGAATTGGAGAGAAATAGAGAAAGGAAAATATACATAGAGAGAAGAAGGAACCTCACAGTATTGATCTACTCCTCTTAAAGTGCCCCATAGGCACTCCGATGTGGTGGTCAGGAGCTTGAACCTGGGTCCTGGTGCATGGTAAAGTACAGGGTCTACAGGGTGAGCCATTTGCTGACCCCTTGGCTCATGTTTTAATGTTGTTCATAATTGCACCCTGAATCATCTAAAGAAAGGCAGATGCCAGCTATGGTTTTAATGTGCCCTTTGTTACTTACACTCATCAACACCAGCATCGCAACAGGCCAGACCCTGTCAATTAGAAATACTGCTTCCTGGAGAGAGTTACCTGCCCAGCACAGTCACTGGGACTACAATTTGGTGAGATTCCATCTACACAAGCATTGTCTTTGAGAAGTTAGAAACAGGCTGGTTTGAATATGGATTTTCTAAGTTACTATTTGTGTGTCTGTTTTCTAATCTGTATAATAGATATGGTATTGGTGCTTACTCAATAGGCTACTGGAAAGATAAAATTAATGTGTGTATGTATACCACTCATGTAAGTAAGCTCTTATTAAAGTGTATCTTCAGTCTTCTGTTCATTTCTCTCCATCTGCATCACCGCCACTTCATTCCAGCCACCAGCATTACTCCCTTGGGCTATGCCCTAGCCTCTTCATGGTGCCCTCATCTCTAGTTCTTCCTCCCTGCCTCATAAGTAGCAATGAGTCATTTTTTGAGTTTAAGTATATCTTGTGCAACACTTAAGCTGAAATTCTACACTGTTTATTTGAAACTGAAAATTAACAATCCAGTATTTTTGTTTGTTAAATCCTCAGCCACTATGAATAGTTAGCAGCCTCCATGGCTAGGCCTCACCCTTTTAGGGTCTCACACTTCTCAGTTAACTGTTTACAATATGCCCAAGGACAATGTAGCTAGAACAAATAACACACTAGGTCTGGGTGAAGGTAGCCCTATAGGTTAGAATATAATCTGATTTGTAATGAGAAGTTTTTGAAGTTTTTTTATTTGTTGTCTGTTTATTGTAACCTCGGTAATCACTGGGGCAGTTCCACTATTCCCATAAGCCATTTTTGGTAGAGGGAGGAGAGACAGAATGAGAGACATTATGTAGCACTGCTTCACTACTCTTGAAGCTTCCTTCCCTACAGGCAGGTGCCAAGGGTTTGAACCCTGGTCCTTACATGTAATAATATGTACATTCTGCTGAGTAAGACACCACCTGGCATGTTGCTGGAGGTTTTAACCAAACAGCAAATGACCTGTTTGTCATTTATAAATGTCTCCCTGGCTTAAGGTTGCAGAGAACAGCACAGACAATGAGCTTTGTTTCTCTAACAATGAAGGCCTGTGTTTTCCATTCCTTCCCTTATCCCAGCACCATAGTCTAATAACTTTACACAAATGTTACATCTAATTTCAAGCTCTACCTCAGCACCAGTTATGATCTTTGAAATCAAGAACCAAAGGCATAAAGAGGCTGGTCTATATCCCTGAGATCACAAAGTTCGTAGCAGGACACAGATTCCCACCCACCCAGGCTAGACAACCAAAGGTTTATATGTCCAACCACCTGTCACAGTCATGTTAACAATGCCTGCAGAAGTCAGAGGTAAATGCATGGTAAAATAGAAATGAGTGACTTAAAGCTGCATCTAAGACTTTGTGGGAGCCATGATGGATATTTAGGGGGTGGGGAGATAACACTGGTGGTGGGTGCTATGTGCCATTATAGCCCAATAATCCTATAATCTTATAAATAATTATTAAGAGGTTAGTAAAATAATAGTTTTAAATGATTGCCTTAATAGCAACATTAAATGAGAAAATAAGTGTCTTATCTTTATAAAATCTTTATTATTTATTATTTTCTTTATTATTATTATTATTTCAAAATGCCTTCCTTAATAAACTATGCGTCTTATAGACACAGGGTGTAAGGTAGGTGAGGTAGGTGGGAAGCCTGCTTGTTCCCTGCTGTTTTTGTTTTCCTGCCCACCATTGTAACAACATTTTTCATTTAAAATAAACCTGCCTTTATGAAAAAGGCAAGCCGATTGGAAAACTAATTCTAAGCAAATTACAGAGCCAGTGGGTAAAATCACAAAGGAAGGTGACACGTGACCAAAGTCTGGGAAGCATCTGCTGAATGCACTGGGGTTTAGGCAGGTGAAGGGTCAAAATCTTGGTGTCATGCCAGCTGGAACAAGAACTTTTTTATTTGCACAACAACCAGGAGGGGAAGCCTACAAAGTGCCCCCCAGAGACCAGCTATAAAGCTCACAATAAGTGCTGAGCTTCCTGGGTACACTCCTTCCATGATTTGCCTTTGTACCCACAAAAATCCCAGTCATAGCCCCTAATGACATGCAGTTTCATAGTTGGCTTTTTGAAACTTAATTATTTGCTGGCAGTCACCACGTGCCATCAGATCATCTCCTTCAACGTGACTGTTACTGGCTTTTCCTGGGTTCTGCTTGGCAGTGCCTTGTAATTGGCTTTGCCAGCTCTCTTTGTGAAAATCCAGTCCCCCACTTTTCATGATTACAAGCTGCAGTGCTTTGAGCTTTCCTGCTGCTGGACCTTGGCTGTGTGGCCTGAAGATGCTTCCCTTGGAAGGGATGTGGCTGGACCTGTGCCCCCACTCAAAGTAAGGAGGAAGGATTGAATGCCCTGGCTGCAGCCCCAGGCTGCCCGCCTCCCCCGGCAGGAGGCCATTCCGCTCCCAGTCCTGTCTAGACAGTGAGTGTGCCAGGCACTGCCAGGTCTGAGCCAGCCACGTATATGTGTGTGTGCTCGTGCTTGTGCTAGCGTGCTTGTTAATTACCCTGGAATGTCTGCTCCAGCCACCACCGTGGAAATGTAGGTCATCCCAGCAAGGCGTGCGGTCATGAGAAGGGGGGCTAGGCCAGCCGGCGGCGCATATACTGTATCGAGGTCACCGCTGTCTGGGAGCCAGCCTAATGGGGCCCGAGCACGTGAGAAGCAGACAGACTGGTCTCTTTCTGGGACTCTCTTTCTCTCAGTTCATTTCATAGGATTGCTCACATTGTTAGCCTCAAGCTTGCAGCTTTCCTGTTACAGAGGCAATGACAAGTGTTCCATTGTGCATCTTCAATAAGATCTTTCATGTAGCGATCTTTTATTGCACCAGGTCATCCTATTAAGCAATTTCCTCTGAACAGTCAATGTCATTTCATTCTCACAAGAGGCTTAGGAGGAGGGTTTTGTCCTCATCAGAGTGACATCACATACAATATCTGTATTATATTCTTTTATTGTTTCTATCATACATTAATGTCTATAAGTTACATAATTACTCCAAGTAAAGAAACTCAAGGTCAGAAAAAGCACCCAGCCTTTAATGATTATAAGTAGCACTTGTTGTTGCATGTCTGTCTCCTCTGCTCTCAGTTCTTTGTGCCTGATATCTCTGTTCATCTTCCAACAGTCTAACCACAATTGTGCCCATCTTACAGTTGAGGAGACTGAGGTACAGAGTCCAGTCACCAGGCTAGTGGGATTCAGCCTCAGGCAGTTTGGTTGAAGACTGAGTCTTCAGACTTTGAGCTTCCTGCTGCTGCTGTGAGGCTCTTGCGTTGGAGACAGTGACTGGGTTGACTGAACCATTTGCATCGGTGAAAAGTTGGAGAGAGAGAGAGAGCTAGGCTCTTGTGCTCACCTCAAATCAGTCTTTGATCAGAAAGAATTAAACTTGTGTCCTGGTGAATCAAGGTAGTTCCAGAAGGCTTGGAATCTTCTCAGTGAGGCTCTTCCCCAGCCCAGGTCTGAGATATTATTGGCACCTATCATTTCCCCCTTACTTGCCCCCAGGTTACAAAAAAAGTTAAATTAAATTAAACAGACTTCTCCATGTGTCAAACTATTTTACTCTGCTATTTGTGTGTGTGTGTGGGGGGTTGGTTGTGCACCTGATAACATGCATAAACTGTGGTGAGCACCGGATTAAAGAAGACCTAGAAGGAAATGATGTCCTTCTAGAGGGTTGGGGCAGACTGTTTTTTTTTTTTTTTTTAACCATAATACTTTCCTATAAGAATTTTCAGGAATACAGAAATACTACTTCTGCCATACAAGGTTCACTTTGCTGGTCAGTCTGGGTGGTCTGCTTGGCCTGCTTTTAAACACGACTCTGACCCTTATTATCTGAGGGTTGATATCTCCCCAAAGGAAAATGTTTCCTAGCCTTGGAGAGTAGGAGTGGTTGTCAACTGTTTAGGGCTATTTTCATACGGGATACAGTGTTTGAGAAGGAGTGGGTCAAGACACAGTCAGAGATTGCTCCTTCCCTATTCTCCCAGGAAAGTTGGTGCTTTCTGCCAGAAGTAATGGCAGCAACAGTGAGGTTGTTAATGTCCCAGTCTCTGGTCTCACAAACATCTTGAGATGCAGGTGTGATTAATATTTTCCAACTCTTCATAGGGAGAAAATGAAGCTTCATGAATTTAAAATGTTTTCCATGCCAGGGAGTGGTGGGACAGGGGGATGACTCACCAAGGAATAGTGTCCTGGGCTTGCTGAGTCTCTTCTCATTCTGCACGGGTCCTGGCACAATGTGGGTGCTCTGACAGTGCTTGTTACACTCTCTAAGAACAGATACACCCCATGCCAGGCAGCTGAGGGGCAGCAAGCTTCCTAGGTTGAAGGTTTCCCATATGCCTTTACAACTCCTCCCTCAGAGGGAGTGATTCCTATCGTTCCTTCAACACCAACCTGTCACTGCCAATCTCTGTCTTACTGACTGATTATGGGAAGAAGTAGTCAGAACACAGCCTCCTGGAGTTTGATAAATGCATATCTAATCCAGCTTCTGGTCCTGACCATGATCACTGTGTGAACTTGGACAAGGTATTTCATCTCTGTTCCTTTATGTGTAAAGAGGATAACGTCAGATACCAGGCTGTAATGCGGTGGGTTAAGGGCACATGGCGCAAAACACAAGGACTGGAGTAAGGATGCTGGTTCGAGCCCCCGGTTCCCCACCTGCAGGGGAGGATTGCTTCACAAGCAGTGAAGCAGGTTTGCATGTATCTATCTTTCTCTCCCCCTCTCTGTTTTCCCTTCCTATCTCAATTTCTTTCTGTCCAGTAATAACACCACCACCAACAAGGGCAACAAAATGGAAAAAATGTCATCCAGGAGGAGTGGATTCGTCCCTGCAATAGTCCTGGAGGACAAATAAATAAGTAAATAAATAAATAAATAAATTTTTTTTAAAGAGGTAGGATCATACTTTCTGAGGAGAGTTTTGAAGTTTAGGACACAGGACAAACAAATCCTTCACATATCAAGTGATCCTTCATATATCCTTCATATATCAAGGTCATTCTTTCTATTTACATCTGCTGAGATTGTGGCCTGTAGTTTGTGGTTTGCCCATGAGGAGTTTGGTACTGGGATTTCTGTGTCCCTTAACTGAAGCAGAGATATAATAGATCTGACTCATCTAAACAATGTCACAGTAGAATTCTTTCCTTACCACCTATTTTAGGGGCTTCTGTAATCTGTGGGTTTGCTCAGGGAGAAGGATGATTTACCCTGGTATCATTCAGTCACAACTTAGCAGTGGATTCATTATATGTAAATCATCTGTTTCTTTCATATTTATTTCTATTTCTGCCTCCAAGGAGCTGAAATTTTATAAGTTTATAGAGGGGGATTTTTGTCTGTTTCTTAGAAGATCAAGAGTACTGAACAAAAGATTCATTGTGTGTCAGTAATACTTATGCACCCCATACCAATGCAACATAACCCAGTCCACCAAATTCAATCTAATTCAACCCAGATCAACTCAATTTAGTTCAACTCAATCCATATCACCCCAACCTAGTCTAGTCCAATTTAATCCAACCCAAGCCAGCTCAAACCAATCAAACTCAACTGAACTCAGACCAGCCCAATTCATACTAGATCAGCCAATTCAACTCAATCCAAACCAACCCTGTTCAACTCAACTGGCCTAAATCAAATCAATTCTACCCATTTCAAACCAAAGTAACTTGATGGTAAGAGAGAGAGAGAGAGAGAGAGAGAGAGAGAGAGAGAGAATTAGAGAGACTTAAGATGAACTTAGCACTTTTATTTATATCTGTGATCTTGGGACAATCGTTGCTGCTCTTCATCTATTTTCATTAAAAATGGAGATAAAGGTCCTATACTTACCAGTATATAAGATTTATTTTGTGTCTATCAGATACCTGTTTGTGTAACACCTTTAAGTCCACCCCAGGTCACTGAATGGAATAAAAATCAGTCATGTACTCCATTTCTCCTCTGTTTCTTGTCATAAAGGCAGGTGGGAAGACCTGAAGAAGGTCAAGAGATGCATCTTCAACCTTTTTTTTTTTGGTTCCTTGAAACTTCTCAAAGAATATTTAGGGTAGCACAATGGTTGAGAATATTCCGTCCTCTGAAGGTGGGGTTGGATAACATACTCTATCTACCACCTGAAGAAGATGGGTCTTGAAATTGGTGCAACTTGGAATGTTCCTATTCATGACCACAGAATGCGAGTTCGGACCTACAGGGATGCAGAGGTTACATAGATTTCTATGCTGAATACAGGCCCCAGATCAAATAGATGGGGTTTACAGTCAACAATAGTTATACACTTTCCCCATATTTGGGAGCTACTCTCTTCCCTGACCCAGCTTTCTAGCCCTTTTTCCAACCGTGACATAATCTCCTCAGACAATAATTTGGGTCCACCTACATATCTGATGTCAGGCTCAGGCAAAAACTAATAAAGTCATGGGCCCTTTGAAATATACCTGAAATAGACCTACTAGCTATTTCCAAAACAGAGTTCCCAAATATTCATCTACAATATTACAGCCTTTAGGTTTATAATTAGTCAACAATTTGTATGGTTTTATATGTTAACTCTTTTTTCAGCCACCAGGTTTCAGATGCTACCACGATGCCAACTAGACTTCCTTGGGCAGAAGACCCCACCAATATGTCCTGGAGCCCGGCTTCCCCAGACCCCGGCCCCACTAGGGAAAGAGAGAGACAGTTAGAAGTATGGATCAAACTGCCAATGCCCATGTTCAGCAGGGAAGCAATTACAGAAGCCAGACTTTCCATCTTCTGCACGCCATAGTGACCCTGGGTCCATAGTGCCAGAGGGTTAAACAATAGGAAAGCTACCAGGGGAGAGGATGGGATACAGAGCTCCGATGGTGGGAATTGTACAACTCTTATCGTATGGTCTTGTCAGTGTTTCCATTTTATAAATAAAAATTTAAGAAGTGTATATGCTTTAAAAAATAAAAAATATTTGGGGTAACATCTAACATTTAAAAAAAATTCTGGTAAAATTGAGTGAGCTCTCATGGATTAACTAATCTTTAGACTGCAAATAAGACACCTTCAGGGCTTGTCATGAGGAAAGACTTTAATGCATGAAGTTTACACTACCTAGAAATGTTACCTCTGCTCCTATTACCACCATCAAGACAATGGAGTTGGAATTCTCCTTACCTAACTCTATGTGCTGAGGACAGAACTAACCAGTGTTGCCTACTGCCACTGGTAACAATTTGTAAACATTTTCTAAATGCCATAGCACTCTGGATGTGTGAGGAAAGTGGGAGTTCACCCACTCCTGCCCCAGCTGCTGAATTGTCACCTGGCACTGCTCCCCAATATGTTTATGCCAGCTATGCTTATAATTTTCATTTCAAATTTTAGCTAAATTATTATGCAAACTGAGCAGTATGAGTTTGGAAGCAGGAGAATGGCAGTTTCTATGGAAAAAACAAATCAAATGCTTTGAATAATTTCATATATACCAGCTGGGGAAAGATTTGACAGAGAATTAAGTGTGGGAGAAACTACTGCCGATATGTGGACAAGAAGGACCCTACATTCAGACATGTTCTTTTTTCTCTCTCTCTTTCCTCACTTTACAGCACTGAAAACTAGTGATTCTAGACTGTAAACAAACAAACAAACAAACAAACAAAAATATATGGTTTAGGTATAACCAACACAGAACTCTAAACAGGAAAGAGAGAGAGAGAGAGAGAGAGAAAGCCTTGATGTACACACAAAAAATTGATGATGGGTGTACTATTGGATCATTAAACCTTGAGCTTGAATTGCATTGGGACTTTTCAGATGCCAACTGACTGTCATGTAGGCATTAAGCATTTAAGATGTCATGGGGCTTGGCTCTGTTTTGGGCTTCAAGCTTTTGTACAAACCATGTGCAAACAGATCCCAAGTAGTGGAAAGAGCACAGTCTGACATGGAGATAGCTGGATGCATGTCCGTCTCTGTCACTTGCTTGTTTTGTTACCATGGGTAGACCATAGCTTCTCAGGGCTGTGGTCTCTTCTTCAGTGGAGGAGTTCTAGTATCTACTTCATGATACAGTGAAGTTCAGTGCAGTGGGGAGGAGAGTCAGGAACCAGCTGTAGGCCTAGAAGAGGGTCTGTCAGGAGCTCCTGGCTATGGCTTCTGTGTCCTGCTGTCTTGCTCATTCCCATCCTAGAATCATACATCCCAAACCTGAGATGAAGGGATTTCCTGGGCACACCATCTATAAACTGAATAGATGTCTGTGATACACGCAAACCCTCACAGCTTGTAGATGCACTCAACACATTTATGCTCCTCAGAGAGCCTGACATGTACAGAGCAGGACTGTAAGGAGTAAGGAAGGAGGGAGACAGACAGGCTGAGGTACTGCTCCTGGCAGTTGCAGCCTTTGAGAAGCATGATCTCATAGACTAATGAATGATGACAGTCTCATTAACCACTGCCTGACCTCCAATGGGCAGGCACTCTGGGTGGGCAGAGCAGACTAGGTTCATTAATGAGGACTGGTGCAAGCTTTACTGGAGAGACAACTGTTTTTGTCAAGACCCAGTTTCAAATGGAATAAGCAGTTGGCTTCTAGGTTTGCATTGTTTCTGGTATACAAATAAGGGCAGAGGGTCTGGGAGCTCTGCATAGTGTCCCACCTTCCCCCACCCTCAAACTGTGAGGGCTAAGTTTCTGTAGGGCAGGCCTGTGAGAGCTCCACTCTCATGGAGGAGGGAGGGGAAAATGGGCCAGAGACTAGTCCCACCATGTGACAAGACTTTAGGGAGGGGCCCTTAGGTCTGGTGCTGGCTTGCCAGTCTGCTTCAACTTTAAGATAATAATAACCTATGCTATTGAGTGCTGTGTGCTCCAAGCTCAACACTCCAAGCTTTCTGTGTGGCTTCCTTCAAGTAAAAATATGATATATATTAAAATATATATGATGTATATATATTTCAAGTAAAAATATTTTATATATATATATATATATATATATATATATATATATATATACACATCCCATGCACTATTTGCATTCATTATTTGAGACTCACCCCCAACAAATCTTGGAGGAAAATTCTAAAATACCCCCATTTTGTGAACAAGAAAGTTGAGGTTCACAGCTACATGCAAGGCTGACAAGAGGTGGAATCAGTGCTGAATTCTTCCCAGACCTTAGAACTGAGACCTTACCATTGACAGTTTGCTGCCACTATGAAAACAACTCTAATAAATAACATCTGTCTAACTATGATTGTGGTCCAGGAACTTAGCAAATATTATAATAGCCATGAAGCCACCAAGAGCCCTGGAATGGTGGATGATCATCACTGTTCTGCAGAGGATGTTGAGGCACAAAGAGATTAAAAGATTAACTTACTCTTAAGTCCTTTAACACTTACTTTCCACAAACTTGGGGGGTGGTCTGTGGGCTTCCAAGTGGGTGTGTTTCAGGAGGTAGAGTCCTCTAGAGAAGGTAGTTGGCTTACACATCAGACAGACCTGGATTGTAGCCATGTACCAGTACAGAATCTGGCTACATCTACTGAGACCTTGCTCTCCTTTTCTGCAAAGTAGGGGGTTGGGGGTAAGGTCTAGGGATACATAGATACTTCATCCAGGAAAATGACAGGGGATAGGAGACACTTTCTTCCCTATTTTGACCATTCACAGCTTATCAATTAAAGGAGGGTTTTTTTTTTTAAAGTTAGACTATAAAATTTTTTTGAAAGGCTATAAAATTAATTTGAGTATTCATATTAGATAGAATTAATTGGATTGCATTCTGCTGTTACCTCCTGATATTTAAGTCCCTTCTTTCATTTACCACTCCAAAACTTGTTAGCTCCTTAATCCCTACCTGCTACAGTTATCACCTAAAATACAGGAAACTTAGGTAAACTTAAATTTCAAGTAAAAGTATGATATATATATATATATATATATATATATCACATGCACTATTTGTATTCATTATTTGAGACTCAAGATTTCTTTCCTTTTTATTATTATTTTTTAATTTATTTATAAAATAGAAATACTGACAAGACCATAGGATGAGGGGTACAATTCCACACAATTCCCACCACCAGAACTCTGTATCCAATCTCTTTCCTTGATAGCTTTTCTTTTTTTTTTTTTTTGTCTCCAAGGTTACTGCTGGGGCTCTGTGCCTGCACTACAAATCCACAGCTCCTGGAGGCTATTTTTTTCCCATTTTGTCATTATTGCTATTGTTGCCATTGATGTTGTTGTTGGGTAGGACAGAGAGAAATAGAGACAGTAGGGAAGACAGAGAGGGGAAGAGAAAGATAGACACCTCCAGACCTGCTTTACCTCTTGTGAAGTGACCCCCTTGTGTTGTTGTGTGCCGTGGAGGTGGGGAGCCAGGGGCTAAACCGGGGTCTTACAATGGTCCTTGCATTTAGTGCCATGTGCTCTTAACCCAGTGTGCTATGGCCCCACCCCCACTTTCCTATTCTTTATCTTTCTGGGAGTATAGACCCAGGATCATTGTGGGTCCATAACACTGTGTAGCTCTGGCTTCTGGTGGTGCAGGGGTTGAATCTAGGATCTTTGATGCCTCGGGCATGAAAGTCTTTTTGTATAACCAGTAACCATTATGCTATCTCCCCAGCCCTTGAGACTCAAGTTTTCACTGTATTTTTATTTGCTCAAACCTGGCAACTGTAGAGGACAGGTCCTGACAGTATGAGGAGGTTCCAGGGTGCCTGGAACCTCTATTACTATTACTTGGTTCTATTAATAATTGTGCTGATAGTTTGTTCATTGGGCAGTCACTCTTCCAGGAACTGTGCTGGGCTATTAGTGTTCATCTTCTTGCCTTTAATCCTGCAAACACTCTTCAGATGTGCAGACAAAGGAGTCAATGAAGGGATGTGGTACAAGGCACTGAAGCTAACGCCCTGTCTTCCACACTCTCTGGAATTGAAACATATAGGTGTCCCTACCTCTTACCTACTCTGTAACCCCCACTAGCCAGATCCTTCATCCTGGATCTCACCACTAGGTTCTCACCACTGTCAACCCAGGGTCTGTGCCAGAAGAGAAAACTTTTATTTGTTCCATCCAAATTAGTTCCCCGGGAGCCCCTGCACCCGCTTCAGCTTTTACATGCCTGTTTTGGCTCACTAAATGCAATACATCACTCTTTCCAGCTTTCCAGCCAGACAGCGGCTGTCTTTCTGCTCTTGGCCACAACCCCTACCTGGTTCCCCTAGAAACATTATTTCCAGAAGACCAAGCACTTGAACAGGCTCCATATGGTACAGATCAGGAAAGATCAGCTACTGCTGTCCCTCACCCCCTCATGCTTCCTAGGCTGTCACTGGCTGAGATGCTCTGAGTTCTCAGAGTGGTTCTGTCTGCTGCTACCTCAAGAACTACAGCTTAGTCTGACCCTGAAGATTGGCTCTTCTTTTGGTCCCTGCTTTATGTAGTTGGCCTTAAGGGCCTGGGTGAATTTGCCAGCTGCTAACTAGCTTAAGTCAGCTTCCAAAAACAGGCTTCCTGGAACTGACACTTAAAACACAGGTGACATTTTTCTGTGTGACTTATATCCTGTCTCTGTGATGTCCAGCTCCAGTTTGAAAGCTTAGTCATTGCAGGCAGGCTAGAAAATGGCAGATATTCTAGACAAAAACAGTGACTCCATCTTGTAAATACTTGGGAACAAGAGGTTCTAAAAGATTTCAACTCTTTTCTCCTATTATTTATCTATTGTATTGAGACAGAGAGAAATTGAGAGAGAAGGGGAAGATAGAAAGGGAGAGAGAAAGAGAGATACATGTAGCACTACTTCACCACTCATGAAAATTCCCCCGAAGGTGGGAACCGGGAACTTTAACTCTGTAATGTGTGCACTTAACTGGGTTTGCCACTGCCTGGCCCCTTTGGAAGACATAAATCAACCAAGCTCACCGTGTTGCAGATGCTACTATGATTCCATCATGACCTGATGTCGATGTAACCCCAAACTTTACCTCTCCAGAGTCCTACACTACTAGGGAAAGGTAGAGACAGACTGGGGGTATGGATCAACTGGCCAATGTCCATGACCAGTGAAGAAGCAATTACAGAAGACAGAACTATTTTCTTATGCACCCCAGAGAATTTTGGTCTGTACTTCCAGATGGAAATGTTAGGAGAAGATGACTATAGGGTTCTGAATCCAGTTCTACCAGGACCATGAACTTTTGTGACCAGGAACCTTTGTTTTTGTTCCATCACTGAGAGAGAAGAGAATTAGGAAAACACCTGAGGAAGTTAGGTCCTGTCTTCTTTACCTGAGAGGGAAGAGGAAAAAGGAAGTTGTAATAGGAGTAGGTATGGCTTAGAACGGAAATGAAGACAAGGCTTTAGAAGTGAATAAAAATGGGCATCAACTTTCACATGGGGTCATCCATTTTTGCCCAAATGGCCCATGCACTTCTCTGATGCTTGCCTTTTCATTTCTCTGATTAAAAGTTTTAAATCTGAAACAATAACAACAAAAACCTTATAAAGAATACTAGTTGGGTAGGAAGCCTTCAACAATGGAGTAAAAGTCACTCGTTTGAATTTTATATCAATAATTTAAAAAAATATCATGGGACATAAACTCAATGGAGTACTACTCAGTAGTTAAGAAAGACTGTATTGTATCCTTTGGGAAAAAATGGATAGAACTGGTGGTGATTATGTCTAGTGAAGTAAGGAAGTAAATAACAACTATGGGATTATTTCACTCATATTTGGGGTATAGAGACTTGAAACACATTAACTTGAAAAAATTAAAAAATGTATATAATACAAATATGTAGTCAGTGGTGGTTTTCATTGGAAGGGGATGACAGCATAGAACTTTGGTGGTGAGAGCAGTATGGAATTATATCCCTATTGTCTTATCATATTGTAAGTCACTACTAAACCACTAATAAATATATAATTAAAAAATAAATTGTACCCATCTGTCAACAACTGTAGTGTAAACCATAAACCCCAATCAAATTATAAGAAAAAAGAATACATTCTTCATTATTGTGTTTTTAAATAAAAATAAATAAATAAATAAATAAATAAATAAATCAGCCAGGCTCTTGGCCACTGAGGATGATCTCATACATTTTGGTAATTATGAGACATGGTGTTAACTTAAAACACAGTTAAATTTTAGGAGGGTTCATTAAAGAATCAAATTGAGAGGGTGGAGGAGGCAGTGTAATGGCTAAGCAAAATACTTTCACACTTGAGATCCTGAGGTCCCAGGTTCAATCCCCTGCACCACCACAAGACAGAGCTGAGCAGTGCTCTTATTTTTCTCTATGTGTCTTTCTCTCTGTAAGTCTCTAGGTGTATCTTTCTTTCTGAATCTCACTCTCACTAAAATAAAATAAATAAAAATATTTAAAAAATTAAATTGAAAACTTGAGTCTAGGAATGATCTTCAGATTTCTCTGAGAGAACTGTTGCAAATTTTGGCTGCTGGAGTAGTTTTTATATACTGTGCATATACAAGGGGAGTTACAGCAAATATTTTAGGAATTCTACATCAAATGGATAGTAGAACTCTGCCTCAGTATCATCCATGCATATAGGCAAGAAAGCAGGGCCATCTATCTTCCTTAAGCTTCCTCTTTAACTCATTTTTCTGGGAACTAGGAGGTTTGGATTTCACAGGCCATGGTGTTTTTGTTTCTTCACAGAGAGTTAGGAGGTTTGGGGTAGCCCCTTCATAGAATCAGGCCAGCTGTGTTCAGACTCAGCTCACACATTCACAGTGACAATGAGAATTTTACCTGTTTATCAGTGACACAATAGTCTTTAAAATCAATAAAATTAAAAAAGATAGGGATGGACATTACTTAATGCTCAGAGGATCAGTCAATCCAGAGGACTTAATCATTATTAACATCTATGCACCCAGTGAGAAGCCATCCAAATACATCAGACATCTACTATTCCTCTGTCACAGATGGAGTCTTTTACAGACACTGACCCATCTTAATGTGATGACTAGATAGAAAGATAGGGAAAGATGTAGAAAAATTGTGAGGAGATGGTGGAGCCTGGCAGAGCTTAACCTATGAGATGAGTCCCTCCAGGTAAGTCTCTCTCTCTCTACAGAGGGGTTGAGCACAGGGAGGACACATAAATTTCACAAGGTTGGCGGCTATGTAAGTCTTCCTTCCCCCACAGAAACATCCGGACCTTAGCATTCCTTAAACAAACAAACAAACAAACAAACAAAAACAAACATTTAAGCTTGCTCCACTCTAAATTTCCTATACTGTGACCATTAGATAAAAGGAAAGGGGAGATGTTGGGAAATTGTGCAGATGTGGTCACATCCACCATGTTGTCCCCTCAGGATATTTTCAATTCCCGCAAGAGTTGAAACTATATTACCAGAGTGCCTTCTTCTACCATGTTGTCCTCTCAGGGTATTGTCAATTCCCGTGAGAGTTGAAAATTCCCAACCAATCCTGTCTCGACTTCCATTTCTGGTTTTTATCTTATAAAGCCTGCTGCTGCTGCAGGTCCAGTCTCTTTTTGCCCCCTTTCACCTTGGTGACAGGACTCAGAGAAGGGTGCTGTGCGTAGCGGGAGGTGGCCATTTTGCTAGCTCCACATGGCCCGAACCACTGTGCTCTCACTCAACTCTGACGTCCCCGCTTGAATAAAGATTTGTGTTCCCTCTCTGCTCCAATCCCTTCTCTCTCTCCCTTGTGACACAGCTCGACACTTTTCTGTATAAATTTAAAGACATCTTCAATGAAATGAATCCAATTACAAAGACGACTAAGGCAAGTATAAACTTATGGGAGTACATCAAATTAAACAGTTTCTGCACAGCGAAAGAAACCACTCCCCAAACCAAGAGACCCCTCACAGAATGGGAGAAGATCTTTACATGCCATACATAAGACAAGAGGCTAATAACCAGAATAAATATAGAGCTTGCCAAACTCAACAACAAAAAACCAAATGACCTATCCAAAAAATGGGGAGAGGACATGGACAGAATATTCACCACAGAAGAGATCCACAAGGCCGAGAAACACATGAAAAGATGCTCCAAGTCTTTGATTTTCAGAGAAATGCATATAAAGACGAGATACCACTTCACTCCTGTGAGATTGCCATACATCAGAAAAAGTAGTAGCAACAAATGTTGGAGAGGTTGTGGTTTCAAAGGCACCCTCCTGAACTGTTGGTGGGAATGTAAATTGGTCCGACCTCTGTGGAGAACAGTCTGGAGAACTCTCAGAAGGCTAGAAATGGACCTACCCTATGATCCTGCAATTCCTCTCCTGGTGATATATCCTAAGGAACACAACACACCCATCCAAAATGATCTGCATACACCTATGTTCTTAGCAGCACAATTTGTAGTAGCCAAAACCTGGAAGCAACCCAGATGTTCAACAAGAGATAAGTGGCTGAGCAAATTGTGGTATACATACATGATGGAATACTACTCAGTGATTAAAAATGGTGACTTCACCATTTTCAGCCGATCTTGGATGGACCTTGAAAAATTCATGTTAAGTGAAATAAGTCAGAAACAGAAGGATGAATATGGGATGATCTCACTCTCCGGCAGATGTTGAAAAACAAGATCAGAAGAGAAGACACAAGTAGAACCTGAACTGGAATTGATGTATTACACCAAAGTAAAAGACTCTGGGGTGGGTGGGTGGGGGGAGAATACAAGTCCAAAAAGTATGACAGAGGACCTAGTGGGGTTGTATTATTTTATGGACAACTGGGAAATGTTTCGTATTTACTGTCAAATGTAAAACATTATTTCCTCAATGAAGAAATTAAAAAAAGGAAATGAATAAAAAATTTTTCTCCAAAAATACACAATCAGATGGGACTATCAGAAAGGGACTGTGATGCTCTTTGTCCTGGCAGATGGAGAGTTTACACCTCACTTGCCTGGAGGAGAGGGACAGAGAGAGAGAAAGAGAGAGAGAGAGAGAGAGAGAGAGAGAGAGAGAGAGAGAGAATGAGAGAGAGGGTGCTTAAGCACTCTCGCTCCAGAATAGATGGCACAGTCTCTGTATACTCCTGAGACTTCTCTGGAACCTGCTTCCTCCTTTGCACACAGATGAACTGTGAAAACACAGAGCACATGGTCGATGCCTCTTTACTCTCTCCCATTCTGCATATCAACCTGCAGTTTTTCTCCAAATGTAGCTTCAGACCAGCAGCCCTTCTTTTGCAGATACTGTAGCTAGGAGTCTATATTATAAGCAGCAGGCTTTAGAGGGTGAGCACCTGCATCTAACACAGTCCTAATTGGGGATGTCTACCATTCTCCTGTTTGAAGGATTGAAGCAAATAAATGGGTTCTCTGTGTTCCAATTCATTTGGCTGAAACAGCCATATCCTAAGTCTTTTAAATTATGCCCTTCTTTAGTCTGGCAAGACTGTTTAAATGTTGGTTCTAATGGAATACTACTCATTTATTAAAAAATAATGAACCCAACCTTTTCTGACCCATCTTGTATGAAGCTAGAAGGAATTATATTAAGTGAGATAAGTCAGAAAGACAAGTATGGGATGATCCCACTCATAAATAGAGGTTGAGTAAGAAGAACAGAAAGGAAACTCAAAGCAGAATCTGACTGATTACTCCTGCCTGGAGTAGGGCACCAAAGTAAAAATGTCTGGGTGGAGGGTGAGGGTAGATGTTCAGCTTCATTGGGGTGTAGGTGGGAGGGTGATGGACACTTTGGTAGTGGAAATGGTGTTAATATACACTCCTATTAACTTATGGCCTCATAAATCACTATTTAATTAGTATGAGAGGGTGAAAATGGATCGAATGTCTCAAACATTTTGGTGAATAGACCATAGCTCTGAGTATATGTTCCTTCAATCTAAGCACATAAGACTTCAAATTGGTAATTAGATGAATTCTAACAGTGGGATCAAATTGTTAATACATTTCTAATAATGACTTCTTTGAAATATTAAATCTCCTAAAAGCTTAGACCAGAGAGAACAGAAGCAACTGGTGGTGTTCTTTTATAAGATACATATATATGTAAATAGCATAAAAGGACATAAATTATGGTGAGCTCTTATATGATATAGCAAATCTTAACTATGGAATTTTCAAAATTAACACAGTTGCCAAATAATTTGGTTATAGCAGTAACCATCTATTGCCTTCTTAAGCCCTAGGACAACAGAAACCTTCCCCTTTCTCTATAAAGCCCATATTTCTCCCAGTCCTGGAACCTCTAGGGTGGGGCTCACTCTCCTGCATGCTTCTCTCAGTTCATCAACTGATACAGCATCTGCTGATCCTCACCCAATCAATGCAACCAGTATCACCCCTGCATGTTTCACTTAGGACTGTGTCCAGAAACTTCAGGCATGGAATGTCAACTCTTCAGCTTCATTACCCTGGTGAGACCTTTCCTAGCTCATAGGACTCCTTAACTCAGGAGGTAACTCTCAGGTGGTACACCCCTCAACAAACATCAAAACCTAGATATAGACCAGGGCCCATGAGATAGGGGATATGTATACGAATCCATAAGTTAGGGGAAAACATATCTTAAAGCAAAGGTGCATAATAGTTTTCAGTGAGTCAATAAATGTAGCAAGCAAGCAGAAAGACCTAAAATGACACTATACAGTGCCTAACGAAATAGTTTCTTCTTAGACCTAGATACACTCTTCACCTACCTCCTATTACACATTCCTCAATCCTTCCAAAGCTAAACTTGTCAGATGAAGTAAGGACTACAAAAGCTAAATACAGGCAAGAGACTGGCACACTTTAATGATGAGTCTTTAGTTACTATCAGGCCACCCCATCACCTGGGGCCCTAGTCAGGGAGTCCTGGGGTTCCCATACAAGCATGATGGGCCTAGACCTCCAACAGATCTCTCTCTCCACTGTCACTGGTCATTTCCATTAGGAACAACATAATGGACCCCTCTGTGGACCCCTATAGGACCTTGCCCTCAATGTGGATCAACAATGGTAGGGAATGTTCCATTCTCTGAAGGGAGGTTGGACAATATACTCTAACTACCACCCAAGGAAGATGTGTCCCGAAATTAGTGCAGCCTGGAATGTTCCTACTGTGACCACAGACTATGAGCTCAGATCTACAGGGATGCAGAGATTACATAGGCTTCTGTGCTGAATATGGGCCCTAGATCAAATTGATGGGCTACACAGTTAACAGTATTCATATACTTTTCCTATATTTGAGACTTATTCTCTTCCCTGATCCAGCTTTCTAGTCCCTTTTTCAGACTATGACACCATCTCCCCAGACAATAACTTGGGCCCACCTGCATACTAGATGTCAGGCTCAGGCAAAAACTAGTAAAGTAATGGAATATACCTAAAGTAGACCTACCAGCTTTTTCCAAAACGGAGACCCCAAATCTTCATCTGCAATATTCCAGCCTTTAGGTTCATGATTAGTCAACCATTTGTTCTGCTTTATATCTTAACTCTTTTTCAGCCACCAGGTTCCAGATGATACCATGATGTCAACTGGACTTCCCTAGGCAGACAATCCCACCAATGTGTCCTGGAGCCCCTCCTCTCCAAACTCCTGCCCCACTATGGAAAGAGAGAGACAGGCTGGCAGTATGGATTGACCTGCCAAAGCCCATGTTCAGTGGGGAAGCAATTATAGAAGCTACAGCTCCCACCTTCTGCACCCCTTAATGACCCTGGGTCCATACTCCCAGAGGGTTAAAGAATAGGGAAGCTATCAAGGGAAGAGATTGGATATGGAGCTCTGGTGGTGGGAATTGTGTGTAATTGTACCCCTCTTACCCTATAGTCTTGTCAACATCTCTATTTTATAAATAAATTAAAATAATTTTAAGAAAACAAATGTTGGTTCTAAATCAAGCCCATTGGTTGGTGAGGGGTGTGTGTGAGGGGGGTGCAGACTGATCAAGCATCCTTGTTAGCCAGGGACAGAGGTGGTTCCTGGGATGTGGGATTTTCAGAACTGTAACTGCCAAAGTACTGGCTAAGTGAGTTGAGTTGATCATCTTGTTATACGTGGGAACCTGAGCAATTAACTGCAGAGACAACTCAGCAATGACCTTGGACCCACATAGAGAATAGGACTGTTGGGTGTTAGTCAAGGGATTAGTAGTGCTCACCAGCTAATGAGGGAATTAGTCACAGCACTTCACTGCAATGGAAGGGGACAAGACTGTGCTTTGGAATTTTCTCCTGATATCCGACATCTGGGGCCTGAAGCTTAGGGCACTGAGCTTTATGCCCCCACGGGGCTTGCTGCCACCACATGGGACTGAAGGAGGTGGTCCTGTCACAGCCTCTCTAGCCAGTGAAGATTAGGGTTGGGAAAGAATGAGCTCATGGGTTCTCCACACCTTCTGGGTTGGCAGCAATCCTCTTCCACTGCCCTGGGTGGTTAATGACTCACTCAGCTCCTTAACGAAAAAAAAAAAAAGTGCTTGTTCCCAGTTGAATGTCCTTAATTTGTCTCATTCCTGCCTAAAACATAGGGCACTGGGCAAACTGATGTTAAGTAAAAAAGGCTATTACCATAATGCCTTGTCCCTCTGGCAACCTCTCTCCTGAAAATGATTCTTTTCTTAACTAGACAGAGACATGAGGGAGACAGAGCGTGTGTGTGTGTGTGTGTGTGTGTGTGTGTGTGTGTGTGTGTGTGTGTGTGTGCTCGTGTGCGCATGTGTGCGTGTGCACGCGTTGGGATGGGGATTGTTTGAATTTTTGGCTTTTATATGTTGCTTTTTTGTTTGATTTTTGTTTATTTTTAAGAAGTAGCCAATATTAAAAAAATAAAACCAAAGGATTTTTAAATTAAAAATATGTTTCTGGCAAGACTGGTCCCACATTTGGACACATGAGTGAGCTGGGGCTATGGACAGGTTGCTCCTTAGGTGTGCTGGGGATGGATTAAGGGACAGGGTGGAGACACTCCCTATTACTCCCTATTACACCTGGCCCCTGTGGCATTGAGTTAAGGGCTTGTCTAAGTCATTTCTTGTGCTATTTTATCAAGCTTGCAACATATTATTATCAGCACATGTCATCCATGTTAGATTCACTTTCCTAAGTAATTTCTGGTTCCCTGCCCCTGCCCCGTGAAACTCTGGGCCAGAGCTGGAAAGGAAACAGAAAGCAGTGAGGCGAGGGGAGGCACCAGCTCAGGGGTCATGCTTGAGGATCATGGCATAGAATTTCAGAATCAGGGTTTTGCATTGTTTATAACTGTGCAGAACTGTGTATTCATTGTGTGAAGGGGTATCAATTTTTCATAGCAATATTTGGGAAGAACACAATAAATTTCCATTAAAGGAGAGACGATGTCACTTGTCCTCCAGGGCATCCTCGGAAGCTGCCCAGGAAGTAGTAACCATCAGCAACTCTAATGTTTTTCCTTTCTCTAATGCAGTTTCAAGCAGGAAATATTCATTCCTTTATCTAAGGGTAGATGAATGAATGCTTATCTTGCATAAGCTTTGCAAAGATCCGGTTCCTGCTAGGTAAGACTAAAACCAGGCTCATCTTATTACATGATCTATTATTTTTATTATAGAAACAAGCTTATTGGAATAAGAAGGTGTTTATATCATATACATGGTGAATTAGCATACTAGTGTGTAGTGTGAGACACAATTATACGGTAAGTATATACAGAAAGAAAGATGAAACTCTTCAAGTTAAAATGACAGTTTTTATTTGTGGATGAAGAGTTGAACCATTTTCTTTCTGTATTTTAAAGAATCTTGGGTGGTCCGGGAGGTGGCGCAGTGGCTAAGGCACTCGACTCTTAAGCATGAGGTCCTGAGTTCAGTCTCCGGCAGCACACGTACCAGAGTGGTGTCTGGTTCTTTCTCTCTCTCTCTCCTTCTATCTTTCTCATTAATAAAATTAAAAAATTGAAATCTTAAAAAAAAAAGAATCTTGGCAGTCAGTTCTACTTCCTAGACTGAGTTTCTTTCAAACGGTTCAATTGAAAAATGAACAAATGCCTATCCTGACCCTGAGTGAGTGCCAGGGATAGTCAAACAATAGCTATTATAACAATGGATTACTGATCAGGACTGTGTAAGGCTGCAACTAGCAGAAATGAAGCAGTAGTTTAACAAAATATGGCTTTTTTGCCGTCCCGCTCCCCAAACTTATATAACATACAATCTGGGGATGGATAACTAAACAATGACTCTGTAGAGCTGCTATAGGAACCCAACTGCCCTCTTTACCTCCTTACTGTGTATATTTCATCTTCATAATAGTAACATAACTATTGTGCCTCTAGATACAGTCCAGGAAAAAAGAGTATAGGAGAGAGGAACTTCCTCTCTTCAGGTCAGAGACATATCTCACTGGGTAAATTCATGCCTTGTAGGAGTACCATAATATTTGAGAAAGCACTGATGTTGTGGCATTTCTCTTCCTCTCTTCCCCTTTTCCTCTCTTTCCTCTCTCCTTCTCCCTCACCTTTCTATCGGAGAGGAAAAAGTTAGCCTGCGAATAGTGAAACTGTACATTTGCAAAACCCAAAATCTGAGGTGGGGGGGGGGGAGAGTAAGACCCGAGTCAAAACAAAAATACAAATATTGCGCTCTCTCTCATGCCTCCAGGGTTATCGCTGCCTTCACTATGAATCCACTGCTTCTGAAGGCCATTTTTCCCCTTTTGTTGCCCTTGTTGTTTATCATTTTTGTTGTTATTGTTATTGCTGTCATTGTTGTTGGATAGGACAGAGAGAAATAGAGAGAGGAGGGGAAGACATAAATAGGGGGAGAGAAAGATAGACACCTGCAGACCTGCTTCACCACCTGTGAAGCAACTCCCTTGCAGGTGGGGAGCCAGAGGCTTGAACTGGGATCTTTATGTCATGGTCCTTGTTCTTCATACCATGTGCTCTTAACCCGCTGCGCTACTGCCTGGCCCCATGTTTTTCTCTTTTTTAATGGGTGAAGAAAATCCTGCCAAATGATTGCTTCTGACTTCTCATTATTCAGAAGTGAGGGACATGATTTTTTCATAGCTGCAAGGAGATCTTTGAAGGTGGATATTTCTTTTCTCTCTCTCTCTCTCTTTCTTTCTTTTTTTTTTTTTTTTTTTTACCTCCAAGGCTATTGATGGGGCTCGGTGCCTGCACTAGAATCCACTGCTCCTGGAGGCTAGTTTTTTTCCTTTAGTTGCCCTTATTGTTTATTATTATTATTATTGTTATTGCTGTCATCGCCGTTGGATATGACAGAGAGAAATTGAGAGAGGAGGTGAAAACAGAGGAGGAGAGAAAGATAGACACCTGCTTCACCACCTGTGAAACAATCACCTCCCCTGCAGGTGAGGAGCCAGGGGCTCGAACCGGGGTTCCTTACGCTAGTCCTTGCGCTTCACGCCATGTGCACCCAACCTGTTGTGCTACCACCTGGCCCACAAAGGTGGATATTTCTAAGTAGGTACATTACCACCTAAGCAAAATTAAGATTCTGCTATGAGAGAGAGAGACAAAGAGACAGAGACAGAAGGTATTGGCTAAGGATTTTACTATATTCACCCCCAACACCATTGGTGATTATAACATCATTTCTGGGACCAGTTTGTGGCACACCTGATTAAATGCACAATATTATAGTGAGCAAGGACCCAGTTTCAAGTCCCTGGTCCCTACCTGCAGGCCTGCAGGTGTCTCTGTGTCTCTTTCCCTCTCTAGCTCTCCCCGCCCTCTCAGTTTCTCCCTGTTTCTATCCAATAATAAATAAGTGATAAAAATGTTTTTTAAAAAGAGAGATTTTAAAAAATACATGATATCATTTCCAAGAAATTTTATAGCAAGCCAGGTAGTGGGATAAATACTTCATATATTTTTCCTTGGACTATAGAGATAATAGTGAAGGTAATTTTATTTTATATTATTTATTTATTGCCTCTGGGGTTATCACTGGGGCTTGGTGTGGCACTACAAATCCACTGCTCCTGGAGGCCATTTTTTCCATTTTATTGGATAGGACAGACAGAAACTGAAAGGAAAGGGAAAGATAGAGGGGGGAAAAGAAAGAGATAGACTCCTGAAGATTTGCTTCACCTCTCTTGAAGTGGACCTGCTGCAGGTAGGGAGCCAGGGGTCTTGAACCAGGATCATTGTTTGGGTCCTTGCACTTCATACTGTGTACACTTGACCCGGTGCATCAATGCCTGGTCCCCCCTTGGTGGTGATTTTATATCACAGGAAAAGAAAAGGTTGTGTAGGAGTCTGACTGTATCCTGTCCAGTCCAGAGATAATTGTTATTAGCAGAAATGTGTCAAAGGAGAGTAATTTCTTCTTGAACTCTGACTTGAAGTCATGGTCTCTTAGATCACTTCTGGTCAGAATATGCATCCGAAACATCTGAAGACCTCATAAAAATGCAGATCTGATTCCTGGTGGCTTCTTTGCCCTTCCAACAGGTTGCTAGATGGTGCCTGTATAAGGGATCTATAGAGCTCAAGGGATAAATTCTTTTTTTAAAAAAAACAACTTTATTTGTTTATTTGATAGAGACAGCCAGAAATCAAAAGGGAAGGGGGTGATAGAAAGGGGAAAGAGAGAGAGAAAGAGAGATGCAACACTGCTTCACCACTTGCAAAGCTTTCCTCTTGCACATCGGGAATGAGGGCTCAAACCTGGGTCCTTCACATTGTAATATGTGCATTCAACCAGGTGAGCCACCATTAAGCCTCAAGGGGCAAATTCTTAAACTCTTCACTCCTGGTTCCAGATACGTGCTTATTGATGGTGAAACCACTCAGTGCTCATAGGGAATGACCACACAATATAGAGTCTACAACATAGAGAGATATGCTACAAGCACAGACAATATGATCACCGACCCTGCCATATGAAGTAAAGGACAGCTTTGTTCCTGCTCTTTCTCTTTAAGGAAGAGACTGCTTATGCTATAAGAAAGTCTGAGGCTTCTGGGAGCACCAAGAAAAAGGTTTCTGACCCAGAAGGTCAATGTCAATTTGATGCTTTGGGGACATTAACCCAAAAGCTTCATCTTCAGTGTTTCAGCAACTGGTGGGTCATGATATTTGTTCTTTGCTACTGAGAACATGGCAATGATGAGCATGAAAAAAAAGAGGAGATGGGAAAAGCAAAGGAAGAGCAAGAAGGCCCAGGATGATCAAATTGTCAATGGGCTTTATGAATTCTGGTGGTCAGTATTAAGTGGGCAGTTGTGTCCTTCTCAGGGCCCACTGTCACAGTAGACTTGGACTTTGGTTCAAGGTCACTGTCTCTCAGATGATCGGTAGTCCTGGTAGTAATGGAGAAAGGTAACTATTACTCCCTCGTGTGTGCACACTTCTTTCACTCAACCTCCCTGCTGTGCAAGAGGAAAGTAGGTGTTACTGAGTCTCCTTATCAGGGGGGAAATACAGGCCAGAGCAGTGAAGTGACTTGTCCCCATCTCTGCACCCGCTACAGTCTCTTGGTTGTCTTCCCTTTTGTCTATTTATAGGAAAACTGCTTTTACTGGGTCCCTACCTCTCCTGGTTCTTGCTGTCTCTTGTGGCATCAGACTACTCATTTTGAATTTTAAGATAATATCAAAATACTAAAAACATACCATGTGCTTATTATTTCACTCATTTGGGCATGTTTTCATTGTGAATATACAACAGCTACACTCTGCTACAACCTCAGACACTTCCTCTATCTCAAAATATCAGTGAATGTTTTTAAAATATTTATTTTGCCATCATGAAAGGAATCCAAGTTAATGTTAAAAATTTGGAAGAAAAAAAGCAGAAAGGCATAAGGAGAAAATACAAGTTCCACACATTCTAACTACCATTACTCTCTCTAAGGATGTAATTGCACATCCTTTTTGGAGATATATCTATGTTGGTGGCATTGGGCTCTGTTTACAGTGTTCACTAAACACTGTGTCATAAACATGCCATAGCCCCTTTATTAAATATGCTTTGAAGACATCAGTTTTCATAGTTGTATACATTTTCCCATGATAAGTACTCTCTATCATTTATTTAAGCATAGTCATAGTGTTAGGAATTTAAATTTTCAAATGTCAAATAATGCCATGGCTAATGTCTATTTATGTTAATATATTTTCATTTCCTGATTACTTTCTTGAGCTAGAGTATCCAAAGCAGTATTACTAAAAAGAGTAGGATAGTACTTTTGATCAATTTACATGCAGACATAGACACACACACCCCCCAAATTGCTTTTATTTTTTTGTATTCATTTTAAAATTCTACTAGTGATTTAAAAGTGTTTGCAAGATCATAAAATTACAGAGGTATAGTTCCACACCACTCCCATTAGCAAGGCTCTGTGTCTACCCCTCTACATACCTGCACCATTACTGATAACCACTGTCGTCTTGCATCAGTTTGCAGTTGGACTACATTTTTTTTTGCAAGCTCATGTGTTTCATTTCTCTATATTCCACATATAAGCAAAGCCACCCATGAGCTATTATCTTTCACCTACTTACTTTTAATTCACTAAACACAATCGTCACAAGGTTCCACCCATTTGTTGATAATGACACAATGCCTTTTTTAATTGCAGTGTAGCACTCCATTGATAATATGTCCCACACATAATTCCTGTTTTAAGCCATTTTTCATTTGTGATCAATAGTAATTTACAGGATTACAAGGTATAGCCCTACTACACTGCACCCACTACCAAAGTTCTGTGCCCTTACCCTCTCAAAGATAACTATTATAGTTCTTTCAAATTTATAGATACAGTTTACTTGCTTTTTGTTGTTGTTGTAGTCAAGTTGATGTGAATTAAGTCTCTAGATTCCACATATGAGTGAAACCATCTGATAGTTGCCTTTCATCTCTTTACTTATTTCACTAAGCACAATCAAATCTACTTCCATCCATTTTTGCTCCAAAGGACATGATGTCATCTTTTTTTTATTTCAGAGTAATATTCCATGGATTATATATCTCATAATACCTTTATCCAGTCATCTGTCAATGGGCTTCCACTCTTTGGCTATTGTGAACAGTGCAGCTATGAACACAGAAGTGCATATGTCCCTTCGAATTTTTTGCATGTCCTTTGGATAAATGCCTAAGAGTAGTATTGTTGAATTATAAAGTACTTCCGTTTCTATTTGTTGAAGGGCTCTCCATAGTCTTCCAAAAGAGCTGCACCAGTTTGCACTCCCACCAACATTGTAGCAGAGTCTCTTTTTCTCCACAATCTCACTAACATCTGTCATTTCCTGGTTTGTATATTTAGGCTATTCTCACAGGTTTGAGGTAGATTCTCAATGCAGTGTTTTCTGTTTGTTTTGACTTTTTTGTTTGTTTGTTTTGTTTTACCAGCACTGCTCAGTTCTAGTTTATAGTGGTGCTAGAGATTGAACCTGAAACCTGAAACCTTTGGTACTTCAGGCATGAAAGTCTTTTTGCATAACCACTATGCTATCTTTCCAGCCCCTCTCTCAATGTAGTTTTAATTCGCATTTATCTAATGGTAAGTGAAGTATTTTTTCACATGTCTCTGGGCTATGTGTATCTCTTTAGAAAACTACTTATTTATTTATTTTTATTTTAATTTGTTTATTTTTTACCAGAGCACTGCTCAGCTCTGGCTTATGTTGGTGCAGATGATTGAACCTGGAACTTTGGAACCTCAGGCATGACAGTCTCTTTGCATAACTATTATGCTATCTACCCCTGCCAGAAAACTTTATTTTTTAGCCCACTTTTAAAATTTAAAAAAAAAAATTTTTTCTTTTGTTGAGCTGTGTAAGATTTTATTTATTTACTTATTTTATTTATTTTTTTCTGGTTTATGGTGGCATGGGGATGAGTTGAGCCTCAGGCATGACAGTCTCTTTGCATAACCATTATGCTATCTACCCCTGCCCCTTGCACAAGTGTTTTATACATGCTTGATATATATCATTTGTCAGATGTGTGAAGTGCAATTATCTTCTAATTACTGGCTTGCCTGGTTAATCTTGTATAATTTGCTTCTGATTTGTAGAAGTTTTTTTGTTTGATGTAATCTCATTTATTTACTCTTGCTTTCATTTCCCCTCACTATGAGATTTTGAGTTTCCAAATACATCTTTGATGTGAAGGTCCTGCAATGTTTCACTGATGTTTCACTGATGTTTTTCTCTTATATATTTTAGAGTTTCTATCCAGGTCTTTGATCCATTTTGATCTGATTTTGGTGCAAGGTATTAAGTGGTGGTCTAATTTACCTTTTCCCAAGGTACTTCTGCTTTTAGTGTAGGAGAGTCTATCCCACACCATCTCTAGCACTGAATATTAATATTTTAAAGATCTTTCCTTGGTTAACTTTTAAGATGGTCATTCATTGTCCTGGTGATGTCAATTATTTCTAAGGTAATTTCTTCATTTAGAGCCCCTAACTGATTATCTCAGTTGTATTTTTTGCTATGTCCTTTCTGAATGGGATTGTACCTCTGCTGGACCACCCAGATACTACTGGCTTATCTTTACAACTAGGTCTCCAGGGAGGGGACACTAGTGACCCCTGGGAAAGGAGGTTGACTTCCAGTTCTGACTCAAATCATCCAGCTTAAAAGTCCAGACCCACAGTACTGCTCAAGTCCTCCAATGGCTATGAAGTCAAGCTTTCAAGCTCCAATGCCACAGAACTGGAAATCAGCCTCCTTTCCCAGGTGACTAAAATTATACACCATGGTGAAGACAGCCATGGCCAGCAGAGCAGCATCCATATTAGTAATGACAGCTATGAATACTGTCATAGTCATGATTATTGCAAAGGAGGTGACACAGTCCCCCTCCTTTTTATGTGGGTTTTGTTACAACCAGCCACAAGACTATATAAAGTGTATCAAAACACATGAATAGAGTTCTCTAAAGATTAAATGCACATATAACCCACAGACATGCGAAATGGTCCTCATTGCTCATCATTAGAGAAATGCAAATTAAAATCACACTGAAATTTCACCTTACACCTGTGAAATAGCCTTCAACAAAACAGGAAATTGTAAGTGTTGGCGAAGATGTGGAGAAAGAGGGGCAATATTACACTGCTGGTGGGAATGCAAAATGGTGCAACCATTATGGAGAGCAGTATGGATAATCCTTAAGCAATAGGTTTACAGTCAACAATATTTATATACCATTCCCATATTTGGGAGCTACTCTCTTCCCTGATCCAGCTCCTAGCCCTTTTACCAGCTATGACATCATCTCCCTAGACAATAACTTGGGTCCACCTACATACTATATGTCAGGCTTAGGGAAAAAAAAAAAAGCTAGTACATGGGCCCTTTGGAATATAATTAAATAGGCCTACTAACTATCTACAAAATAGAGACCCCCCAAATCTTTATCTACAATATTCCAAACTTTAGGTTCATGATTAGTCACCAATTTGTTTGATTTTATATGTTAACTCTTTACAGCCACCAGGTTCCAGATGCTACCATAATGCCAACTGGACTCCTTTGGATGGAAGCAATGTATCCTGGAACCCTGCTTCCCCAGAGCCCTGCCTCACTAGGCAAAGAGAGAGACAGGCTGGGAGTATGGATCGACCTGTCAACACCCATGTTCAGCGAGGAAGCAATTACAGAAGTCAGACCTTCAACCTTCTGCACCGCATAGTGATCCTGGGTCCATACTCCCAGAGGGATAAAGAATAGAAAAGCAATCAGGGAAGGGGATGGGATATGGAGTTCTGGTGGTGGGAATTGTGTGGAGTGGTACCCTTCTTATCCTATGGTTTTGTCAGTGTTTCCTTTTTATAAATAAAAATAAAAAAGTGAAAATACCTTAAGGTTCAGCAATACCATTCCTAGGCACTTATTTAAAGGACAAAAAAAGGAGGGGAACATGCACCCCTATGTTCACAGCTGCATTATTTACAATAACCAAAATGTGGAAGCAACCTAAATACTCATTGACAGATGACTGGATAAGATTATGGGACATATATTTAGAGGTGATTATGCTTTGTGAAGTAAGGAAGTGAAGGACAACTACATAATGGCTTCACCCATATGGAGAATATGGAGAACTGAAACGCATAAACTTGAAAAAAAAAGAGTTAACTCATTTCTAAGAATTTGGGAGGATTATAGTGGTTATCATTGTGAGGTGGGGGTGGGGTAGCACAGAACTTTGGTAGTGGCAGCAGTGTGAAATATACCCCTGCTATCTTATAATCCTATAAATCACTATTAACTCTCCAATGAAATTTTAAAATAAAGTATATCAAAACATGTATATTTTGCCAATCTACATGTACATATGTATGAATGTGTATATATCATATATATACACATACAGAGACATAGACTATATCACAGACATCATATGTAATACATACAGATATATATGTAATACATACCTATAGCTATATGTGTCTATTAACAGACATGTATGTCAGGTATATGGATTTACGGAGATATGTAAATCTAATGTACATATATGTTAAGCGAAATACACATGTATTTTTTAATTAATTAATTTCATTACTAGCAGGTTTACCTCTGTAATCATGAATTCACCAGTCCTGTCTGTCAATATTCCCTTTTTTCCTTTTCTATTTTATTTGATAGGACCAAGAGAAATTGAGAACAAAGAGGGAAAGAGAAAGACACCTGAAAACCTGCTTCACAGCTCATGAAGCATCCCCCTTGCTAGGGAGCAGTGTCTCAGTTGAGCTCCTCTCCTTCCTTATGGTAACATGTTCTTTCAACCGGGTGCACCACTACCCGGCCCCTTACATACTTTTTCTCCTTTTCTTCCTTCCTTCCTTCCTTCCTTCCTTCCTTCCTTCCTTCCTTCCTTCCTTCCTCTCTCTTCTTTCCCTTCTCCTCCTTCTTCTTTTTTTTTTTTTTTTGCCTCTAGGGGTATGGATGGGACTTGGTGCCTGAACTACAAATCCACTGCTCCTGGAGGCAACTTTTCCCCTTTTGTTGCCCTTGCTGTTTATCGTTGTTGTTATTGCTGTCTTTGTTGTTGGATAGGACAGAGAGAAATCAAGAGAGGAGGGGAAGACAGAGATGGGGAGAGAAAGATAGACACCTGCAGACCTGCTTCACTGCCTGTGAAGCGACCCCCCTGCAGGTGGGGAGCTGTCACGGCAATCCTTGTACTTTGCACCATGTGCGCTTAACCTGCTGTACCACCGCTCAGCACCCCCCCTACTTCTTTATACCATATTTTGAAATCTATTATAAATTATGGGCAGGTTATTTTTTAAAATGAAATGATACCTTTTTTTTTGATACACTCTATTAGTTGTTTCTCCATTGCATACCTTCATCAAAATTCTTTTTAAAGGAAAGCCTAAAAAGGGGAATAAATAATTTGAGTCCCAGCTCCCACAAGGATGCTGGCGTGTCTGGGATAAATTTAGGGGGAAACAGAGTCAAAACAGATGTTAAGAGATGAGCTCCCCTCAGAATAGGCACTGTAGGGACCAGATAACAGTTCCCCATGACAGATTTGGGGACTAAATGATAGCTTCTGGGTCACTGAAGGGCCTTCGGCTTTCTATATGTGACCACAGTATGAACAACTCTTCTGTGCATCTGTGTTGATGATAGCCTTTATCTTTCCAGGCAGATGACCACCTTCATGCTCAATTACAACGAGCTGTGACAGACTTTCTGGTATGGAGGTGGCTTCTTTCTTCTCCAACATCATCCACTTGACTAGTTTTCTCTGGTTGACGGAGGCCATGATGGATAAAGTGGGAAGTGGCTCCCTGAGATGCTGCCTGTTGTGACAGACTTGTCTCCCCAGTGACCTCTCCAATGGGACAGCTCTTTGGAGTGAGCTGAGTTGTCTTTATGCAAAGGACTAAGGGCCACTAGACTTTTAAAAACTCTGGGGAATGTTCCTACTTCTTTTACAGTCAGAAGAAATGGCCTGATGGTGACAACAGGGTGTCTGGGGAGCTAAGAAGGCTAAACGTGGAGTGGAAGAAGGAGCACCTGGACACATATAAGATGCCACTGGTAGGATGTAGGGCAGGAGCTGGTGGGAGGTTCTCATGTGTCTAAAGAGGGACAGATTGAGTGGGTTGGACCTGAGACTGGGACATGGAAAGATGTGACAGATTCCAGGGGTGTTTGTATCCACAATTAAAAGTGCTCTTCTTTCTCCTCTGTACCCAAGTCTTCCTTAGTAACTCCCTTAGGAACCCAGGTCTTCCTTAGTAACTCTCATTCCTTCTGGGCTCAATTGAGCAAAAGATCTAAGGTCTCCAGTTCAGATATCCTCACTTACTCCTCACTCAGCCCCTTCACTTGCAGAGATGCTGCCAGTGAGCATTGCTGCAGACCTTGAGTGTTCAAACCCAACATGAGGTTCTTGATCTCTGCAGCTTAAGTGACAGCAGTTTGATGCAGTAATTGGACGATCCTCTCCACCTCTAGGCTTCTATAAAGTCATACTCGTCTTTCTCCAGTTCTCCAGTCCATATATTGCTGCTTCCCAGAACCCCTGGGCCAGCTTGAACACTTCTTGGTGTTTTTGCCCAGATTCCTTTCCTCTAACTCTACCTTTCCTCCAGGGGAGCTCACCTGAGCCCATGGCTTCAATCACCACTTGGGTGGCTACCAGACTTAGCTGAGAAAAATACCAACACCTATTAAATTTGCATTTATGATAAACAGCACACACATTAGAGTATGTCCCATATATTGCATGAGCCACTGCACAGTCCCCCCCCCACACACTCCATCTGATCCCATTTACTGACTTTACACCAATGTCTTCCAGACTGATACATTCAATCCAAATCAGTCCTAGGACCAGCCAGCCTTCCACTGACACACTAGGTGTTCCACACTAATTCAGGGTTCCATAGACCAAAACCCAGACTGCTCCCAGTAGCCAGATTTTTTTCTTTTTCTTTTTCTTTGATAGGATTGATAAAAACTGAGATGGAAGGAAGAGGGAGGGAGGGAGGGAGAGAAAGAGGGAGAGAGAGAGAGAGATGCAGATCTGCTTCACTGCTCACGAAGCTTCCTCCCCTGCAGGAGGGGACCAGGAGCCATCGCATATTTGTTCTTAACCTGGTGTGTCACTGCCCAGCTTCCAGAGCTTCTTTAACTTTTTCACCTGATTCTACTGATTGCAAAAACTAGGGCTGTATGCTTGAGGCCCAGGACTGGGCCACCAGGTAGAAATTGGTTCAGGCCTTAGTGCCTTATTGTGAAAACTTTTTCCCAGCTCTGCATTTATCTCCAAGCCATTTCTGTATATTCTTAATGGAAAGATTTATTCCTGGAAAATATCTGTGCAAAATTGACAACCAAGGTGACAAACTGTTTCTCTGCTGTCTGGCATCAGAGTAGAGAAGAGGGCAAAATTGTCAAGTTGGCAAAAATGAGGAGACCTCTTTCTGGGTGCCAATGAGGACTTGAACAACTTGGAGGTGTCATATTCCACACTGTGTGCCCCTGTGCTTCCCTCATCCTCCTCCCTGCTTCTGAACCCCCTTTTGAGATAGCAGAGCAGACCATTTACTACAAAGGTGCAAGGTGATGTTCCCAATATTTATCTATTGCATGTGCATCAAGGCAGGTAGAAGTTTCATTTAAATTCTCTTAGAGAGCCCATGTGAGGATAATTTAGAGATACAGAGGTCATTTGCAGGCTTAATCTCCTATCACCTATATATCATATTAAGGAAATAGTCACTTAAAGCTAGCTGGGCTAGATGCTCAGGACATAGCAGCGCCCCTGGACAGACAGATAAGGTTCTCCTCAGGACTTGCATTCCAGTGGTTTCCATGCATTTGCCAAACCAGTTTGGATGGTAGAAAAAAAAAAGTGTCTCGGTCTGGGTGAAGCTGGGAGAGTCCCTGAATACACATGCCTGTCTTTTTCAAAAATAGCTGATCCAAAGGCAGTAGAGTAAACCTTCCTTTAAGAGGACAAGGGAACCTTGTGTCAAACAGACTTGGGAAATTCAGGCTGGTTGGAGCCCCTGAGTGGCTCCAGGGGTAGATCTGCAAGTTAGTTTTTGGTGCGCCCTGCCATTCAACTCTGCCCATTCATCCTTTTTTCTTTGTCCCGCAATATCTGCTAACATCTGGCCAAATAGGTTCTGCTATGTCCACTCAAAAATTCTGATCTCTAACTTTCCTGATTAGTTTGCTTCGCTTGATATCTTCCTTATCCATCTTTACCTGGGGTGGACTTAATCTGGCAGTGGACTGGGCATGGGGAGCTGAGCTTACTCCTCCTTTTAAAAACATGTGTAACTGTGCACATGACTTAGCTATGTCTTTTCTTCCTGGATTGTATACTGGTGACCAGAGGTTGCTGGATGCAGAGGTGCCTTTGAGGAGCTTTGGAATGATTTAGGGATAAGGAGGATTTTACTGCTTCAGTAATCCTTGGCATAGCCCTTAGCATGTCTGTCATCAGTTAAAAACACCGAAAACAAACAGAAAATGAGCTGGGTGCACATAAAAATTCATATAGCACAGAAAGGTCATTTAGAAGAAAAATGGAACTACTGAGATTTAGTAGGTCTGCACTGGAGCTTCAGAAAAATGGTCTTTTCACCTGCTGCTGGTGGCATCTCCAGGAGCTTTGACATGGTGCTAGATCTGCCTACTTCCCCCTCAAGATCTGAATTGTAAGGGCTCCCCCAGATTACCCTGTCCTCAGGCGGGAACTGAACTCTCCCACATCACAGACTGAAGGAGGTGGGGGAAGCACACACAATCTACAGCTTCCCACTCACTTTTTGGAGGGGCATTTATTAAGTTTTTCCCAAATGGCAAAATAATCTTTATGTGTATGTATATTTTGAAGAGTTTAAATTTTACTTTTATGAGGGAGAGAGAGAGAGACAGACACACAGAGAGAGAGATTGCTCTGATGTGTGTGTGGTGTTAACATTTAAACCTCAGGGTGTCACACATGTAAATTTCACACTTACTGAGCTGCCAGTCACCTCTAGGCCTCTTGTACATGTATTGGGGCAACAATTATTTATTCTGTCCTTGAACTGTTCTAAGTTATGTTTCTATTCATACTTCTTATCCTGCATTATAAGGTTATCTATTTGGGTTTTTTTCTCCCCAGTCCAGACCCTCCCACCCTTACATGCACACACACACACACACACACACACACACACACACACACACACACACCTTAGTATATACAAACTGCGGACAACCCACTCCAAAATCTGCAACAGTAAATTTATTTTTTGACAGTGCAGCTGTAATCTCTCTCTGGGGACTCAGCTGCAGAAATCCCAGGAAGAAAGCAGGATCCTAAATAGCTCTGTGTCTCTACTTCTTACTGCCGGGGCTGCACAAGAGCCTCAAGTGACCCTGAGACAGAGACGTGGATGGGGCTGTTGTCTGTCTCCTTCCAGTGAGACTGATCAGCCTGCATCTGGTCATCTCTGTGGGTCGATGACCAGAGAGGGCATCTAGGATTTCCAAATAGCCTCACTTCATCCCCAGGCCAAACAAGGAACAGCTAGGCCACCTATCCTTAAACTATCTGGAAGTGTTTCGGGCTGTCCTAACCAGAGTTTGAATGCTCGTGGTAACCAATGAATAGATGGAGACAGAGGATTCTTCTCAAAACCCTGCAAAGCACAGCACAGTCCCACCACTGAAAGGAACTGGCCTCAAATGCCAGTAGGGCACAAGCTGAGAAGGCTTGAATTAGATTATCCCATTCTGGAAGATTGGTTAAGCCAATCTCTCTGCCTTGGAAGTTCTAGAGTTTCTGACTGGAGACTCAGGTGGGCTAGAATAGGATTGAATCATCCTTAAATATGTTTTGCACAACTATTATTTGTTGCATAGGTTTCTTTAAGTCACTTTGATTTCTTCCAAAGCATTTTAGAAGATCTATCTATCTATCTTCCAAAGCATTTTAGAAGATCTATCTATCTATCTATCTATCTATCTATCTATCTATCTATGTATCTACCTATCTATATTTTAATCATCTAATGAGAGAGAGATCAGAGAGTCATTCCAGTACTAACATGTTGGTACTAACAAATGTACTCAGGACTTCAAACAAACAGGTTTCGTGTTCAATCCACTGAGTAACTTCCCTGACTACTACTTTACTTTGCTTTCTTAAGTCAACTAAGTGCATTGAAAGTGATATATATATATATATATATATATATATATATATATATATATATATATATATATATATATCTTTTTCATTTTTTTTAGATCAAGGCAGAGGAGTGGAAACGTAGAGACACAGAGAGGGTGGAAGATGCCAGGGCACCAAAATTTCCTTCAATGTAGTGGGGGCTAGGCTCACACTTGAGTCATGTATGTGGCAAAACAACACACTAACCAAGTGAACTGTTTTGCCAGCCTGACTTACAGTCACAAATAGATGTCTCTCCCCACAAAATAAGTGCAGTAAAGAGACAGTAAAAGTCATCCACCCTGTTTGAGTGGAGATAGTTGCCTGTGAAGATTCTGAACACAAGACTCCCTTTTCTGTGATTGCTATTATTCAAATGCTGGAATAGAATTATCCTGGAGATAGGAAGGTGTTGTTTTCACTGGGCTGGCTTCACCGGCGGGTAACAGATGACCAGAAACTCCTGGCAGAGCTGAGAACGCAGTTTAATCTTTATTCACGAGTTGTTGATTAAACAACTTAATCACCACACAATGTGCTCCTCCATCTTTCTCCTGGCAGAGTCAGGAACTCAGGAAGTACGTATGATAGGGGGCGGGGAGAAGGGAGAAGCTGGAAAAGGCAAAGACTAAACCACAATCTCCCAGAGGCAGGGGGAGTGAGACCAAACCAATGTGAAGCATACCAACAGGAAGGGCCTGTAGGAATGAGATTTCTTGTGATACAAGGTGATTTTCACTCTGGCCTTAAATTTTTGGGAATTTTCTGGGAACCTTCAAGCCACCTTTTAGGCCACTAGAAAGCTGAATTCCTCTGTATTGGGAAATTCTAGAAAAGGATGCCCAATACAACCACTACCCTCAGCTCTGCAAATTCTTTGGCCTTTTTCAGTCTCTGTGTCCATACCTATAAAATGGTGTTATCATTTTACCCACTCATGACATGTTTGTGAACATTTACGTGAAAACAAATGTTGATTCCAAACTCAGTGGAGTGTTGGGCATGGCTGTGGCTTCATAATTTCACACTGGTGTGGAGAGGCATCAGGAAGAAATGAAGACATTGCCTATTACAGTTTAAAATGAAACCAAATCTTTAATAAGAATTATGCAGTCCATCAACACACACACACACACACACACACACACACACTCACACACACACACACACACACACACACACACACACACACACATGATTTGCAAATGTTTTAAAAGCCAAGTCACCCTACCGGGTCTCAGTTTCTTCTAGAACTATAGTCAGAACTTTGACTTCTCCCTTTTTGTGCAGGACTCTCTCACACCACAGGATGATAGCTATCTTGGGCTTGGGTCTCTCCTGTCAGCCTTGAAGAAGTTCCCAGGAATCCTGGACAATCTTGGGATCTATAAGTACTGGAGATGTACTTACTGAAGCAGCTTTGTTCATCTGGGAACTGAAACTGAGGAGGTAAAAGCAGGACATCTAAACTTCCTGTCCTTCATCTCAGAGCCAAAGTGAGACCTCCACCTGTGCCCACACCACAAGAGCCTTTCTAAAACGCCCTGCCCCCTTCCCTAGGAAACCTCTGCTGAAGCCTGACCCAGGGCTGTTTCTTGCAGCCAGTATCATCTGTCCAGACTATAAGAGATGGCATCTGGACTTGAGGTGCAGGGAGCCACTGCACCACTGTGAGCTCCATCCCTGAGAGATCACTGCTGTTGAGAACTAATGTCTTTATAGGCAGAACAAGAAGGTTTCTCCCAGACTTTGAGAGTTGCCCCAAGGAAGCTGTGGGACTGCTTGCTTAAACACTGAGTGCAGACTGGCAGTGGGTGAACCTGAAGTAGAGTGCACCTACTTCAAAATCTTTAGGTCACATGGAACTTTGTTCTTTCAGAAGACACCCATGCATCCCATCACAGCTACTATGCAGAAAGGGAAGGGCAAAACTGAGCTGGAATTGTTTCTAAGAAGTGGGACTTGTGGCACTTAGGGTTTGGAATAAAACCTTAAGTGATGCAACCATGATCAGTAGTTGATTAATCAAAAGTGCTGATAAAAGGAAGATCTGGACACCATACACAAAAGTTTTGCTTTAACATAAAACAAACACAAGGAGATTGGAGATTTATTGACCCATCTCTTGGTCTAAGATAGAAACTCCTTAAAGTTGCCAATGCAGCATCCTATCTCCTCCTAAGAAGTCATTTGTCTTCTTTTGGTTTGGGTTTCTGTAATTGGGATAAAAGTTTCAGGATGCTTAGAAAACAGCCTGAATACAGGAAATGTCTAGATTTTTCAGACTCTTTCTGTTGCCAAGTAGTGATAAATGTTATGGAGAAAGATAAAAGAGAAAGGGAGAGATAAAGTGGTGACGTGTGTTGTGCATATGAAGTTTAGATGTGAGGAAGGTTTGGTCAGCTCTCAGAAAGAAGGCAATCTTTATATAACGAGCTAAAGAAAATAAGAGTGTGGGCTGGATGGTGGCACACTTGTTGCCATGCACAAGGACCTGGGTTCCAGCACCCTGCCTCACCTGTAGGAGGGATGCTTCACAAGCTGTGAACACAGATCTATAGGTGCCTATCTTTCTCTCTCCTTCTCTACCTCACTCTCACCTCTGAGTTTCACTCTGTCCTATCAAATAAAATAGAAAGAAAAAAAAACAAGAAAAGAAAAACTGATTGCAGAGAGCAGTAGACGCACCGAGCCCCAGTGATCATTCCAATAAAAATGTAAAATAAAGTAGTGTAACCTATTAGAACAGGAAGGAGTCAGCCTGTTTCAGGTGGAAGAAATAGGACTCTGCTTAGGACCTGAGGCAGGAAGTTAGCATTTGAGGACTGGCCAGGAGACCTAATAGGTTGGAGCAGATGTGTCCAGCATGCCTGACAGGGACCTCAGCCTCATCCCAGTTACATTCATGAGATGTAACTACCTGGGAGGATCATGACCAGATATAGGACTATAGTTTCATAGAGAAAATTGTTTCAAGAAGAAGGGAGAGCGACCTGGTGACAGAGCACCAGGCTGAGATTTTCTGAAAGAAGTGTTTGTGCTAAGAGTCTAATTGTTGACAAATAAGAAACCAGAGAGATAGAGGAAACAAGCTGAGAAATATCCAGAAGGACTTCCCTCTCTACCCTAAACTCCCTGCTGGGAATGTCCACAAAGGGGCTCCAAACAGGAGAAGCACCGGGCCTTTAACTTTAACTTGGCTGGAACCAGCCTGTGGTTGGCAAGGCTGTTAGCCCTGCAGGAGAAGCATCCCATGGCCTGTTGCCTGCAACCTAGCAGAGTAAACAGAAATTCAAAGGCTCCACCCCCCCCCCCCCCCCCCCCCCGCCCAGGCTGAGCAGGCAGGACACAACCACAACCCACGTCACCTCCCCTACAGAGGTTTGGATCCCTGAAGAAGGCATGTGTCCAGTGTTATTTCAGCTGAAAGTAAGAAGTTTCCAAAGCAGAAGAGCTCAAGGAGTGCTGGGAGGACATTCCCGAGCCAGACAACAGGACCATGGGATGCATTTTATCTAATCCTATGCTTCATGTTCCCTTATAAAGTGTTCTGTGTGGACTGGACATCATTCTTGAGGAAGAAGATCTGAAAAAGAAATGTGACTGTCTGAATCCCTTTGAGAAAGTTGGCCTTTGTGAGTTTCCAGGCACCTAAGAAGCAAGTGTTTGGATTGACCCAAATATGTAAATAACCTGAAATGCTAGGGAAAGAGAGAAGCAGGTGACAGGGAAGATACATTGTAGAAGTGAGGGAAGGGCCACCTGGAGACAGCAGTGAGCACCCTATCTCTCTTGCCTCTGTGTCACCCACCAAGTCTTACTGAGCACCTGCTTGGAAAGAGACATGGGTCTGACTGCATGGGCTGCATGCTATTCCTGGTGCTCATCCTAATCTGGAATGTTCTTTCATAAGTCCATCTTTCTCACTGTAAGAGGTCTTCTGGGCCTCTCCTACATGGCTTCTCAGAGACTAAATAAATAAATAAATAAATAAATAAATAACCCAAAGACCTAAACAGAATCCTGTCTCATTCTATCACTTGCCATTGCATTCAGAACACAGTGCAACCTCCATTCAGTCTGGAAAGCACCACACAACTAACTGAAATATCACCTTCTCTGGCAAGTCCATCTCGACCACTCTGCCTTGCTCTAATCTCTGTCAGACCCCTCTTTGTCTCTGCCACAACATTAATTGCACTGTTATCATTGTCCTTGTCTGCCTGGAGCTTCTCACTGGACGGTACCTAACATGAGGGTAAGAGACTCCTCCATGGGTTCATTGTTGGGGCAGGTCAGGTGCAGGGTGTGTCCTTAGGAGAATTGAATTAGGGGACACACAGTAAGGGGGTCCCAGGAGTCTCTCTTATGAGTCTAGACAGACTATGTGACTTCCTTCTAGCCAACAGAATGTGCCCAGAACCTAGGGGATATCGATCCCTTGATTAGGTTATTATATCTGTATGTGACTCCATCTTAGCAGGCAGGTCAGAGGTTTGTTTTCCTATGCCCATGAAGTAGCTTTCTGCAAACTATATATCATAGCAGTGAGTTCTGGTGCCTCTAGTTAGTGAAAATGACCTCCAGCTCACAGCCATTAAGAATTAGGATCCTAAGTTCTACAATAGTGAGGAAATGAATGCTGTCAACAACTGTGCCCGTGAGCTAGGAAGTGGGCTTTTCCCCACTTAAACTTCCAGATCAGAACACAGCACAGGCCACATTACTATTATAATTTTTTGAGAATCTCTGTAAAGACCCAGATAAGTCACTCCTAGACTCTTGGCCCGTGAAAAACTGTGAGTTCATAAATATTTGTTGTTTTAGGCCATTAAGTTTGCAATGATTTCCTATACTGCAATAGAAAATGAATGGAATTATAGTTAGAAATAACAGAGATAGATGCCACATGTACACTAGCAGGCTTGCTGGGATATTACTATTATTTTTTTCATCTGCCCGTCCATCTTTCTGTCTGCTGAGTGACTATTACACAAAGGAATTTTGTATCTTACAGAAGTACTTGTGATTTGACCAGCTAAATCTGGAATCCCGGGATGCACAGGATTCACCATGGGATTTGGATTGTCTGCACACTACAAGCTGACTGCCAAAACTACTAGGTTTGACCAACTCTGAGAAGGCTGTGAGGTGTTTTCCATCTATATGTGATCTTGGGAAAAATAAATGTGTGTGTGTGTGTGTTTGTGCCTGTGTTTGTGTGAGTGCATTTATCCATAGTTAGTTGAGGGCATGGTAGACTGGGAGCCCAGTGTTGTCCTTACTACCCACTTGGACTCAAGCCCTGAGTGACTGTAGGTGTGACGAGGGATGAGGAGTGCTGTGTGGGTCCAGATCTCTGGTTGACCGTCAGCGGGGAGACCACACACAGATGTCAAATATCTACAGCAAATTCAAGACTACTTAGGCATAATTTAGCAGAAATGAGTCATCATGCAGACATAAACATTTTAATAGGACTGACAATTTATTCAAACAATTTGACAATGCTCACACACACTGAACAGATGGGCTATAATGGGGACCCAGTAAGTAAGCTGGTGGGGAGGGGGCCTCCTGCCAAAATGTTTTTTCTTCTAAGAAAGGAAAGTAGAAGGCCAGGGACCATATACCTTCCTGCTAGTAAATAGGTTTCTGAAGTGGCATCAGGTCTCTAAGCTAGGGAGATTTATCTGCCTGCACCCTCAGGACCTGATTGATGTCCCAGACTGCTGAAGACCATGGAAATTCTGGGTGGAAGGTTATTCATTACTTCATTTATCTGAATACTTGTTGAGCACCTATTATATGGGTGTTAAAATGTTCACTGCCTATGGGTAAATGCATAAGCATATGGGTGTATATATGCATGTGTGTAACTATGTGCATGTGTGTGTGTGCGTGTGCGTGTGTGTTTGTAGCCTGATTCACTATTAATGTCTGACAGTTTTCTGCACTGCTGGTGGGAATGTAAATTGGTCCAACCTCTGTGGAGAACAGTCTGGAGAACTCTCAGAAGGCTCGAAATACACCTACCCTATGACCCCTCAATTCCTCTCCTGGGAATATACCCTAAGGAACCCAATACACCCGTCCAAAAAGATTTGTGTATACCTATGTTCACAACAACACAATTTGTAATCAAAACCTGGAAAGAATCCAGGTGTCCAACAACAGATAAGTGGCTGAGCAAGTTGTGGTATATATACACAATGGAATACTACTCAGCTATCAAAAATGGTGATTTTACTTACAGGCAGAAGTTGAGGAACAAGATCAGAAGAGAAAACACTAAGAGTAACTTGGACTGAAGTTGGTGTATTGCACCAAAGTAAAAGACTCTGAGGTGGGTGGGTGGGGGAGTTCATGTCCTGGAATAGGATGACAGAGGATCTAGTGGGGGTTGTATTATTGTGTGGAAAACTGAGAAATGTTATGCATGTACAAACTACTTTATTTGCTGTGGACTGTAAAACATTAATCCCCCAATAAAGAAAATTTTAAAAAATATAATATTTAGTCAGGAAAACATTTACTCATAACTCTATATGGTATGTAATACCCATGAATTAGCCAATAGGTGGCCCAGGGCATGTGAGAAAAAAAATTACTCAAGTATCATATAAGTTTTCTTTTTTTTTTTAATCTCATGTGTTTTTACAGATTGAGACCCTTATCACAAATAACGTATTGCCTGCCCATGTTATCATAAAACAAACTTTTAAATGATATCAGGGTAGTTCGTCCTTTTACTGAGCATGAGAATTACCAGAGCCTTGCTCCACCAGTCTATGCGATGTGTGACTTGAACCCAGGGACTCATGCATGAAAGGTCTGAGAACTTGTGCTGAACCGCCTGCACACCCCTTGAAAGTAATTACAATCCTCATTTTGCAGATGGGAATACTGGGGCTCAGCTTGGTGAGGTCACCACTGTTCACAGATGAAAGTCTTGGATCTGAGACTGAGTCCTAGATCTGTCACATTTTGAGACTGTATTAATTGACATGGTCCATAGAAACAGAATCAGTAAGGTATACATACATATATGTGATATACATGATACATAAGATATATATATACACATATGCATATATACGTATTCATGCATTGCTTATAATAAGGACATCTTATGATAAATGTGCCACAAACTTACTTTGTGATCTAAATGTCATAGAGCATATGCACACAAACCTAGATGACGTAGCTTTCTCCAAACCTAGGCTGTGTATAGGAATCATCATCATAGATAGGACCAGTCATTATCTAAAACATTATGATGCAGCACGTCACTGTATAGGAAAGATTTATTATAGGATCTGGTTGTGGACTGTGAGATAGTGACATAGCTCACCTGGGTAGCATGCAGCTTTGCCATGTGTGTGACCCAGCTTCCTCCACACTCTTCTTCTATTCAGACCCTCCACAGATTGATAGACTACCTGCATTGGAGATGGTCATCTTCTCTCCCCAGGCTACAGAGAAATATCTTCCAGGAACAACCTCACAAATACACTTGAAAATAGATTTTTTTTTTTGACAACTATGTTCCTAGTCAGGATGACACATAAGATTAATCATCACAGATCAGCCAACCTAACACTGTGACCTTCTCCTCAAATCACCCCAGTACTTGCTTTGTAGTGGAAAAGTGATGACAATGAATTAGATGTAAACCATTTCAGCCTACACTTTTTTTTTCTTTTGCCTCAGTGACAGATCCACTGCATAATGGCCATGAATATCTGCATGACACCTACCTGGATGGCAGGTGTTCTGTGACAAGCCTGTGACCTGTGGGTCACCTTCTCTGAGTAGGGAGGAGCACAAACCCTTCCTTGGTCTCAATTTATCTCTTCCTCATGTAACTCTAAATAGAATCTCCACTTCCCCCTCCCAAGTACGTTGAATGGCTCTGCAATTTAGTTTAATCACCCACTGAGTTTCCAAAATTAATTTCCTGTTAGAAATAAATATTGTACTATGAATTATAAATCAGACCAGGCAGTAATTTACAGAAGACCTGCGAATTAAATTTTCAACTGTATTCTCTGCAGCAGACACAAGTGGGAGAGCATTTGGAGTGTCCCCAGGACTGAGAGCTCGTCACCTCTCAGGGAGGGCAGGTCTGAACAGACACGCCATCCACAGAGGGAGGCTTGGTTTGTTGGCTGCACATGACTCCTCAAAACCAGCTGCTTCTCCTGCACATAACTCAGTTCAGCCAGTTTCTGGAAAACACACATTGTAAATTGGCCACTAGACATAAGTGATGATTGCCAAGTTTCCTTCTCGGGACAAGAGGCCTCCTGCTGTGTCCCACATGAATCGGTTCTAACAGTGACACCGGGAAACACTCTTGTACTCACCATTACTGGGACTGTCCTCAGCATTCTGCACAGTTTTCATATCTCAACTTGATCTTCACAGCAACTGTTACTAGTATAGTTTCACAGCGGATCCAGCAGGACACAGAGAGTTCAGTAATGTGTCAAAGATGACAAGGCAGCAGTGGGCAGAGCATGTGGTTGTCTGGTTATTTCCAGAGTCCAGGTCCTTCTGACTTGGTCACATCATCCTAACCAGCCCCCTCTTCTTACTCTACTGCCCTCTCTGAGAAAGGCCACTCCTGCCTGAGTTCATCACAATTCCCTCAGGCGTCCCAGCATCTCCCCCACCTGACCCTCTCTCCCACCACACACACCAGAGCACTCAGGAGATCTGGAGAAATGTGAGCTTGACTGTGAAAGGCCACTCCACAGCTCCTGCAGTCTCCCCTGTGTCATTGCATGAGAAGGACGGCACCCACCCCAGCACCCCTCCAAGAATACAGGGTGCAGTCTGGCAGAGGGTGTGGGCTTTGGGCAGAACTTGGGCAGAACTTTGGGCAGAACCATCTTGCAGGCTGTGGTGTGAGACAGAAAGGCTTCTGAAAAGAGCACCCTTGCAAGTCAGTGATACAATCCCCTTCCCCAAATACATATTGAAAGGGCAGAAAACTTTCAAAAGTGGGTGGAGTGGACTCCATGGTGACTGAGACCTTTTCCCCAGGTAGTCCTACTTGGAGAAGAGGAAGATGAAGCAACAGGTTACCCCAGCATAGTGAGGAATCTACCGTAATGGGAAGCAGAGGTGAAGGAGTGAAAGCCCAGTTATAGGGGTAGAGGGTTTCTGGTAGCCTTTTACATTCTTCCTCAGTCTAGTGAGTTGAGAAGTATCATTATCATCACCATATATCTGTTTGTTGGGAATTCTGAGAGGGAAAGTAACATCATCTCCCCTGCCCCCCACCACTTGCCACGACAACTGTGCCTGGAATACCCAGCTGACCAGGAACTGGGCAGCAGGACTGTGGGGCACTGTTATGCATTTTGCCTCTGCTTTACCAGTTCTTTGTAGATTAGTGAATAAGCAGAACAGGCAGGCAAGTGGCCCCAACCCAGCCCCAGAGAGACCATTCTCTCTTTCTAGGTGGTCTTTGCCGCAGTCAGACTGTACAACAGGTCCAAAAGTACAATGCAAACTAAGAAGCAAACAGACATTTAGGACTCCTTTCTATGGGTCTCTCAGAAAATGGCTGCATCCATGACTCAATCTTCTCTGCCCTCTATCTCATTTCACTGTTTTTGTTCCTCCAAGTCTCTGCGAGGGCATTGTGCCTGTGCAGTTTTCCTGCTACAAGTGGACTCTTCAATCTTTTTTCACTCCTTCCAAATAGACAAAAGAAGCAGTCAGGGAGAAAAAGATTGAGAGAAGGATAGATACCACAACACCACTCCATTGACAATAACGTCTCTCCTTTGGATGGTGCTCCCATGTAGTGGCTGGGGTCCTTACATAGGGTGAAGTGAGTTATTTCCCTCTCTCCATGTCTCTCTTCACTTGGTTCTACCTAGTCCTGATTTCTTCCAGCAGAGGTTAACCTAGTATGTGGAGGGGAGCAGTGTAGTTGCTGTCAAATGCCCACCCAGCTCTGCCTCTTAAAGAAAATTTGTCTAGGGTGTATTGTACCAAAGCAAAAGACTATAGGGTTGGTGGGGGGTTCAGGTCCTAGACTACAGAGTAGGACCTAGTGGGGGTTGTATTGTTATGTGGAAAACTGAGAAACGTCATGCATGTACAAACTATTGCATTTTATTGTCAACTGTAAACCATTAATCCCCCAATAAAGAAATTTAAAGAAGAAGAAAACTGTCTAGGATTCCAACTTGTCATTTCTTAAAAAAATTATTTATAAAAAGGAAACATTGAAGAAACCATAGGATAAGAAGGGTACAACTCCACACAATTCCTACCACCAGAACTTTGTATCCCATCCCCTCCCCTGAGAGCTTTCCCATTCTTTAACCCTCTGGGAGTATTATGGGGTGCAGAAGGTGGAAGGTCTGGCTTCTGTAATTGCTTCCCCTCTGAACATGGGCTTTGACAGGTTGATCCATATCCCCAGCCTGTCTCTCTTTTCCCCTAGTGGGGCAGTGGTCTGGGGAAGTGGGGCTCCAGGACACTTTGGTGGGGTTGTCTGCCCAGGGAGGTCTGATTGACATCATGGTAGCATCTGGAACCTGGTGGCCTCTCTGAGAATCCCAGGTTGAAAATAGCTTCTTTGTGAAGCTCACACCAGGTGTTGTCTCCAAGTTGCCATCTTGGCTCTGCCTCTCTCTGGACTTTTTTGAACAGAGTTGAATTGTCCCTGTGGAATTCAGCACACTCTGGATCACTGAGGACCAGCTGGTGAACAGAGCCCATATATTGGCAACTCTGGGTCTGCCCAGAGGAGTCTAGTTGGCATCGTGGTAGCATCTGGAACCTGGTGGCTGAAAAAAGAGTTAACATATAAAGCCAAACAAATTGTTGACTAAGAAGGCTGGAATATTGTAGATGAAGATTTGTGGTCTCTGTTTTGAAGATGGCTAGTAGGCCTACCAACTTGTCATTTTAAGACAGGGTACTAAATAGCCTGACCGAAGCACTTGCCCCTATGAAGCACCTGCTCCCACTGTGACCAAGAAGAGGTCTGTGGCTGGCCCAGGTCATGAAATGGACTCAAGACACTGGGCTAGAACATTTGGTGTTACTCATTACAGCCCCAGTAAAAGAGGTCTGCCAGGAGTGGTTTTAGCTTCCTTAGGGTCCTGGGGTGAACTGCCTAAGTGAAAGCTCTGGGAGAGACCTGTGTTAATGGGAAGAGACCTCCAAACTTAGTGAACAGCACAGACTGAAATTGGGGTCTGAGCCAGAACTCCAACATAGCTGGTGGGAGCCCTTAACTTCAGTAGGAAATGGGACTGACCTAGAGTGTGATGGGGGGCGGGGCTGGGGGCTGTTGCCCTCACAGTTGGCCACTCTCTGAGTCCTGTGCATATAACATCATTGGATCCTCACAGCCAGCCCTCCAAATGAATCCTGCCACTTCACTGAGCTCTGGGGCCTCCAGGGTCTTTGCACCCAGATTCCCACTCCCAGTCCATATCCTTTTGATTTCTCCACACATAAGACTGTTCTGCCCAACTTTCTCACCCTGAAGAACAAGTACACCTCCATTGGTGAGTCCACCTCCCTTTAGATGAGTGGGCCAACACAGTCCCCCACAAGGCAGCCCACTGTGGCCAGAACAGCTGGTAGAACATCTGGCTCCCTTTCCTTCTCAGAGCATAAATTCCCTTTTCTTTGCTCCTTTCATCTGGCCCCAGGCCTGGTCCCCTGGGGACATGGGAAACTAAAGCAAATATTTACCTGGGATGGACTTGGCTTTAGTCTCACACTGTAGAAATGGAAATAGCCAGACTCTCTGGGTGAACCCTGCTGAAGAGCCAAGACCCCAGTGTGGGGCCAGTGGAGTCTGGCTGCAAAAATTCTGACCAACTGTTGGTTGTACTGTAGGCTGGTGGGGCGGGGTGGTTTCAGGAGCTTTGTTTGTGAGGGTGGCAAATATGTGTGTTTATGGGTGAGGGGAGCTGTGATGGGGTGACTAAAACTGAAGAAGTATAGGACCCTATTTTTAGTACTTAGCAGGTCTAGAGAAGTCGTAGATGCTTCTTTGCCGTTAATGGAAGCTTTCAGCAAATTAGTCTTCACCATTAACTCCAGAAGGGTTGTCCTTGCAGATTTCAAAGTCCCCTTTGGAAAATCACTTTTCACCCCTTTGGTTGTAGAAAAAATATGCATAGCACAAATTATTACTATTATAGAATTTTATTTACATGCTTTTAAACTATTTTATTTAGGAACTTATTGGAGAGAGATAGAGACAGAGAGAAATCAAGAGGGAAGGGAGAAGCAGAGAGACATCTCAGGCATTGCTTCACTGCTCAGGAAGCTTCTCTCTTACAGGAGAAGGGCCTGGACTTTGTGTATTGTATATTTATATTGTGTTTTGTTTGTTTGTCATTCCATAGGGGCTATACCAGACTTCACACCTGGTAGGCTTCATTTACTTTAACTTTTTTTTTCCATTTCATAGAGAATCAGAAAAAGTGAGAGATGGGGGGGGAGAAAAAGGGAGAGAAGAAACACAACAACACTCCTCTATCGTCCCTTGTGCATGGTGCTCCCAGGTGGTGCTGGGGGAAACACGATATCCCCTATCCCCCCATTCTACTTTCTTTCTCTGGGTCTGGCTCCTCAAGGTCCTTCCTGTAAGTGGAATCATGCAACATCTGTCTTTTTGTGCCTGGTTTATGTCAATAAGTAGGATGTCCTCAAGATTCATCCACATTGCAGCAGGAAACCTGTTTTCAAGTACTTCCTGCCTGAAATGTGTAAGCAGTTTTCTTAACCTTCCTAAAACATGATGGACAGTGCTGATCCCATGTTGTATATGATCTGAGGTATTTTAGAATAAAGGAGTAACTGAAGTGTTTTGTTCATTTAGAAATCAGACAGAATCATCACTATCACTAGTGCAGTTAACAGAGGAGCGAGCCAGGTTCTTTGTTTAATACATGTCTATTTATTTTGAATGGATGTCGGGAAATTGTGAGGATGTGGTTGAGCTTGGCAGGGTTTGACTTGGGGCGGGGGGTTGGCCCTTCTTGCTCAACCTTTCAGTAGAGAGAGAGAGAGAGTGACAGGATGGATGTCCCCTCAAGCCAGATGCCAGGCTAGCATGGGGGTGCCTTTTCTTGGGCTTGTACTCTCTGGGTTAGAGAGAACACGACCGCAGCCAGCCTGGGCTGCTACTCTCTCAGAGATGCGAGAGAGATGACTCAGGAACAGAGCTGGTGGTGGTGAGGTGATTCAGTTCAATTCTTTATTGATCACAGAGCCCAGGCTTTTAAAGATCAGACCCGGAAGTGGCAAGTCAGAAATGGAAATGGCTTGACATGGTTTGTAAAGGGACAGAGAAAGGCAAAAGGGGCTGGGAAAGGTAGGAACTTCCTTAGCAACTGTTGTGAGGGTTTTAACTGGTAGGATTAATAATACCCTGCAGGCAGGGAGGGTCTTGAGAGTAGAAAGAAGATAGATCAAAGGAATGGAATGGGTAGGGAATCTTTCAGGCAAAACCATGATTATGTAGATAATAAGGGAGCAGGCCAGAGTGTCAGGGATGCAGGGTGCTTTGTGAGGCTGGGAGTCTGATAAGATGAGGCAAATCTTGGGGAGTTATGTCCCTCCTCACTCAACTTCTCAGTAGAGAGAGAGAGACTGACAGGATGGACATGGCCCTCAGATCAAGCCTTGCCAAGCTCAACCACATTCTCACAATTTCCCTACAAATAGAGATAGCAAAATTGAGAGGGAAGGAGATAGAGAGGGAGAGAGAAAGAGAGACAACTACAGCTCTGCCTCACCTCTCGTGATGCTTCCCCCACTGCAGGTGGGGACTAGAGGCTTCAACCTGTCCTTGTGCATGGTATGCACTCTACCAGGTGTGTCACCACTTGGTCCCAACAAATAGGTTTTTTCAGGAGGAACCTTCAAGGTTGATCACATGAGGAATGTCCACTAACATACCCAAGAACAAAAGCTGAACTTGAAGAGCTGAATGAGAGTTGCTAGGTGAAAACACGTAGTATAGCTTTAGGGTATTTACCACCCAGGAAGCTGAGTCTTCTCTTTGTTAGCTACTTTATGCCTTAATCCAGCTTTCTAATCCTATTCTCAACTCTGACACCATCTTCCCAGACAATATTTTTAGTCCACCTCCACATTAGCTATAAGTATCTGGCAAAAATTACTAAAGTCATGAGCCTTTTGGAACATACTTACAACAGACTTCCTAGCTTCTTCCCACATGAAGACACTTAATTTAATCTACTCTCTTTATTTTTAGGTTCCTGTTTATTAAACAATTTGTCTGGCTTTATATATTACCACCTTTAGCCACCATGTTGCAGTTGCTACTAGGATTCCATCCTGACAGAACTGGGCAGACAACCTCATCAGTGTGTCCCAAAGTCTCACCCCTCTGGAGCCCAACCCCACTAGGGAAAGATAGAAATAGGCTGGAGGTATGGATCAACCTGCCAACATACTTGTCCAGCAGAGAAGCAATTACAGAAGCCAGATCTTCCACCTTCTGCACTCCATAAAGAATTTTGGTTCATACTCCCAGAGGGATAAATAATAGGAAAGTTTTCAATGGAGGGGATGGGACACAGAACTCTGGTGATGGGAACTGTATGTAATTGTACCCCTATTATTTTACAATCTTGTTTATCATTACTAAATCACTAATAAACCTTTTTTAGAAAATGTTCCTTCAAGGCATTTATTTCTTACCTTCCTTTAGTGGCAAGAAATATTTATTTCCATTGTGATGGCCCATGCCAAGTTTAATTTTAAATTAGACATAGTTAATTAAGAGTAAGAGATGGCATATGGAAAAAAATTACTGAATTTTAGTGTAGGTGGTCAAGAAGTTCAGAATTATAGCATAACTCAGGAAAGAGTGGCATTTGGGAAAGGCTGGTCTAGTGGAAGCTTTGCATCATGTATATAGGGATGGCAGGCCTGGGATGGGAAGTGGTTTGCCAAAGATCAGGTAGCACAGGAGACAGCCTGCTGTCTTTCTAGGTGCCCAGTGGACCTGACACTGCATGCTTTGTCATAAACCCAAGTAACTGAGCTCACTGGAAAGATGTGACTCTCCAGGGATCAACATCTTTGAAACAGATCAAAATCGAGCAGCCAGAGTGACCACACCCACACAAGGTGGTTGCTGAGAGCAAGGGCTGTAAAAATTAATTGCTCCCCACTTGGTGACCTGTAATGGCAGGCAGGGCTCCTTCCACAGGGTCACCCAGAAAGTGGGGGGCTGTGAAAACATTCTTGGGGACTGACATCGTGGTTTCACAGTGATCTCACCCCAACAACTGAAGGTTGTTTTTCAAAACTGAACTTCATTTTCGTTTCTAAGTACAGGGAGATGAGGCTGGCCAATCACTTTTACCGGCAAGATCAGAAACAAGAGAGTGTTTCTCAAAGTTTTCAGGGTTCTGACTTGGCCAGCCACCTTGCCTGGTTCTCCTTGTCCTCTCTGGTAGAGACATCTTGGGAGAGTTGGGGGTCCCACTGGTCTCCAGAGGTTACAGGGGAAGCTCTGAGTGTTGGTATACTTCTAGTTCTGCTTCTGGGATCTCTTCTGTTACATTGCTTGACGTTGTGGTCTATTTACATGGTCATTCTGTTACATTGGTTTGGTCTCAGTCCCCCTGCCTCCAGGAGATTTTGGTTTAGTCCTTGCTAGTTCGCTGCTTCTTCCTTCTCCCTGCCCCCTATCCTATGTATTTCCTTTGTTCCTGACCTCTTCTAGTGGAGGAGAGAGATGGAGGAGAGAATTGTGTTGTAATAAGAAGAGTTTGTTGTACCGGTCCTGCTCGTCAATAAAGAAATATTGCTTTTCCTCTCAGCCATGAGTCCCTGGTCATCTATGTCTCCCGCCCACGAAGGTAGCCCGGCATAAACAACATAATGGCGCCCTGAACAGGGACTGGCACTCTGAGGCCTGGGATTAGGAGCCATAGTGGTGTCTGAAGTCAGGCTCCCTAAAAGTAGAACTTGAGATAGGTGTTCCTGTCCAGGTAGTGTCTTGAGTTTGAGTCACTGGAAAAGCTAGTAAAGCAGGGAAGGAGCCAGCCAAGATCTTGTCTCCCCTAGAGCTGAAGCTGTGGAGCTTCAACTCCACAGCTGAATTCAGCTCCTGGAGCTGAATTAGTCTCAACCATGAGGCCAAACACTCAACCTCCTTGCTGGTAATTCACTGCTTGTGCAATTACTCCCAACTCTTGGGAGGTAACCTCAGAGCCTTTAGAACATCCTTCCTGATAAGAATCTTTGTTTACTGGGGTGTCTTGGGTCTCACCAGGGAGTCTGTGATAACACATGATTTAGGATGGGGGCCTTGAGCCACACACTATCAGCTTGACCTCTGGAGGGACCAGTGGAGACCAAGGTCAGCCTTATGGACAGTTAGCCAAGTCTACATGACTGAGTCTGGATAACAATCCTAGACACCAAGTCTGGTGGGGGAGGTGTGTGGTTACATGTGATTTCTGGGAGAAGCATCATCCACAGCTCCGTAGGGAGAGGACAATGGGAGGCCTTGCTCTTGGAACTCTCATGATTCTAAGACACCTGTGTCTCCTCTCTCCGGTGATCCTTTGCTATAATAAACTAGACCAGAGTGTGGCAGTTAATTGATAATTCTTTGAGTACTTCAGGTGAATTATCAAAAGCGAGAGCAGAGAGGGCAGGGCAGTGGTGCAGTGGGTGAAGTCCACATGGTGCAAAGTGCAAGGACCAGTGTAAGGATTTGAGGTTTGAGCCCCGGCTCCCACCTGTGGGGGAGTACTTCACAGGCGGTGAAGCAGGTCTGCAGGTGTTTATCTTTCTCTCCTCCTCTCTGTCTTCCCCTCCTCTCTGGATTTCTCTCTGTTCTATCCAACAACAATGACAGCAATAACAATAACAACAATAAGCAACAAGGGCAACAAAAGGAAAAAAATAGCCTCTAGGAGCAGGGGATTCATAGTGTAGTCACTGATAATCCTGGAGGCAAAAAAGGAAAAAAAAATGAGAGCAGACTTGGGAACCCCTGCAACTTGCAATTTCCATTTTGAGGACACCTCTTTTTTATTAGAAATTTAATATTTGTATACAAAATTACAAGATATCAGGATACAGTTCCACCAAGGGCATTGTTGGTATTGTAATGAGCATAGCTGCCTTTCAAGATATAATTCCACACCGTTCCCACCACCTGCATTCCCCTGCATCCCCATTTCCTTCATTGGAAACTACAGTGGTTCTCCCAAGGTCACAGTCATGGGTTAAATATTATTTCTATTATCTATCTATCTATCTATCTATCTATCTATCTATCTATCTATCTATTTTCCCCATTTTTTCCTATGATTCTGCCTTCTCTTCCTTTCTAAGTCACACCTACACCTGTCACTACTTCCAAATGTCTTTTCTTTTTTCCTCTTCTCTCTATGGGTCCTGATGGAATTGGGTTTCTGAGCCCTCAAGTCATCTTTCCCTAACATTTCTCTCCCTCTGGAAGTATGGTTCAAAATTGTTTTGGGGGTGCAGAAGGTGGGAGTTCTGGCTTCTGTAATTGCTCCTCTGATGGACATAGATATTCATTGGCATATTGATTCATATACCCAGCCTGTTTCAATTTTTCCCTAGTGGGGTAGAGCTTTGGAGAGGTGAGGTTCTAGGGCACATTGGTGAGGTTGTCTGCCCAGGAATTTCAGAATGGAATCCTAGTAGCATCTGCAATTTGGTATCTAGATGGCAGTAAAGATATGAAACAGGAAAAAAATGTTTAATGTTCAAGAACCAGAAGTCAGGAATAAAGCAGGTGAGAATAGGGATTTTAGGGTGGTAAGGAGCTAGGAAGTCTATTTTAGATTTTTTTTCTTTATTAGGGAGGTAATAATTTACAGTCAATAGTAAAATGCAGTTGTTTGTACATGTGTAACATTTCTCAGTTTTCCACATAATAATCTAACTTCCTCTTTTAGGTATGCTTTATGGGGCCTATGACTTAGTAATTTTTGTTTGAGCTTGAGTCAATCCAAAGGTAGATTAAGAATATTGTCTGGGCTATTCCTTGGGTCCACCCACATGCTAGCTGTTAGACTCAGACAAAACTAGTAAAGTCATGGACCCCTTGGAATATACCTAAAATAGACCTACTAGCTTTTTCCAAATTGGAGACCCCCAAATCTTCATCTGCAATATTCTTGCCTTTAGGTTCATGATTAGTCAACAACTTTTTCTGCTTTATATCTTAACTCTTTTTCAGCCACCAGGTTCCAGATGCCAGACTGACTTCCCTGGGCAGACAACTCTACCAATCTGTCCTGGAACCCTGCCTCCCCAGAGCCCAGAGAGAGACAGGCTGGGATTATGTATCAACCTTTCCATGCCCATGTTCATTAGGGAAGCAATTACAGAAGCCAGACCTTCTGCACCCCATAATGACCCTGGGTCTATACTCCCAGAGGGATAAAGAACAGGAAAGCTTTCAAGGGAGGGGATGGAAGTTAGAGTTCTGATGGTGGCTGGGGGGAAGAATATTGTCTGGGAAGATGTACTCAGAATTGAGACTAGAATTAGAAGCTGTATTAGGGCAGAGGAGGACTTCTTTTATGGCCAGCCCTAGAAAATAAGTCCCCAGGGGCCTCTGGGTGGGCCTTGCTCATAAGTAGGCCCCTTGACCTTAGCACTCAGGCACAATCAGTTAATAATGATTGGTTTTTCACGTTCAACTATAAGGACCCCTGACATTCATTGAGACTTAACTGCCAGCTTTCTTACCCCATTTCAGTATATGAAACTGGACTTTGACTTATCCAAACTACATGGGTTTGATCCCTGCTCTGAGGTTCCAAAGCCATATTTTTCACTTCCCTCTTCTCCCCTTTTAGTCTAGTTTCACTAACACACAACTGTGAAAATGAAATGTGGAAAGACTTTGGAGAGGAGGCACCCAGAGGGGTGTATGTGGGGGGCCTTGCCTGTGGCCTGCACTGATACAATCTGTCCCTCATGTGTGTCTGGCCTCAAAGAAAGAACTGAGAAGGAGGGAGGGGTGAAGGGGAGGGAGACTGAGAGAGAGGACAGCCCTTTGTGAGTTATGAAAGAAAAACCAGATGAGAGGAGATAACTGTTTCAATGCTGTGCTTTTATTACTCAAATCAGCACTTTGAGTTGGAATAAAAGATTTTTTTTTTCCTTCTGGTTGTTATTTGCTTTAGAGAATTGGAGAACCTAGAGCTGTCTGGGCGGATGATTAATGGGGAAAAAATTACATCTCGATGAGGTCTCTCCTCGTGAAGGGTGACTCTCATCAAAGGGATGTGTGGAGTGGATGTCAGGTTCATTTCCTCATTTCCGTCTCAGCTTGGGCTGAAAGAGAAGCTCTTAAGGGGGATCCTGGTAGAAGAGAAAAACAGTTTGAGGCTAAGAGCACTCTTATTAATAGTGATTGTAGCTGACATTTACAGAGCCCTTCCCACTAGGCTTAACACAAGTTTGCAGTACTGTGTGAGAATCAAGCCAGGAATTGTGCATCACAAGCACCCCCATTTTACAGATGAGCAGAAACGAGGTGTATGGAGTAAAGGTAGTAGGATCAAGTTCACAGAGTTTGAAACCTGATGGCAATCAGACCAGCCTGCTTTTGGGTGCAGACTCTTGTACTGAGTCTTCCTGAAGATCTGTCTAAAGGTTAGACAAGACTTCTTCAGAAACAACCTTGGCAAACTTCTATCTGGTTTCAATCAATGTTCTTTCTAGATTAGGGTGTGCAGTCACCGCTGGGGGTCTCTGTCCTGTGTCTGAGAACCATGGTGTGTGATTATGAGGGGGTGAAAGCACCCCCCTCCCTCCAGATGCTTTGAAGCCCAGCAATGCAGAGCTAAACAAAGGTTCTTAAGACTCCCTGCCTCCACCTGGCACACAGACCTGCACAGTCCCTCAAGTTCATCACAAACAAGGTCAGTGGCACAGATTCTGCACTCCTGATGGTTAACCTCATAACATCACGCTCAGGAAAACATCAAAGGGTAGGCCAGATACATGTGAGTGCCCCAGACCAACTGTGTCTTACACAGGGTGCTCCAACTAAGGTCTGGGCATCGTCTTTTACTAGCCAGGGAGTTGTGGTCTCACACAATTTCTACTCAGGCTGTTCTTTCCCAGGAGTTTCCTGTACATCTTGTCCATTCTGTACCCATTTCCAGCCTGTGCTGCTTTATGATTCAAGGGAGTTCTGGTAATAATTCCTTTTCTGTCTTGCCCCTCAGCCAGGCCACCATTCTAAGTTCTATTGGAGCTGGCATCCCCAAAGAAGCATATGGAGGGACATGCTGTCTTGACCGACTCAGTCTTGGCAACCATGGCTCTCCTTTCCTTGTCCCCTGGTGATCCCAAGAGGAATCTACTATGGGAAATTGTTTCAAATCAGATCAGAATTCATTCTACAATCCTGAATATATTTTCAAGTGTGTCAGAAACTGGGATTAGACCAAATGTGCAAAATATGGTAATTCCTGTCCTTATGGAGTAGATAGATAGATACATATATGTATGTATGGATAAATGGATGGTTGAGTGGGTGGATAGAAGGTGGACAGGTGCATAAATGAATGGAGAGAAAGACATACGGACACAATGCCTGGGCTAAAATATCAGTTCCATTCATCTGTAGTAAGTGAGCTTGGCCAAATTTCTAAGCATCTCTTTGATAGCTTCTTGTTAAGTAGGGGGGGTAATTATAGTATTGACTTCAGAGGATATTTGGAAGGCAAAATGTTTAAAACAGGGTCTATACAAAATAAAAGTTATTTGAATATCAGATTGTATTAGTGAAAGAAACACATTAATAAAAGACACACACACACACACACACACACACCTGGTTAGCACCAGAAAGGAGAGGAACAGAGTACCATGAAAGCATCAGTGAGTACATGCATAATATTACTGTTTACATGTACAAACTATTGTATTTACTGTCGACTGTAAAACATTAATCCCCCAATAAAGAAATTAAAAATTAAAATAAAGCATCATTGAGGTGGAGCATGGATGCAAGTTGAGTTGAAGAAAGCAGAGAGGCTAAGCAAGGTGAGATGAGAAGTAAATTTAAGAATAGCCTACATGATGAGAAGTAAGAGTAGTGTATGGCCATACCACCCTGAACACGCCCAATCTCGTCTGATCTCGGAAGCTAAGCAGGGTCGGGCCTGGTTAATACTTGGATGGAAGAAGTGAGAGTAGCATTTTAGGTTCACAGAATAGCACATGCAAAGACCCTGTGGTGGCAGAAGTGTGACGATGACTCCAAGAATCTCATGTGTATAGTAGTTATGAAGAGGAAGAAAGAGTGAAGGATAGGCATTGAAAGGTTAGTAGAGACTGAGGTGTGGGGACTCACTTTATTCAAAATTGAGGGGAGATAATGTCAGTTGTAGTGAACTAGACTTTCATGCCTGAGGCTTGGAAATCCCAGGTTCAAACCCCAGCACCACCATAAACCAGAGCTGAACAATGCTATATTTTGCTTCGTTGACTGTTTTGTTTTGTTTTGTCAACAGGACTATTGCTGGGGCTTGTTGCCTGCATGATGACTCCACTGGTCCCAGCTGCCTTTCATTCCCTCCTTTATATATATATTTTGTCTTTCATCTCTTTATTTAATTTAATTATTTATTTTGGATATAGACAGGGAGAAAGTCAGAGGGGAGTGGAAAGGAGGGAGAGAGAGGCAGCTGCAACACTGCTTCACTACTTGTGAAGCTTCCCTATTTCAGGTGCATACTGGGGACTTGAACCTGGGTCCTGTGTGCTGTAATGTGTGTGCTCAACCAGGTACACCACCACCCAGTCTCCTGGAGGATATTATTATTATTTTTTATTTATTTGCAAAATAGAAAATATCGACAGAACCATAGAATAAGTGGGATGAAATTCCACACATTTCCCACCACCAGAGTTCCATATTCCATCCCCTCCACTGGAAGCTTTCCTGTTCTTTATCTCTCTGGGAGCATGAACGTTATGGGTGCAGAAGGTGGGAGGTCTGGTTTTTGTAATTGCTTCTCCAACGGACATAGGCACTGACAGGTTGATCCATACTCCTATCCTGTCCCTATCTTTCCCTACTGGAGCAGGGCTCTAGAGAGGTGGGGTTCCAGGGTGGGGTCATCTGTCTGGATGAGTCAGATTAACGTTATGGCAGCATCTCCAACTTTGTGTTTGGAACATGTATTCCGTTGCTTCCTCTTTTCTTGTGGGACTTGGTTCAGTAGTTCTTGTAAGATAGGATTGATTGTGGCAAATTCCTTTAATTCTTGAATATTTGAGAAAACCTTTATTTCTCCCTCATACTGAGGGATAATTTTGGATACAACATTCATGGCTGGAATTCCCTCTCCTTTAGAACTTTGAATATGTCATTCCTCTCTATCCTTGCCTCTAGAGCTTGTAAAGAGAAATATGATGAAAGTCTTATAGCTCTGCCTTTTATGTAACTTTCTTTCCTTTACCTAGTAGCCAGCAAGCTTTTTTCCTTGTTGACTTTTGATAGTTTTACAATAATGTGCCTTGGTGTTGGTCTTTTTGTATTTATAAATCTGGGTGATGACTCTGCCTCTTCAATGAGAATGTTCTGATGGTTTCCTAAGTGAGGGAAGTTCTCAGCTAAAATTACTCTGAAAATGGACTCTTGACCTTCGGCCTTGTCCTTCTCTTCAGATATAACTATCACTCTTATATTAGATCTTTTCATGGAGTCTGCAATTTCATAGAAAGTTGTGTCAGTCTTTCTAAATAATTTCTCTCACTCATCTTTGAATTAAAAGAGTGGGCTGGCTGTATCTTCTAGACTGGAGATTATTTCTTCTTAATGTGTGGATCTACTTCCTAAGCCTTCTACCTGTGCATGGATTGCAGTTAGGGTGTCTTTTACTCCCTGGAGTTCTGACTGAAGTTCTTCTATCAAGATCTGAAGATTCTTAGTAATCTCTGCTATAAATTCCTCTCTCATGTGTTTTAATTCCATATTAACTTGCTCTTTTAATTCTTGCTTAATTTCTTGGAGAATCCTCATAATGAGCTCTGTGTAGTCTGTCTCTGAGAGTCTCTGTAAATCTGTAACTCCTTGGATTTCCTCTGTTTCATTTTTGTCTGGCTGATATGGCATAGTTGACTGTTTAGTTCTGCTTCTCTGCTTGTGCATTTTTTTTTTGTGCTGGTTATTGATGGCCAGCAGGTAATGCTGTGTGATCACTAGGTTTTCTTGCTGTATGACCTGCAGTGGGTGGGAAGGGGTGTGTGGGAGGGTTGCTTTGGGCTGTCTTGTGGTCACAAATGCCCTGTTTTATGTTGTGTCCTTGCCTTAAATTCAGAAGGCTAAAACCCCCCCCCCCCCAGTCAAAGACTGAGAGATTTTAAACCCCTGTCTCTTTTCTTCCAGCACTAGGAACAATGTTGCTTGCGGCGCTGAAAGTGAAATCGCCAAAATGGCACAGCTCAGTGCCTGTGCCACCCAGAGCTCTGATTTAACTTTGCTGTTCTTCAACCTGCACCCATGCCCCTTTTTGCTCCAACTATACACAAACACCCACCTGAGGCTGCAGAACTTTCGGCTGCAGATTATGATTTCAGTTGAGTCTCTTATATTTATTTGTTGTCTTGGGAGGAGAGGTGATTTGATCCCAGTTATTCCATAGCCACGCCTCCCGGAAGTCCCCTCCTTTATTTTTAATAGTCACAAAAAGAAATAGAGAGGGAGAGTCAGTTTGGTAACCATTTCATTTTGCAAGTTCACTTGCTTCAGTCATCTGTATTCCACATACAAGAAAACCATCTGGTAGTTATCCTTTACCTCTTATTTCGCTAACATAATAATCTCTAGGTCCATCCATTTTGCCCCAAACAATAAAATCTCATTTTTTTAAAATTGTAAAGCAGTATTCCATTGAATATTTTCTCATAATTTAGCATTCCAGTCTACTTTTCTTTATTATTATTATTAGTAGTAGTAGTAGTAGTAGTAGTAGTAGTAGCAGCAGCAGCAGCAGCAGCAGTATTTTTACCAGAGTACTGCTCAGTTCTGGTTTATGGTGGTATGAGGGACTGAACCTGGGACCTTGGAGCCTCAGGCATGAGAGTTTCTTTGCATAACCATTATCCTGTCAACCCTCACCCCCTTTTTTTTTTCATAAATTTTAACTGTGGTAAAGTACATTTAAAATATACCACCATAACCATTTTTTAGAGAATAATTAAAGACAAGAAGTGCATTCCCAGTATTGTGCAAGCATTACTCACTCAGTTCCAGAGCTTTTTCATGCTTTCCAACTGAAACTCTGTCTCCAGCTCCTAAAGCCCACCAGATTATTTTCTGTCTGTGGATATGGCTATTCCCAGAACATCCAGTAAGTGAAATTGTACAGTATTATCCTTTGTTACTGATTGACTTCACTAAGTACAATTTTCTCAGGATTCATCTGTGTTATAATTGTATCAAAATTTCTCTCCTGTTTATAGGTGAATTATATTCCATTGGGTAGATCACATTTTGTTTCTCCAGCCACCCAGCCATGACCACTTGAGTTGATCCCTTATTTTTGCTGTTATGGAGAATGCTACAATGAATGTTGGTGCACAGATAGCATCTCAAAAACATGTGTTTAGTCTTCTTGCTGTGTACCCAGAGGTGATACTGCTAGGGTATGCAGACATTATATGTCAGATTTTTTGAAGAGTAGTCACTGTTTTCCACAGCACTGCATCATTGTGCATTCCAATCAACAGCCCTCTGAGGGTTGAATTTCTCCTTATCCTAAGCAATTTTATTTGGGTTTGCATTTATTTCTCTATTGATTACTGTGTTGAGAGGGTCTCTGCTTTTAAAGACTTTTAGAACTAAATTGGACCCACCTAACAGGTCTCATGGGAGATTCTCCACCTCTCTGTCAAAAGCCTGTATTCATCTTTTTTATTTCATCATGAAAAATAATCTTTATTTTTTAATTTAATAACTTTCTTTTTTTCCCCAGTCATTGATGGAGGGGGGAGTTATTGGTTTACAGAATAGTGTTGACCAATTTCTCATCTCCCCATGATCGATGCCGGCAAAACACTTTCAACCCAACATAGGTCCTTTCCTATCATCATACTTTCATTTATTTAACCACAATTGCAAAATCCTTTTGCCATGTAAAATGTCAAAGGTTCTAAGGATTGGGACAAAAAAATCTTAAGGTTTGTTCTCCTTCTCCTCCTCCTTCATTTTTTTTTTTTTAAATTATCACTGGGGCTTCACCATTCCAGTCCAACTTTCACAAGAAAACAGAGTGAGAAAGAGAGAGATGAATATATATGGATAACATCAGAGCTTATTTCAGTGTGGTGGGAGCTGGACTCAAAACTCATTATTCTCCCATTTGAGCAGTTGGAAGGAAACAGGAAGGTGTGCGTGGTGGCTCACTTATTACCATGTAAGAGGACCCAGGTTCAAGCCTCTGTTCCTTACCTGCAGGGGGAAAGCTTCAAGAGTGATGAAGCAGCTCTGCAGATGTCTCTCTTTCTCCCTCTGTAACTCCCTTACCTCTCAATTTCTTCCTGTCCTATGCAATAAAACTTTAAAAAGAGAAAGAGAAGGAAAAGAAAAAATGACCTCCAGGAGCTGTAGGTTTGTCATATAAACACTGAGTCCCAGTGATAACCCTTGTGGCAATAAAAATAAATAAAGTCAAAAAGAAATGAAACAGGGGAAACCTCTGAGGGAACCTGTCCCCTGTCCTCTTCCCAGAAAAAGTCTGAGGGTTTGAAGGACTGTTGCTCACTATTGTCATGTTCCCTCCCCCAGAACCTTCATAAGGGAGCGAGCCCTGGATCACCTGTCATTCACCTCCTCTTGATCTGTGCAGACAGTCAGCAGACATTGGTTTCCAGGAAGAAAGGAAGATACATTGAGCCAAAGCCTGGAGAAATCAGTCGCCCCATAAAGAAGCGCTCTAAATAAAGGGTCACTTTCCCTTCTGTAAAGTTTCTGGAAATATCACAGTTAGGAATGGGTGTGGAGTTCCATTACTCATTGGCAATCAAAGTGACAGCACAACTTTTAGTAAGAAATTGGTTTATTGTTTCAGTAGGGAAGACAGAGATTAGCATCAATGAGAAAAATAAAGAAAATGTGGGTGATCTATAAGAGCCTCAGGGTATGTGTCTCTCCTTTCTTTTTCTGGGTCTTCACCTCTTATTCTCCTGCTTTTCCATGGTTCCCCATCCCTAAAACCATCCTTTTGAGCCAAGTTGCAAACAGATGAATCTTTTAGCATCCCTGCTTCCTCTACTCCAGGAGGCTGAAGGATGAAATGGCTTCTCTCCACAGCAAAAGCCAAGCCAAACAGATTAATGTGAGATGCATCTGCTGTAGATTAAACATTTGGAAAAGCCATTTTATAAATATTTTTTCCACCATCACATCCCCATATGGCTGCACGCTCTGGTCTCTGTGCCGACGGTTGCAGGAGGCCTCCACATATGGATTCAATGTATGATCCAGGTTCAGGACTTCTGCTCCTGGCCTCCCAAGAACATTCCAGGGTGACTTTAAATTTACTTTGGGCATAGTTATCCTTGGGGTAAAGAAGGCAAGCAGAGCAGGCCTCAACGTGAAAGTGGGTGTCGGGGGTCAGTGCCCAGTGCCCCTTCTGAGTCTTCTCTCCAGACATCCAGCCCACAAGCGTTTGTCTGATCCATGCTGAGTTAGGCCCCAGAGTTCCAAAAAACTAGGTTCCTGTTTCCCTAAATTCTATGTGCAGGGGGGAAAAAGCAGTCCCTGGTGGTGTCAGCTCCATCTCCCTTGAACTTCTGCCTCGAAGAGTAACTGCAAACTTAGTTGGGTCTACCCCACAGCTGATTCCAGAACATTTTCCTGCTGCTTCTCCCATTAATCACTGCCATTGTCTTACCTGAAAATCGTCAGCTTCAAAACAGAGGGACTCACCATTCACCTGCCTACCAGGTTTACCCCAGCAGCATGGAGACCATACCATCTCCAGGCCAGCACCAGTGGAGAGTCATCCTCACCTTGGACTTTTGATGGCTGGTTGACCAAGCCCTGCAGGTCCTTTGCCCCTTTACCTTCCCTCCACTTGAGAATTATTCACGTTGTCGTGTGTGTGTGTGTGTGCGTGTGCGTGTGTGTGTGTGTGTGTGTGTGTGTGTGTGTGTGTGTGTGTATAAAGCCTGTCCCTTTTTATTCTCAATAGTCCTCATGGGAGACTTGTGCCAGACTTTGTTTAGTCACTCATTTACTCATCCTTTGAAGGCCATTTGGGTTGTTTCCAGTTTGGGGCTATTAATAAAGCTGCTATAAAGAATCATGTACATGTTTCTGCATGGATACCAGTTCTCATTTCTCAGGAAAAAGTGTCTAGAGGTACTATTATTGGGTCATATGATAAGTGAAGGTCTGATTTAAAAGAAATTGCTAAACTTCAGTGCCAAGAAAATACCCATTGCCAAACAGACTGTCATCCTGGATCCATATTCCAGAGGGATAAAGAAGAATAGGGAAGCTATCAAGGGAGGGGATTAGATATGGAGTTCTGGGGGTAGGGATTGAGTGGAAATATATCCCTATTATTCTCTAGTCTTGTCTTTATTTTCATTTTATAAATAAAATTTTCTTTAAAAAAAAAAAGAAGAAAATACCCAGTGCCAAATAGACTGTGGGGTGGGGGAGGGGAACCTTATGGGAGGAGCTAAAAGAAGTCCCAAGTAGATAAAAACTAGTTAATATCAGGCAAGGCACCAAAAGCATGATCCACAAAAGGGAAAAAAGTCAATGTGTTGGACCTCATCAAAACTCAGAACTTTTGTTCTGCAAAAGATCCTATCAAGAGATTGGGAAGACCTGCAGAAAATGCTTACAAACCATTCATCAGACCAAGACTATTGACTAGAATATAAAAGAAAGCGGGGGTAGGGGGTGACACACTAGGTTAAGTGCATATAGTGCAAAGCTTAAGGACCTGCACTAGGATCCTGGTTTGAGCCTCTGGCTCCCCACCTGCAGGGAGTCGCTTCACAAGTGGTGAAGCAGGTCTGCAGGTGTCTATCTTTCTCTCTTCCTTCTCTTTATTACCCTTTACTCTTAATTTCTCCTGCCCACCCCCCACTGTCTGTCCAATAAAAATAATTTTTAAAAAGGTCATAGTAAAAGTGGATACATAGTGCAGGAACCCAGCCCCATCGATAACTCTGGAGGCTATAATAATAATAATAACAGGGAGTCGGGCTGTAGCGCAGCGGGTTAAGCGCAGGTGGCGCAAAGCACAAGGACCAGCATAAGGATCCCGGTTCGAACCCCGGCTCCCCACCTGCAGGGGAGTCTCTTCACAGGCGGTAAAGCAGGTCTGCAGGTGTCTTTCTCTCCCCCTCTCTGTCTTCCCCTCCTCTCTCCGTTTCTCTCTGTCCTATCCAACAACGACAACAACAATAATAACTATAACAATGAAACAACAAGGGCAACAAAAGGGAATAAATAAATAAAATAAAATATTTTAAATAATAATAATAACAACAATGATAGTAATAATTTAACATAATAATAACAACAACAAATTTTTTAAAACTCTCAAAATTACAGAATGAAAAAAAGAGAAACAAAAGAAACAATCTTATTAGAAAATCAGTATACATAAATATATTTCACTGGAGAGGATTTGTACAGATGAAATAAGGATTTGTATGGGGCCTCTGTGCCTCATTTCATCTGTACAAATCCTCTCCAATGAAATGTCTTAATGGAACAGAGCTAAGAAGGTGGGGAAGCTGGAATCAAGGGCTGAAGTGTACACTAACAAAGACCCTAGGCTGCAAGTGAAGCACAGAAACTAAGAGCCTGGAGTACTTCTTCAAATTTTGAGGACCCCAGGGACCAGGATGATGAGCCTCCCTGACTCTGGCATATACGAGAGACTAAAGGGACTCCTAACTAATGGATCCCATGCAGAACCCTACCCAATGCCTCTGCATGTCCTCAGATGGCCAAGACTGAGTCTATCCCAGCCATGAGTACAGAGAGCTCAGAGTCGGGTGGCAGATTGTAAGACCCATAGAGCTCTAGCATGGGTTATATGTGAACTAAGCTCTGGGTCAAGAGAGTACAATTCAAGTTGTAATCCACAGAGCAGGAGCTGGTAGGAGCTCTGTGGACATCATCTGGACCCACTAAGTTGGAATCCTGAGGATGAAGTCCAGAAAAATGTGCTCCCCTAAACTCCTCAAGGAAGTCTTTAAAAAAAAATTTTTTTTTTTATAAAAAGGAAACATTGACAAAACCATAGGATAATAGGGGTACAACTTCGCACAATTCCCACCACCAGACCTCTGTATATCATCCCCTCCCCTGATAGCTTTCCTATTCTTTATCCCTCTGGGAATATGGACGCAAGGCCATGTGGGATGCAGAAGGTGGAGGGTCTGGCTTCTGTAATTGCGTCCTAGCTGAACATGGATGTTGATGGGTCAATCCATACTCCCAGCTTGTCTCTCTCTTTCAAGGGAGTCTTTCATGTACTGCTGTTGGAGATGGCCTGTATTAAGACATTTATACCTTAGATATAGGAAGTGTGTGTTGTAAGTGCACATCAAACCCCAGCAGAGTGGAAAATCAAGGTGACTAAAAGTGTGCTTGGTTTTTCAGGCTGAGAAGTGGCACAGTGGCTAGAGTACTGAGCTCACAAGCATGAACTCCTGAGTTCAGTCCTTGGCATCACACATGCCAGAGTATGGCTCTAGTTCTCTTCTTAGAGGTTAATGAGAGATCATTAACCTCTTTCATGAATAAATAAATAGTATATATATTTTCATATGTATTTGTTTTAGTGCACTTCTTAAAAAACTTTTTAAATAAAGATTTATTTATTTATTTATTAATGAAAGAGAGGGGAAAGAGAGAGAATCAAAGTATATGCTGGCATATGTAATGCCAAGAATTGAACTCTGGACCTCATGGTTGAGAGTCTAACATCTTACCACTATGTCACCTCCCAAGATGAGTGTGGATTTTCATCTTTAGCACAGTAAATATGGGCAGATACAACTTCCATGGACAAAAGATCTTGGGGTGTCCTCAAGTATTTGAAGTCTGAGAACCTCTAATCTAGCACTGGCTACTGGAATCTAGAAAACACCTCTTGGCAAATAACCATGGAATTCATGGTGCCCATTTTACACAGGAGAAGGTGAGAGCAGGCATTACAAACCAAACCTGCTTTCCTTTGGTGAAAGTAGGTTTGCTATAGTCATGGTGGGGGTGGTGGAGGAGCAAGGAACCAGAGATGGGGACAGGAATGGCTCAGACAGTGTCTCAGGATGGAGGCACAAAGGCCACAGGAATGTCCAGGAATAGGAAGAGGCTAGGAAGAGGCTGTTTGGGAGCTGTATCTGATGGAGCTGATGGAAACACCACACTCTTTCCTGGGTGAGCACACTGGCAGATCAGTGCATCCCTCCCTTTGGAGGCTTTCTTAATGGAAAGACAAGACTGACTTTCCAGAGGCCTCTCTTCAGGACCTGAGGTTACTGTTTGGCCAACAGCTATTTCTAAGTAAGCAAAGTTCCTGTGAAAACTATAGGTGTCTCCCTATAGGGAGAAAGATTTCAGCCACCTCTGCCACAGAGAGTGGCCCACGTAGAGAATAGAAGGTTGGTTGGCTCTGTCATTCTTCATACAGTGAATCTCCTGCACCCCCCTCCAAAAAAAAAAAAAGCTCCCAGGCAGGCTCAGAGACAGACCTGGGCTCCCCACAAATCTTTGCCCTTGCTTAATCAGGTCTTTGTGAAGGCCCTGTGTGCTGCCTTCCTTACCTTCCACTCGGCGGGGAATATTTCACTGGGCTTATTGCAGAAATTGCCTGTCAGCTTTGATTATTTGTTTGGAGTTGTGTATATCAAATCCTGCCGACACTGGCGCTGTCACCCACAGTTTATAGGTAGACGGCGAGCACGGTCCCATTAAACGCCCCTTAAAAATATGTTTGGTTCAGGAACAACCTCCTTGTTTACAGTTAGCATAAAGAATCACAAACCCTTCCTCCCCTGGGACCGCCTGGGTTACTGTCTGCAGTGGCAGCAGAGATGCATGGTTTTGCGTGTTCCCATTGGTGGCCACTGCCTCCCTTGATCTGTAACTCATTTCCTCCTTGCTTCCTCCCAGTAGGTGAGGTGAATCTAGACTGAGGAAAGCTGGAAAAGAACCCATCTGGCTCAGCTAAAGAGACATTAAAGGTGGGGGCTTGACGGGCAGAATCAAAAGGATAAAAAATAAATCCCTCCCTCAGGCACCCTTGTGGGTCTAAGGCCAGTTGCATGGAGAGGGGAGGTTGCATTTTGCAGATTAGGAAGCCCCCACATATCCTCCCCCACACCCCAGGAGGCCAGGACTGGAGACCTACTGGCTCATCCTGACTCTTCTCTGAGTACCTCCCAGCCCCTGGCCTGCAGTCCTGTCCTGTTGGCCAGCTTCTGGCTGGGTCTGGAAGGCCTAGTCTGCTGGGCTGGAGTACATGGTTGCCACTGTGGACAAAAAGTGTTATTGGAACAACTGAAGTGTGCCCTTCGCAGGGGCTGTGCTTCTTTTGGTTCTCAGCCCAGACAGGATGTCGGAGCCTTCTGATCAGGGCATGGTTGGCACAAAACTGCTTGAAGAAATTTACGTCCCCACTTTGGCAGACTCATTTGGCAGGGCCAAGGCGTCCACCTGATGGTGGAAAGCAGCCATGGGACCTCCTCTGAGTGGCTTGAGGCATCCTGTGTACTAGGCTCTGCCAGGCTCTGAGAAAGAAACTCTTGCATTGCCCTGCCCTTGCAACCTTTGGGGATGGTTGCTGGCTGGCTTCTGCCCAGTGCTGGAGCAGCTCACATGTGCTGGGATTTGTAGGGGGGCAAAAGAGGGTGAGGTACCTGGTAAAGGAGAAAACAGAAAAGGAACTACTCTGAGATCTCAAGACTGGGTCAGCTCCTACCTTCCTCACCAAAGGATGAAAATTACACAAATCATGCATAAATTGATGGCATTTCTTTCTTTCTGTAACATTTTATCTTTTATATTTTATTAATTTATTTTGGATAGAGACAGAGATAAATTGAAGAAGGAGGGAGAGATGGAAAGGAGAGAGAGATACCTGCAGAACTGTTTCACTTCTTGTAAAGCTTGTCCCTTCCCTTGCAAGGGGGATCAGGGACTTGAACCCAGATCCATGCACAATGTAATGTGTGCCCTCTACCAGCTGTGAAACCACAGGACCCCAGAACTGATGCATTTCTTTTTTAAATTTTTTATTTATAAAAAGGAAACACTGACAAAAGCCATAGAATAAGAGGGTTACAACTCCACACAATTCCCACCACCAGAACTCCATATCCCATTCTCTTCCCTGATAGCTTTCCTATTCTTTATCCCTCTGGGAGCATGGACCCAGGGTCATTATGGGGTGCAGAAGGTGGAAGGTCTGGCTTCTGTAACTGCTTCCCCGCTGAACATGGGCATTGGCAGGTTGATCCATACTCCCAGCCTGTCTCTCTCTTTCCCTAGTGGGGCAGGGCTCTAAGGAGAACTCCCAAAGATTTTCAAACCTTCAATACTGTCTGCCACAGATTATGTACTGCAACCCTTTGGTAGTGATACTGTTAGACAGGACTTGTCTAAGAGCAATGGTATAACTCCTAGTGGACCACAAAAAGAGCCGGTGGGGCCAGGAGATGGCTTACCTAGTGGAATACATCTTTTACCATACATGAGGCTCTGGGTTCTCTCTCTGGCACCACATAGGAGCACTATACACAGCACTGGGAAAAAAACAACAACAACTAACTAACTAAAGACACTCCTAATAGATACCAGATTTGGACAGTAGTCATAGGGGTAAACACAGAGTTTACTAAAGAATTACTGCAACAGGGTAAAGGAGATTTCAGTGTGGACTGGGCTCAGTTCCTATAACAAGAGAAGACAGGCATTTACAGGCAAAGACCTGAGGGTTGGGTGGGGTGTGGGTCAGGAGGTAGAAGCTTACTGAGAGATGTCCATCATGGAGTAGACTTTATTTGGAGAAGCCTTGGGCATCTCATTTACTTCCAATGAATTGGCTTAGAACAAAATGTCCAGAGATGTTTAGCACCAAACTTTAGTTCTTCCCAACACCCTCTATATGGATGGCCTGGACTTGAAATTTTCCCAGGTCCTGACCGCATCCCAGCTTCTGACATCTTCCTTTCAGGAAAGTCTCCCTTGGCATCAGTAATGGCACCACCACCTGCCTTATGAAACCAAAGTAACTCCAAGTCAGCTCTTTTGGGTGGCCACAACATAGGGTGGAAAATTCTCTCTTGACTCTATTTATGGCTTTCAGAAATGGTCCCCAGACAGTTCCATAAGGATGTCAGGCAGCAGTTATTGTCTGTGCAGCGAAAGGTTGAAATCTCAGTGACTGCTGATGATCTAATGTGGAGTGAAGCTCTCTCCCTCCCCGCCCCCTGCCCCTCCAGCATGAAACTGGAACACTTTGGAAATGCTAATGTTTGCAGGGCTAGACTCTGGGGTTTTTCAATATCTCAGAGAGCACAGTAAATTTTGATGTCAGTGCAGATTGATTTTACAATTTCCTTGTTTTCCCTCCCCAACCTCCATTGTTGTCTTTGATTTTATTTATTAAATACTCAATCTCTCTTGGAGCATAAGGCACAAGATCTACCCATTATTTCCAATAGCCTGGGGGCCCCAGGTCTAAACTTGGTCACAGACATTCATTTCTTCTCTGAGGCAAAGCTGGACCTGGGACCAAAAATGAATGACTTGGTTGCCTTTGGAGGAGCTCATCACCTCATGGTGCAGTTTTGTGAAGGAAGAGAAACCAGAGGGCAGTGAGGAGTTCTGGGGAAGAGGAGACTGGGGTGTCTTGGAAACAGTGGAGCAAGTGTGATGGAAGGTTGGGGAGGAAGACAAGACTGGGGTTGGTGAGTGGTAAGGATGACTCCCTTACTGGCCTCTTGTCCTGTGTCAGCTTCTAGGCCAAGCTCTGTGGCGTGTTCTACGATGGGTTCTGTGCTGGGCTCTATATTGGAGTCTGTGTGGGGATATAGCACACAAACAAGACTTGATCCTTACCACCACCACACGACTTCGCTTGAAAAATGCTGGGTGAGAGGTCAGGCAGTGGTGCGCCTAGAGATCTTATGTGAAACAATGCTCAAGGACCTCAGTTCAAACCTCTAGTTCCCACCTGCAAGGGGTGGGGTGGCAGCTCAATGACTGGTGAGGCAATGCTGCAGGTGTCTCTCTCCCTCTCCCTCTCCCTCTCTATTTCCCCCTCCCTTCTTGACTTCTCTCTCTTTTTATCCAGTAAATAAATACAAGAAGAAAGGAAGGATGAAAGCATGTTTTAAAAATTGTTGTGTTTTCACATCATTACTGGTATAGATTAAATACTGAAAGTCTGTACTGAAGGACTACCAAACCCAAAAGACCAGAACTGAGGATGTTGCTCACCATTGAGTTCAGTGACAATGCCGAGAACCAAGTTTGTAAGAGCCAGTATGATGGGACGAGTGTCTGCTTTGTTTATTGCTGTCACTTCAGCTCTTTGCACAAGACTTGACAAAGTAGGTCCTCAAAGCCTTTGTCAAATGGATGAAAAGATACAATTATCTAGGCCATGTTCTCTTGTTATTACTTATGAACTGAACTATATTTATTTATGCTTGCGTTTTTATTTTATTTTATTTTTGGAATATGTTCCCAGCTTCACATGTACTAGACTACTGAGTTGACTCCCAGCCCAGCTTTCTAGTTTTTATTACTGTCAGAGAGAAGATAAAGGGAGAGTGAGGAAAAGAAAGAAAAGAGAGATACTACAGCAATGATTCCACAACCATTATGCTCCCCGAGTGCTATCCATGATGCTCCCATGTAGTGCCATGACTTGAACACAAGGTCTTGTGTATTATAAGGTGTGTGCTCTACTAGCTGAGCCATATATTGGCCTCTTACTTGCTATTTGATTATGTAAAATTTGAACAGATTTTACCACATTTGAAGGGTATGATTATGTTTATATCATCTTACAAGGGCTGGTTGGTAGTGGACCCAGTTAAATACACATGGTACTATGCTTAAGAATCCACAAAGTGATCTGTACATGGACCAGGGTTCAAGTCCCTGCTCCCCATCTGCATCAGGGATGCTTTATGAGTGGTGAAGCAGGTTTGCATGTGTCTCTCCCTCTCTCTCTCTCTCCCTCTCTCCCTCTCTCTCCTCCCCTCAATTTCTCTCTGCCCTATGGAATAAAAAAGAAAGAAAGAAAGAAAGAAAGAGAAAGGAAGGAAGGAAGGAAGGAAGGGAGGGAGAAAGGAAGGAAGGAAGGAAAAAAGGAAGGAAGAAAGAAAAAGTGGCTACTGGGAGCAGTGGATTCATAGCGCCAGCACTGAGCCCCAGCTATAACCTAGGTGGCAAAAAAAAGAAAAAACTCATATGATCTTAAGTGTAGTCAAATGTGATACAGGAAAAAAATAGTCTCTGGAGACTTCTGGTGGCACCTGAATTATCAATTCATTAAAATATTTTAATTTACTTATTTTAATGAGAGAAACATAAAGAGATCAGAACACTGCTCAGCTCTTGCTGATTGTGGTGCTGGAGATTGAAACTGGGTCCTCAGAGCTTCCAGCATGAAAATCTTTTGCAGAACCATTATGCTGTTTCCCTAGTCCAGGCCATTCTTTACAGTATCTTAGACCAGGAACAGGAAGGAGTCTGGTAGTTACCGGCAAGAAGACATGATGAGCACTCCAGAGAGGCTTCAGCTAAACATGACAGAAGAACCTGTCTCAATTTCAGGAAATTATTAATTAGATTATCACTCAAAATAATCTAAAGACAGGATTTCTTCAGGGCTGGCAAACTCAGTGACTCAGGAATAGCTTGAGACTTTTTTTTTCTTCTTCTATGCTATCCTCATGTTCTGGATTTGTCTTTGAATAGTTCTTCCTCAAGATCACAAAAAGACTGCCATGACTCCAAACATCGCATGCAGGCATGAAAATATTCCAAGGGAGGGAAAAGAGCCATAACATCTTGTAGACTTTCTTGTAAAATCAAAGAAGCTTTGCCAGTAACCCCAGCTCCTGTATTCTCCACAAGCTGTTGTCCAGCACTGAGTCATATCCCTATTGGCCAACTCTGAGTCATCCCTATGGGTCAAGACTCATCCCTGCACTGGAGACAAGGCTGCTTCCTTGTGGACTGGATTCTTCAACAGAAAAGAGAGTCTTGGCGAGGAACCAATAGCACCAGTCATGCTTACATTTAAACTTTGTGAAGCAGGTCAGAGAAATGGAGAATTAAATTTTTTAAATTTAAAACAGTGATTTAAAATGAGGAGGCTGGGTGTTGGTGCTCCTGGTTGAGCATACACATTACCATTCTCATGGATCTGGGTTCAAGCCCCTGGTCTTCATCTGCCGGGGGGGGAGGGGGGGGCGGTGTCATGTGAAGCAGTGCTGCAGGTGTCTCTCCTTCTCTCTTCCCTAAGTCCCCATTCCCTCTAAATTTCTCTCTGTCCTATCTGAATAAAAAAGGAAAGGAAGAAAACAAAGGACACTAGAAACACTGAATTTTTTGTCCTGGTACCCAGCCCCAGCAATAACCCTGGTTCCAATAAAAAATAATAATAAATAAGTAAGAGTGAGGGAGAGGGAGAGGGAAAGGAAAAGGGAGAGAGAGAGAGAGAAAGACTAGGCGAGTGTCATAGGCAGAGGTTCTCTCTCAGAAGTCCTGATTCCTGGTCTGAATGACTAGGGGAAAGTCCATTCTGGGTGGGTCAGAGATGAGTCCATTTTGGGCTGTTTTGTGATGTACCCTGTGACCTCCAGAAAGCATCAAGCCATCCGTGAGTCTGTGTGTCTCAGACCAAGTCACTCCCTAGCTACATCACTCCCTTCCATGAAGGGAATTGCCTATCTCCAGCAGACATTAGGCTCAATCCACATTTGGAAAAGGACTGATTGCCCATGAGCTCAGATGTCCTTTCAAACAAATTCTTGCCACTACCTTTTTTTTTTTTTTTTTTTTAAGATAGAGACAGAGAAATGAAAAGAGAGTGGAAGAGACCACAACACTGAAGTTTCCGGGCTTGAACCTGGGTTGCATACATGACAAAGCAGTACACTATCCAAATGAGCTATTCCACTGACTTCTTGTGACATCCTTTCAAAACTACCCCTGAGCTCTCTGTCTGAGCAAGGCCTGAGAAGTGATGGAGCTTCAGACCAGTCACAAACATACCACCCACAGTAGCCTTACCCTGCATCCATCTAACTTGGGATCCTCCAATGCTCTGGAGGTCCCAGACTTCCCCCCAAAGAGCCACAACCGGGGGTGGGCAGACCCCTCTCCGATACTGCACACACTTCCGGAGACTTGGGTGGTTAGATTTTGTCAAGATAAGGGAAGAAGCTCTAAACTAAATTATTTCTTAAAATTTTTAAATTATTTTTATTTATCTATTGGATAGAGACAGTCAGAAATCAAATGGGAAGGAGGAGGTAGAGAGGTAGAGAGATAGAGAGACAAAGAGACATCTGCAGCTCTGCTTCACCACTTGCAAAGCTTTCCCCCTGCATGTGGGGACTGGGGGCTTGAACCAGGGTCCTTTGTGCATTGTTAACAAGTGTGTTCAACCAGGTGCGCCACCACCCGGCTCCCAAACTAAATTATTTTTAATTCCTTTTTTTTTAATATGATGATGATGATGATGATAGGATAGAAACAGAGAGAAATTGAGAGGAGAGGGGAAGATAGAGACTGAGAGAAGCCTATAGCTCTTACTACTCGTGAAACTTTCCCCATGCAGATGGGGACCAGGGGATTGAACCAGGAATTCTTGCTTACTGTAGTGTTCATTAAATCAGGTGCACCATCACCTTGACACTCTCTGAACTAAATAATTATTAATTTAATTAATTAACTAATTAATTTTTAGACAGAAAGGCAAAGAAAGAGAGTGAAAGTGAATGAGAGAGAGAGAGAGAGAGAAAGAAAGAGAGTAAGAGAGGAGAGCCTATATAGCATCAAGCTTCTTCCAACATGTTGAGAATCAGGATTAAACCTGGGTCCGGCACAAGGCAAAGCAGTGCAATATCCAAGTGAGCTATTTTACCAGCCCAACTCCTGGACTAGATCAGTAACTACCAGGTTACCCTGTAGTGACCCCATGCGGCTGCTGCATTCCTGCCTACAGAGTTCCTGATCCCAGAGGGCCTCTGCATCCTCTCATCCTACGAAGGAGAAAGAGGGCTCATAGCTTCTTGGCCTCTCTGTGACTCAGTTTCCTCCTCGGTAAAATAGGTGTTCATAATAAAACAAAGCACATGATTCCAAAAAGTGTCAGTTCATACTGTGATGAGTCTAATTACACACTTCATGTGATCGCCTCAGGCTTGCTCCTGGAGAACCCACCCTCCCACCCCAGAAAGCAAAATTGAATTTGAGATCCAGTTCTCTTAAGGAAAATGAGCCCTACAAGGGAGGTGGCCACCCCTGCCACCAGTACCTCTGAGTCCCATGGGGTCACAAAGATGATGAGAAACCCCAAACCTTTTTTTTTTCACTTTTGTGAGCTATTTTGTTACCTCTCTTCAGAAATTGTTTTGTTTTTTAAAGTGTTTTAATGATCATTTTTCTACTTTTAAATTGCAACCAGGGTTATTGCTGGGGCTCTGTGCTTATAGAACTCCACATTCCTGGTGGCCATTTTTTTTCTTTTTGATAGAAGGAAAGAAAGAGAGAGAGAGATATTGAGAGAGAGAGAGAGAGAGTGAGAGAAGAGAAGGGGAGACATCTCTAACACTATTCCACTGAATTTCTCCCCTGCAGGCTTGATCCTGGCCCTTGTAAACAGTAATGTGTGTGCTCTACTAGATGCTCACTGCCCAGGCCCTTCTTGGTTTTGTTTCTACTTTTCTAACCAAGTGTTTTTAATGGGACTTGATCCTATGGTCCAGCCTAGAAAAAATTCTAGAAAGGAGAGAGGCATCTCCATGTGGCCAGTGGTCAGCCAGTACTGTTCAATTCTGAGGGGCTGTGGGCTGGGTTCTGAGCTGGGGATTGGGGAGCCTAGCTCCACTTGGTAGCAGGAACTCCCTCATTGCATTCTTGCATTGGAGGTTTCCCCGGGTCCATCTGAGGTTAGTACCTGAAATGGTTCATTACCATCCTGGTTTCAAAGATGAACAGAGAAGGCCTGCAGTAGCACACCTGGTTAAGATCAAACATTACCATGCACAAGGACCCTGGTTCAAGCTCCAGCTCTCCACCTGCAGGGGGGACAGTTCACAGTTGGTGAAACAATGTGGCAGTTGTCTCTCTCCCTCTCTGTCTCACCCTTCCATCTAAATTTCTCCTTGTCCTATCAAATAAAGAACGAACAAAAGGAAAACAATGGCCACTGGCAGTAGTGAATTTGTTATGCTGGCTCCAAGCCCCAATGATAACTATAGTTGCAAAAATAAAACGGGGCGGTGGGGAGGGGGTGAGATTGCAGCAAAGTGGGTAACCCTACATCACCTTCCAGTCCCTACCCCCTCCATCCCCAGTTCACCCCAGTCTTGGCTGCAAACTCCCTGCACCTGGTAGTCTCCGGCACCCCGCCAGAGCCCTGCTGGCACAGAGCAGGGTGCCCTGGGCTTGCTCCACCCCCCTCCCCTGCCTGTAAGTGAGCCTGGCTGCTGTGATAGTGCCTGGATTCCAGACACAGTCCCAGTGCATTTTATGGTCCAGAGCTGCTTGCAGCTCAGACCAAGGCTGGATTCTCTCCCCCTCACCTTTATACCCCCTTCTCCAGGCCCAAGAGCCCTTCCTTAGAAGCCTGGGCAGGTGGGTCACTCACCCCCATCCACACAGAGGGCCACTTGGTCAGACATACAGCCCTGGTTCTTCTGCACACAGCAAGCACAGAGGCTGGCTTGGAAGCTCCAAGCAGGAAAACTGATAAAGTCCTGCCACCCCAGCAGGTGTGAAAACCCAGCCAGTATATTAAAAAAATTGTTCATCATGGCCAAGTGGGGTTTATCTCAGGCATGCAAGGTTGGTTTAATATACGTATCAATCAATGTGATCCACCACATCAACAAAAGCAAGACCAAAAACCACATGGTCATATCAATAGATGCAGAGAAAGCCTTTAACAAAAGCCAACGTCCTTTTATGATCAAAACACTAAAAAAAATGGGAATAGATGGAAAACTCCTGAAGATAGTGGAGTCTATATATAGCAAACCTAGAGCCAACATCATACTCAATGGTGAAAAACTGGAAGCATTTCCACTCAGATCAGGTACTAGACAGGGCTGCCCACTATCACCACTACTATTCAACATACTGTTGGAAGTTCTTGCCATAGCAATCAGTCAGGAGCAAGGAATTAAAAGGATACAGATTGGAAGAGAAGAAGTCAAACTCTCCCTATTTTCGGATGACATGATAGTATACACAGAAAAACCTAATGAATCCATCAAGAAGCTTTTGGATATCATCAGGCAATACAGTAAGGTGTCAGGCTACAAAATTAACATTCAAAAGTCAGTGGCATTCCTCTATGCAAACACTAAGCTAGAAGAAATTGAAATCCAGAAGTCAATTCCTTTTACTATAGCAACAAAAACAATAAAATATCTAGGAGTAAACCTAACCAAAGAAGTGAAAGACTTGTATACTGAAAATTATGAGTCACTACTCAAGGAAATTGAAAAAGACACAAAGAAGTAGAAAGATATTCCATGTTCATGGGTTGGCAGAATTAACATCATCAAAATGAATATACTACCCAGAGCCATATACAAATTTAATGCTATCCCCATCAAGATCCCAACCACATTTTTTAGGAGAATAGAACAAATGCTACAAATGTTTATCTGGAACCAGAAAAGACCTAGAATTGCCAAAACAATCTTGAGAAGAAAGAACAGAACCAGAGGCATCACACTCCCAGATCTCAAGTTGTATTATAGGGCCATTGTCATCAAAACTGCTTGTTACTGGAACATGAATAGACACACTGACCAGTGGAATAGAATTGAGAGCCCAGAAGTGAGCCCCCACACCTATGGACATCTAATCTTTGACAAAGGGGCTCAGACTATAAAATGGGGAAAGCAGAGTCTCTTCAACAAATGGTGTTGGAAACAATGGGTTGAAACATGCAGAAGAATGAAACTGAACCACTGTATTTCACCAAATACAAAAGTAAATTCCAAGTGGATCAAGGACTTAGATGTTAGACCACAAACTATCAGATGCTTAAAAGAAAATATTGACAGAACTCTTTTCCGAATAAATTTTAAAGACATCTTCAATGAAACGAATCCAATTACAAAGAAGACTAAGGCAAATATATACCTATGGGACTACATCAAATTAAAAAGCTTGTGTATAGCAAAAGAAACCACTACCCAAACCAAGAGACCCCTCACAGAATGGGAGATCTTTACATGCCATACATCAGACAAGAGTTTAATAACCAACATATATAAAGAGCTTGCCAAACTCAACAACAAGACAACAAATAACCCCATCCAAAAATGGGGTGAGGACTTGGACAGAATATTCACCACAGAAGAAATCCAAAAGGCCGAGACACACATGAAAAAATGCTCCAAGTCTCTGTCAGAGAAATGCGAATAAAGACAACAATGAGATACCACTTCACTTCTGTGAGAATGTCATACATCAGAAAAGGTAACAGCAGCAAATGCTGGAGATGGTGTGGGGTCAAAGGAACCCTCCTACACTGCTGGTGGGAAAGTAAATTGGTCCGACCTCTGTGGAGAACAGTCTGGAGAACTCTCAGAAGGCTAGAAATGGATCTACCCTATGATCCTGCAATTCCTCTCCTGGGGATATATCCTAAGGAACCCAACATATCCATCCAAAAAGATCTGTGTACACATATGTTCTTGGCAGCACAATTTGTAATAGCCAAAACCTGGAAGCAACCCAGGTGTCCAACAACAGATGAGTGGCTGAGCAAATTGTGGTATATATACACAATGGAATACTATTCAGCTATTAAAAAATGGTGACTTCACCATTTTCAGCCGATCTTGGATGGACCTTGAAAAATTCATGTTAAATGAAATAAGTCAGAAACAGAAGGATGAGTATGGGATGATCTCACTCTCAAGCAGAAGTTGAAAAACAAGATCAGAAAAGAAAACACAAGTAGAACCTGAAATGGTTCTATGCGTATCGCACCAAAATAAAAGACTCTGGGGTGGATGGATGGGGAGAATATAGGCCCAAGAAGGATTCAGAGGAACTAGTGGGGGTTGTATTGTTATATGAGAAACTGGGGAATGTTATGCATGTACAAACTATTGTACTTACTGTTGAATGTAAAACATTAATTCCCCCAATAAAAAAAAAAAGAGAGAGAGAGAAACAAACAGCCAAGGAGGGCTGCTACCTTCTCTCTCAGGGCCTACTGGGGAACTTCAACTTTTGTGGAGACAATACTCTCATGAGAGCATATGGCGTGTCCCTGGTTTAATGTGTTTGCCCTAAGCAAGGAGCACTGGGTCAAGAGTCCAGAGATGCATTCCAGTCCTGGTTTCCCTGCCTCGTAACCAGGTGACCCCAGTCTCATTTTTGCAGAGAGGTGTTCACTTGTCTTCACTGAAGTGTTAGGGCACTTGCAGAGATTTACACCAGTGTCTTCTGTGGGTCTGCCCTGCTCCCACTGTGGTATCATGTCCTGGAGCCCTCTCTCCTCCACGGAGACCCCAGAGCACTGTGTCTCTAGCCCTAGGGGTTGATCCCAACTCAAGGCAGAATGCCTCATTTCCCAGGAATGCCCCAGAAGGTATTAACTGATACCGCAGCCTATACTAAGAACCCATCGGCACCAGGAAGAGTGCTCAACACTTCACATGCTTATAATTTTCATGAAAAGTCTGTGGGAAGTTGCTGTTCTTTCGTTTCTAGAAGTAGGAAGACAGATAAAACAATAAGACTAAAGTTCATGAGAGCTTATAGATACAAATAAAGGAAAATAAAGTAGAATAAAGAAAGTATGGGAGGGAGGGAAGGTAGAAGAAAGGACAGTTGTAAGGAAGGAATGGAGAGGAGGATAAAGAGAAAGAAAGAAAGAGAAAGAGAGAAAGAAAGGGAAAGAGAGAAAGAAAGAAAGAAAGAAAGAAAGGGAAAGAGAGAAAGAAAGAAAGAAAGAAAGGGAAAGAGAGAAAGAAAGAAAGAAAGAAAGAAAGAAGGAAGGAAGGAAGGAAGGAAGGAAGGAGGAGAGAAAGAAATACGGAAGGGTAAAAAGGAGGGGAAGGGGAAGGAAAGAAGGAGGGGAGGAAGGAAGGAAAAGAAGAAAGAGAGGAAGAAGGGAGGGAGAAATGGAAGGAGGAGATTTGTGGGGAATGCAGAAATTAGTTTTTACATTTAGAATGGCAATTCAAACAAAGAACTGGAGCTGCTGTGTGTGTGTGTGTGTGTGTGTGTGTGTGTGTGTGTGTGTGTGCGCGCGCGCGCGCGCGCTTACGCACATTTGAATGCATTTCCTTTGTTTGCTTGTGTATTATGATGTCTCTTCTTCTTCTAGAAAATCACAGCAATAAAGACTTCCTGTCGGTAGGACAGAGCCAGAATCCAGCCCCCCACTCAACACACAGACACACCCTTTGTGCTGCAATAGGCTTTGCAGGACTGTGGATTACAGTGTCAGAAAGATGGCTGGAGGGGGAGAAATGTGACCTCCCACAGTCAATTAATGGCGATAATTACACACTATAAATAGTCTCCTATATAATTAAGCTGGAGGTTCAAGGCTGGGGCATGCACCCCATTGAGACTAGCCTCCTCAGATGGATGCAGGGGCAAGAAGCTCAGCTCTCTCTGGGAGACATCAAAGCCCCCAGTCTGGTCTAACCCTCTAGCCTTTTGGAGGCCGAAACCTCCTCCCCACCTGCTACCCTCTACCTCTTCCTTCCCAGAGAAGCCACATTTGGGCCATTGCCTGGCACAGCAGAGGGTACTGACTGTCCCAGGACTGATGTCCAAAAACAAAACACCCAATGGCACCTAGTGCCCTAAGAGTTTCTCATCCTGGGAGGGAGAGGTGGCTGTTCCCTGGACACTAGAGAGTCAGTCACAGGGTCTGAAATTGAACGTGCTCCTTTTCCTCCTCTCCACCCCCATCTGTCCCAACTATAGCTTCCAGATCTTTCTTTGGGGTTTCAAATCCAGGAGTCCACCTGAAAACCTCCATATAGATTCTACTATCCAGTGTACTCATTCATTTATGTTTGTTTATTCCATGAATATTCATTGGAATCTCCCATAAGCAGGCTTCATGACATCAGTGGGGTAGGAGTGCAGGATTCTGTTCTACCTCCTGAATGTTATCCATTCTCACTCTACTTGCAATAATTTCTTCCTGGTCTCCAGCTTTTTCTGAGTTTCCAGAAGGAGCTATGAGACCACAAGTCTGATCATGTCTTTCCATCTTGAAAACCTCCCAAGAACTCACTTGTCCCATTAGCCCTTCCCCCAATACACCCAGGTCTTCATTTTGCACTGACTTTGCCCACCTTGGTCCTCTCTTTATCACCCTGCTTCTGAAACTTTGCACATGCTATTCACACTATCAGGAATTCCCCTTTCCCTTCTCCCCTCACCCAGAAAACTCTGATCTCTATTTTATGTACTTTTATATACAGACTTTCTTCAAAGGAACCTCTCCTGCTTGGATCAAGCCCTCCAAAACAAAATTTTATTATTCAATGGTGTTTTTTTTTTCTTTTTCTTTTTTCTAGATAGGTATATTGTGATTATTAATTTGAAACTCTTTTTCCTGACAATCCTTTTGTAAGTTCTCTAAAAGCAAGATCTGACTTAACACTTGTCACTGTATCTTCAGGGCCTGAAACAAAGTCTTGCACACAGCATACGTCCTCACTCAACATCATTGATGGGTTTTTGGAAACTGAGACTAAGTGAAATCATATACAGTGATGCCAAGTGGACCATCGCCTTGTTGATGTAAAGAAGAGTAAGCTCCTAAGAAATATTTCTAGTCTCAAAGACACCATCAAATGTTTAAATTAGATTCAAAGTAGTTTAAGAGGAAACAAATCACTTGCATTTCTGTTCATCTGTCCCTGGTGGCTGGAATCTTTTCTGACAGCTAAGAGAGCAAGGAAGGACTTAACCCTGGTGAGAATGACCTTTCATCATGGGGAGCACAACACACACACACACACACACACACACACACACACACACAAACACACACACACACACACACACACACACACACTGTCCTGTCTAACTGGGACAGGACAACAGAGACACAACAGCAAACCTCACATGCACATCTTTGGGACATGGCAGGAAACCAGAGTCCTTGGAACAAAGCCATGCAGACACAGGAAGAATGTGCCAACCCCATACAGACAGAGACTCTAGCCAGGAATGGATCTGTTTTTCAAATCAGCATTATAATGGAGGCACATTAAATGAAAGGACATTATTTTGAGGACTTTGCTATCGGAAGTCTTCCCGTTATTGACCAAATGAATGAAAAAAGTAAATGAACATGTGAATGAGTGGCTTTTATTTTTTTCTCTGGGACAAATAGAGTCCCCATGTCACATTTTCTGTTCTGGGTTTCTTTGAGAACCACCTGGAGCATCCTGTTTATTGTTGGTTTGTTTCTTGCCATTTTTTTTTCTTTCTGATTCTTCACTTTACCACGGATTGTGGAGTTCAGTATTGTGGAGATTAAAGATGGCCACAAGTTATCCATGCCAATGCTGTATCCTTTTGCAATCTGGCTAGTTAGCAGTGGATTTAACCAGTTTTGAGCTGGCAAATAAGTCATCTGCCTGCTCTAGGTGTTGCCCTTTGAAGGTAAGCCATTTTCCATACCCTTCCTGGTAGAGAGAGCTTCACCCATATGCAAGGGGTGTCACCACTCTGAGGCCATCACATGAAGTCCAAGATATCCATGGGGAGAGCCATGTGGAGAGAGCCAGGAAGCCCCTAGCCCCCAACGCTCCTCAAGTCCCAGACACAGGTTATCCCCACAGTGCTCTGTCCTCCCTGATTCACGGAACTCCAGTATGTAATCAAGGGAAGCTGCTGTTTTAAGCCAGGATGTTTGAGGTAGTTGGTAATACCACAAAAGACAACCAGAGTTGGGGTGCCTTAACTTTGACAGAGAAGGCAATACTTTCAGACATTTAAACAATGCCACATCTGCCCCCACTCATTGCATTTGCAAATCCTCCCACAAGAGAGCTTGCTCTTCTGAAGCATTCCTTTAAGTAAAAATAAACAGATAAATAGCATATCCGTGGGTTTCTGTCTTATGGGGCAGGAACATTCTTTTGGTTTTTGGAGAGTCTTCCCTTGTAGTCTTTTATTTTTCCAAAACAGACTCTCAGCTGGTTTTCATTATCTGTGTGATGCTAGAAAATTTAATCCCTGATGGGAGACCTATATTTTTAAGAACACCAATCAAAAGAACTATGTTGAATGGGAATGGAACATTCTGGAATGTGGGGGCAGTGGGGGAGGGAGGTTTCAGAGGAGGCTCTGAGACCACAAGGTTTTTGCTTCTTTTCATCACAAAGTCCTAGCCTAGAGCTTACCTGCTATGGAGGCTGCTGGAGGTGAGGCCAGAATGGAGTTGGAGGTAGAATTATTTTAATGGCTAAAAGCAGAGGGTTCTTGTTCTGGCTGCACGTAACTATCAGGAATCTCTTGGCTGAACAGAAGCAGCCTTTTCTCTAAGGTTAAGTTGTGAGGGTTTTATTCATAGGTGGAAATGTACTTGGTGTCATTGCTCAAACCTCCTCCTTCCATGGAGTTGCCCTCTGCACTGGGAGTGTATCTCCTGCAGCCTAGTCTAATGCTTATTGGAAGCTTTCATAAATGTCCTCTCTCTGGATCTTCAGGAGAGCATCTTTGAGTAGCTCCATGGATAGCTGGGGCAAAGACAGGTCAGAGGTCAGGCCAATGTTGCCTGTAGGAGTAATCTCAGCCCCCTCACTGTGGAATAGTTGTTTCTTTCAGAGGAAGGGACTCAGAAATGGGTAGAAAAAAAGAGTTCTAAAAAAGAGTTCTAGAAAAGTCACTTTCAGGAGAGAAGGTGAAAGACTGGGGGGAGTGCTTAGAGGAACTATAAAATAGTGGAGAAGGGGGAGGATCTGACTTCTCAGGAGATAGAAGAGATGTGGGAATCATAGTTGAATCAGGCTGAGACCCCCTTGGGAAGAGAAGCAGAGTCTGGGTGGGCTAGGAAGGCCTTAGGGATATGAGTTCTGGGGTGGAGGAGAAGGGCAGTAGTTCAGCAGCATTGATATGGTCAAAGACACCAGAAGAATGGCCTGGTTGGTATTCAGATGCTGCAACCCTTCAGGTTTGTAAATTCCTGCCCCTTTTCAGTGTGTAAATCAGCAAGATCTGTTCATCTACTCCCATCCCAAAGCTGGATATGCCTGGCCCCTTCCACTCAGAGGCAGCTTCTCCAACTTCCTTCCTTATGCCATATACACAGAACAATTCAAGGAGAATCTGCCAATGCAAAAAATAAGAGTGAAATAGTAAGACTTGGCAATGAAACCACAGAAAATAATATTCATGCTGGAGGATAGACAAAGAATTCTTAATCAGGACACAAAAAGTATTGACCATAAAAATATGGCAAAACTGGACTGTGTTAAAGGTTTAAAAAATGTCTGTCAAAAGGATAATGCTTATTGGGAGAGAAAGGAGTGGTGGAAGGTTCTATTGGTGTGATGGCATAGGAATTTTGATGGTGGGTGTGGTGAGTTTATACATACTTATGTATAAATATGTATGAGAGACTGTTCTTGAAATCTTATACTTTTGTAAACCAGTGCTAATGTTTTTCAAAGAATGCTTATCAGAGCCTGGGAGATGGTTCAGTGGATAAGGTGCTGGACTTGAAAACATGAGGTCTTGAGTTCAATCCCCTACATCACATATGCAAGGTAATACTCTGGTTCTTCCTCCAGCTTTTTTTTTTTTTTCCTCCAGGGTTATCACTGGGGCTTGTTGCTGACACTACAAATTCACTGCTCCTGGAGGCCACTTTTTCCTTTATCATCAGCATCATTATTGTTGTTGTTATTGTTATTATTATTATTGGATTGAACAGAGAGAAATCAAGAGAGGAGGGAAAGATAAAGGGCAGAGATAGAGAGGGGGGTGAGAAAGATTGGGAAGCTACCCCCTGCAGGTGGGGAGCTGGGGGCACCAAATGGGATCCTTGAGCAGGTCCTTGTGCTTTGTAATATGTGTGCTAACCCAGTGTGCTACCACCTGCCCCCCCCTTTTTCAGTCTCACTAATAAATAAATATTTAAATAAATAAATGATAGGAAAAATTTAAAAAGGCTTTTTAGGGGTGCTTTGGGGTATTTAAAATCAGCAAATTTATTAGGTTCTTAAAAACTGCAGTAATGGAATAAGTAAAGGAGGAAAAAACTTAACTAGCCATGCAGCATGAGCCATGAGTCTTTAATTGTCCACTCTTCAGCCATAAGATCTTGGGAGAAGCAGGGGATAGCGGTGAGCTGGGAGAGCAGGAAACCAAGGAGTTGAAGGGACAGGAAGAAGCCAGCAAACCAAAAGACCCAAGAGATTGAAGGACTGTTTCCACCAGACATGCCCTTAAATCTCTTCAGTTACTGTAAGTTCTCTTGTCTGTCATATGATAATGGTGCCTGCTAATCATGCCCACATGGCCCCTCCTTCCTCTTTGTTTACAGGCATAATACATCCTGTATTCCTAACAGTAAATAAATAAAAAAGAATGCCTATCCAGTGATAGAAACCAATGAAAGGTTAAAAGGCAGGCCACAAAATTTCACAATACACACATCCAACAGGGACACAAAGTAGAAAACTGTATCTGTTCTTGTTTTATACTATAGTATACAGTTGTATACAAAACAAAGAACTCCTTTAGGTCCATAAGTAAAAGATACAGAGCCTACAAGAAAAAAAAAGTGTTAAAGACTTGAAAAAGCAATCCATTAAAGAGAACATTCCAGAGACTAATCAGTATATCAGAGGGGATTCACCTCTTTGGTCACTAAGGCAGTGCTAATTAAAGATGCAGAAAGATGCCATAAATACCCACCGGAATGACTAAAATGTAAAGCTCAGGCATACCAAAAGTGGAGCTAATGCTTGTTAGTTCGAGCAAAACCCGGCTTAAGTTTGGAAATGGTTTGACTTTAACTCCCACAAAGCTGAACTTCATGCTCCCTAGGAACTTAAAGAACAAAAATAACACATGGTTAGATTCAAATAAAAAATAAATAGAACAGGGGTTGAGTGGTGATGCATATGTTTGAATGCACATGTTACAGTGCACAAGGACCTAGGCTCAAGACCCCAGTCCCCACCTGCAGGGAGGAAGTTTTGCAAGTGGTGAAGCAGGGTTGTAGGTGTCTCTCTGTCTCTCTCCCTTTCTCCTCCTTCTCTCCCAATTTCTGCTTGTCTCTATCAAATAAAATTAAAAATAAAATAAAATAAATAGAATTTTCCAGGAGGATACCAAAGAAGAAAAACAAAGAAACAAGCTTTATATATTGGGTATCAGGTATGCATATGGGTCTATGTGTGTGTGTGTGTGTGTGTGTGTGTGTGTGTATGTGTGCGCGCGCGCGCGCGGGCGCGGGCGCGTATGGTTAAAAGTCATTCATACTTACTCATTTGTTGAATAAGGTGGCTTCGGCAGTATGTTGGGTTTTAACTTTATCCATAGATTCCTGGAAACATGTCTTAAAGCAAAACAAAGTATACTGAAACCACTTCCTCAAATAGCATGGTCTTATTCAACTAGTAAGATTGTTTTTATCTTATCAGTGTGTAATAAAACTATGTTGAATGAAACTATGATATCTGAGGACTTGTTATGTCTGGTAACACTGAAAGCATTTGTGTCTTAGGATTCATAAATTCCATCCTTGGGTGTAGATGCAACAGATACATTATATAAATGTCCATGAAAGATAAGAGAAGGTTTACAGAAGCACTGTTTGTAACAATGCCGACCTGGAAACAACCCAAATGCCCACCACCATATAAGGAGGTCATTATGATACATTCCATACTGTTGGAGAAATAAACCCTTCTTACAGTGCTTACACTAAATAATATGGAAGCCATCAAAAGGAGCCAGAGACTGTAGGGCTTGATGTAAATAGTATTTCTGTACATTTCCAGAGATGACACATTTCTGGGTTCAGATATGGGTGGGGCTAGGGCAGCATTGCTTGGGGACTGAAAATGTTCTTTTGTTCACATGGAGGGTGACTGACGTGGTCACTTTGTAAAGACTCACAGAGATGAACACTTAGGTTGCAGTGCACTTTTCCAATAGTGAGTAGTGAGTTATTCATCTACTAAGGTTTACTTTAAAATAAAAATTAAACATAAAGTCAGTGACCAGGTGATAACCCATTCAGTAAAGTCCATACTTAAGTATAAGCAAGGACCTGGGTTTTGGTTTCCAGCACCACACAGGAGTATCATACAAAGCTGATGTCTCTCTGTCTCTGTGCCTGCCCCTCATTTGTGTCTCTCTTTGTCTCTCCTTTTTTATATATCGTTATAGGGTTATTGCTAGGGCTAGGTGGCTGCATGACAAATACATAGTTCCTGGCAGCAATTTTCTCCTTTTTCTTTTATTTAATAGGACAGAGAGAAATTGAAAGGAGGGGACAGAGAACAAGAGAAAGAAAGACATTGCAGCACTGTTTCCCTACTCGTGAAGCTTCCTCCCTGTAGATGGCTTGAACCTGGGTCCTTGCCCATGGCAACACTTGCACGCTACTGGGTGCACCCCTGCCTGACCTCTTTTCTTCTCTATCTTAATTTTTTTAAGTAGAGAAAATAAAGTGTTGAGAGCAGTGGAGTCATACAGGCATGAGGTCTCACTTGGCAAAAATAAAAAAGAAAGAAAGGATGTTGGTCCATTCTCAGCCACTGACTCTCCCGATAACCTCATGATACATATGAGACAGAGTCACAAACACACTTTGGGGCCCAAGTTTGTGAATTTAAAGCAAACTTCAATGACTTAATGCTGTGTGACTTTGGGTAAGTTATTGGAGCATTTGTGTCTCGGTCTCCACATCTGAGAGGTGAAAGTGTTTATAACAGTGCATGTTACTTGTCTTTTGAGGTTACTGCCAGAGTCAACTGAATTAACATCTACAGATGCAGAGAGAAGATCCCTGTGGACATCCTATCACCACCAAAAACGATGCTTCCATGAATGTAAGGTCCAACTGCCTGTGTAGAATTCAAGCTTTGGGGCAGCAAACTATGTTCAATCCCCCTAGGATGCTGCTTTGTCATCTAAGATATTTAATAAATAGTCATCAGATGGCTGAGTGGGGAGTTGGGGTGTCTTTGACTCCCCAAGAAATGAGGGTTTTCTGATATAGGGGTCAAAGCTGATGGAGGCTCAGTATGGCCTTGGGTAGAGACAGGGCCACCTAGGTTCTTCTCTGTCCTGTGCTTAGAAGGGGCTGCTGTTCTAAGAACTGCACCTTAGCACTGAGCAGAATTTGAGATGGAGCAGAGAAAATGAAAAGAGGCAAGCTTGGATAAAATGGCATCTTCTCTAACACGCCAGGTGGAATGGCAAGGTGATCAGTAGTCCCGACAAAATTAAACCTGCAAGAAACTGGGGGAGCTTGGCATGCTTTTAAAGGTATGTCAGGACCACTGTAGATAAGTCTCTGAAGACATGGTCCCAGATCACTCTGTCGCCCCCTTCCATCCCTCAACTCTTTCCAGCTGAGAAAGAATACCAGATTCAGGGACAGGACTGGGAAGCTGCTGTGGACTGCAGATGGTCTGGTGGGAGGGAGGGTGGGCAGAATGCAGATTCCAGCCCTGTAAGCAGTGGGGAGAAGGTGCAAAGTCTCTCCAACCTCTCCTCACAAGTTCTGTTTGACAGGACATAATAATAATAATAATATATAAAAATATTTTAATCTTTGTCACCATGGGTAGGAGGAGAAGCCAGAAGTCTCCATGTTTTCCAGGAAAATTTTAATTAGTATGCAAATTCGACTCTCAGCATTAAAATGCCATTTGCTAAGTAAATGTTGCTGCACTCTGAGTTCAGGTATTTATTTGATCCTGTCCTGCCAAGGTGCCTTTGTGGGTTTCCTGAGTGTGTAATAACAGCATTTCAAAAACAAAATGAAATTCTCCCTCTGTTACAATGCACCCGGGTTATGGCTTTGCCGCCGGCGATGTGACTGGAATATTTTAAGGTGGCAGCCTCGAGCTCTGGCAGCGGAACACAGACAACCCCCCCTTCTGCCTGTCTGAGACTCCCCAGGAGGTTGTGAAGGAGACCCTCAAAGGCTTGAATCCGGACCCCAGCATCCAGCTGGGGGCCTCTGGGTGACTGCCAGCTACCTGCAAAGGGGCAGATGTGACAAGTGTATAGGCTTTCATAGGAAGGCCAGACATCTGAGTGATTAAATCACATCACGGTCTCCAGAAAAACCCATGTGATTACCCCTTCCTGACCCCCCACAGAGGGAGGGGAGGAAGAAGATCACCAGGGGCTATATTTTCCTCCATCCCCAGCTAAGTGGTGATTTCATGCCAGGGATCCAAAGAGCGGGAGATGAAGGTCCAGCCCCCCAGATGCTTTGGGATTTCCCCCAACAGTGATCAAAGCATCCTCTGAATGTTAATGAGGTTTCCTGAGCCACCCCCATGTGCATGTGTGTGCGTGCATGCATGTGTGCGTGGGTGGGTGTGCAAGTCTGCAGCCCCAGGCTGCCACCTCCCACGAGAGACCATTTAGCTCCTAGCCCTGTCTAGACAGCCAGAGGGCCAGCTCTTGCCTGAGTAGTGGTTTGTGTGTGTGTGTTGTGTGTGCCTGTATGCTTATACATAGGTGTATAAATGCATGTACTCATGTGGATGATTCTGAAGATGACCATTTTTTAAAAATTTCTTTATTGGGGGATTAATGGTTTACAGTCAACAGTAAAATAAAGTAGTTTATACATGCATTACAGTTCCACATAACAATACAACCCTCATGTCTCAGGACCTGAACCCTCCCCCTAACCCCAGAGTCTTTTACTTTGGTGCAATACACCAACTCCAGTCCAAGTTCTGCTTAGAGTTTTCCCTTCTGTTCTTGTTTCTCAGCTTCTGAATATTCATCCTTTTGTTTCTGACTTATCTCACTTAACATGATATCTCTCAACTCCATCCAAGATGGGATAAAAAAGGTGAATTCACCATGAACCTGAGACTTTGGAGCCTCTGGAACAAGAGTCTTTTTGCATAACCATTATGCCATCTACCCCTGTTCCCATTCAGTTTTCCACATAACAATTCAACTCCTTTCTAAAAAATATTTATTAATTTATTTTAGATTGAGACAGAAATTGAGAGGGAAAGGAGAGGTAGAAAGGGAGAGAGAGAGAGAGATTTGCCACACTGTTTTACTGCTTATTAAGCTTCCTCACTGAAGGTGGGGACTGGGGTGTTGAATCCAGGTTCTTTTGCATGGGGTGTGTGTGTGTGTGTGTGTTACCAAAGCACTGATCAACTCTGGCTTATGGTAGTGTAAGGGATTGAACCTGGGACTTCAGAGTCTCAGGCTTGAGGATCTCTTTACATAACCGTTATACTATCTACCCTTGACCTAATGTGTGCTCTTTACCAGATGTGCCACCAACCAGCCCCCATAGATGATTATTCTTGATTAATTCACAAAATGAGGCCCAGAACAGTGACACATTGATCTCCCATCCCTCAAATTTCCACTTCTTGAACTCACATGGACAAAGACTGTTAGAGAAGTAATTAACAGGGGAGTGGGGGTGGCTTCAAGACCATGAGAGGGATTGGGAGAGAAGTAGCCACAAGCTCTATCTCTCACCACTGCAAAACCTGGATTGAAGGGGAAAACAATGACACACCTGGTTGAATGCAAACATTACCATGATCCACAAGGACCCAGGTTCAAGCTCCCATTCCCACCTGCATAGGTGGAAGCTTCATGAGTGGTGAAGTTGTGCTGCAGGTATCAGGCATCTTTCTTTCTCCTCCTCTTATCCTTTGTTTTATTTATTTATTTTTGCCTTCAGTGTTATTGCTGGGGATTGATGCCTGTACTATCTATCTGCTGTTCCTGAGGCCACTTTTATTTATTTATTTATTTATTTATTGATAAGACAGAGAGAAATTGAGAGGGAAAGGGAAGACAGAGAGGGAGAGAAAAAGATAGACACCTGCAGATCTGCAAGTGGGGAGCCAGGGGCTCGAACCAGGATCCTTGCTCTTAGTACTATGTGCACTTAACCCAGTGCACCACCACATGGATGCCTCCTCTATCTCTCGCCTTTCCAATTTCTTTTCATCCTATCAAAATATAATAAAATAAAAATAAAGAATTAAGACACTTGTTAAAAAATCTGGTTTGCTGAATCACTCACCCCCCCCCCCCCCAACACTGTTCTCAGAACCCCATCTCCTTCCCAATTCAGAAAATGGCAAATAGGCTTGTAAGTCCCAAACCAGGTCATCCTCCGAGCCAGCCTGAAGATATCACAGGTCCTGGAGCAGCAAGGAGGATGTGAGAAAGGAGGGAAACAGTAGCTGGCAGAAATGGATGTTGAGTCAGCACTGGAGAGCCTCCGGCCCACCTGTAAGTCAAGACTTGCCTGCCAAGACTGACTGTATGTTTAGTTTGCAAACTTTTCCACACACCCCATGAGGCTTCACCTTATGCACTGGGAGGAACCAAGACCCACAGTTAGAGGCACAGAGTTCATCTCAGGGTCTACTATGTATACCTTGCACTCAGCTCTGGCATCAGGCAGCAAAACAGGTGTACAGGTATGGCTGGCTGAGGGAACATGATTGGGAGGAGTCAGGAATTACAGGGGAAGATAGAAAAGGAGGCACAGCACTGGGGTGTGGATGAGCAGGTGCCACTCTGGATTAGACCTTGGGGCCACAGCCTGAAAGAGCAGCCTGAGGGCAGGAGCACAAAGAAAAGGGGAGCAATGGAGGCAGTTCAGTCTGGGGACTATGAAGTTCACAGATGAAGAGATAATTAGAGCTAGTACCTTTCTCCCCCACACCCAACCTTCCTCTTTCCCTCCCCCCTCCTTCCTAGTTACAAACACTGCAGCAGGATCAGCAGGAAGTGGGCAAGTGTGGCAGTTTCATGTAGTGCCAGGAACAGAGATGGAACTATAATTTTTCTGCCCTGACAGGAAGCCTTGGAAAAGCTCCACTAGGCCACACACCTACCTCCTTCCCCCAAAAAGCCCTACAGCCAGTCAGATCAGGTGTCCTGAAATACTGTACCACTGTTCTTTGTAGCAGGCTGTCTTAGCCCCCTAAGACCTGCCAATGTCTGGGGACAGCTTGGGTTGTCAAGCTGGGCAGGAGAGTGAGGTGAGGAGAGTTCCTGACATCTGGAGGCAGAGCCCAAAGACACTGGTAAACATTCTACAAAGGGCAGAATGGCCTCACAAGGCAGAATGATCTAGGAAACCAGGTTAATATCCATGGCTAAGAGGCCTGGCTGATACCCTGCTTTTGCCAGACTCCTCTACCAGCTTCCACACCCTCTACCTGAACCTCCTCTTGCCCCCAGGAAAGGGGAGCCCATCGATTCAACCATGTGAACACAAAGGCTAAAGGGCAGGAGGCAGGAAGTTCCAATCAGGTACAGCTCTTTGCATGGTGTGTGACCTAAATTGACCTCTCTAGGCCTCATAGGGAGTGTGTGCTCAGTGAGGTGGTGCCCAAGGGGCACTTATCTCAGCCCCTCACCAGGACTGGAACCCTCAACATGGGGCAAGTTTTATCATTGTTACTGCAAATTTCAGCCCATTCTGAACATGAATTTTTACCAGTGTAATACTTGCCACTCTAGGGGAAGCAGTGGCAAACAGCTCATGTCACCATTTCCCCAACAGCTATCTTGAAAGAGAACCCTTCTCGGCAGGGATTTCTCCCCAAACCTTCATCCATGCTCCAGAGTTTTCAAAGCCAATGATGAGATTTCAATATTTCTAGAAAACAATCAATATACAAAAAATAATAATATATATTTCATATGGGCTTAGAGGGTTGCAGAAGTGGCAAGAAATGGCATGAGACTTGATCCCCTGAAAGGTGAGACTCTTTTTTACTTCCTTCTGATGAGTCCCCTCTTCCTCTCAGGAGAAAGTGGCAAAGGGCCTTTCAACCAGGTTGATGGGGGTGGTTAACAGGCATCGTTAGGGAACACACTCAGAGAAGCAAGCTGTCCCTGGCACTAGCAATGAAAGGCTACATAGCCCATCTCAGCCATGCCTGCACTTAGAGTCTCGGGGGAGCTTTGAAACCAGTGATACCTGGGACATGCCCCAATGAGGCCCATTTATAAGATGCTGGTCTGAGGATCAGCGCATCTTAATAAGTCTCTGAGTGATGCTTAGGTGCAGCCAGGCTGAGAAACAGCTCTAGGACTGCAAAGGGCAGAAAGGTAAGTCAGCACTCAGTCAGAAATAGAACCTTTTGCACTAGCAAGGAGCTAGGACTTTTTTTTTTTTTTTTTGCCTCCAGGGTTATTGCTGGGGCTTGATGCCTGCGCTATGAATCCACTGCTCCTGGAAGCCATTGTTCCCATTTTGTTGCCCTTGTTGTTGTTATTATTATTACTATTGTTGTTGTTATTGCTGCTGTTGTTGGATAGGACAGAGAGAAATAAAGAGAGGAGAGGAGACAGAGGGGGAGAGAGAAAGGGGTCACTTCACAAACTCATTGCTTGTGAAGTGACCCCCCTGCAGGTGGGGAGCCGGGGGCTTGAACCGGGATCCTTACACCAGTCCTTGTACTTTGCGCCATGTGTGCTTAACCCACAGCACTACCGCCCAACCCCCTGGAGCCAGGACTTCTGAGGGAGAAATTCTGAGGCCCAAGTCACAAGATGAACTTTGATAAGGTCACACTGTAGGCCAATGTGGAGGACTCAGAGATGCCACCTGAGATCTCAGTGTGAACTGAGAACCAAGCCCAAACCAACCATCTCCTGACAACCCAAGCACACCATTTAGAGGAATGAGTGTCGGCTGGGGCACTCGCACAACTGGTATGGCACACCTATTACCGTGTGAAGGGCCCTCTAAAGAGGCCAGTGTGGAAAGAAGGGGAAGTGAACATGTTTGGGAAAGCTGTCAAGCCTCAAGTTCTCCTGGAAAATTCACAGCTTTAGATTTCTTACAGGATTCCACCATCTCCTGTGATTTAGCCCACTGTCTTCACAATGTTCGGTTCCTGGCAGACACATGTTCTCCACCTGAGTCACTTGGAATGTGGAGGTGGCCTCCATTCCCAGTCGAGGAGGACATGAGTAAACTGAGGGGAAGAGGCTGGGCAGTGGCACACCTGGTTAAGCCCACATACTACCATGCATAAGAACCTGGGTTCGAGCTCCAAAAGGGAAAACCCTACCTGCGGGGGGGCCACTTCACAAGTGGTAAAACAGGTCTCCAGTTGTTTGTCATCTTTATGTCTCCCTCTCTGTCTCCTCTCCCCTCTCAGTTTCTCTCTGTCCTGTCAAATAAAAACAAGAAAGAAAAAAAAAAAAGAAAAAAATGGCCACTGGGAGCAGTGGATTTGTAGTGCTGGCACCAAGCCCCAGCAATAACCCTGGTGACAATAAAAAAAAAATTTAATTAATAATAATAATAATACAACAAACTTACGGGGACACTGTGGACCCCTGAGAAGTCTTGCCAACCCAATAGACGCTTGGGTCATATTGGCTCAGGTTCAGGCAGCCAGATCTTTTCTTCTCCACCATCAGGAAAAACACACTGACACCAGAAGTGCTAGGTATCTGGGCAAGCGAGTGCTGAACATTTATCCCAGGTGCAATTTCACTTCTGAAAACTTAACAACAAAAGATCAAGTCCTTCCTCCTTTCCTCCCACCTGTCACAGACAAAAGGACCATTGATAGGGGTCTGAATGTTCACACGGCAAGCTGCTCTGAGAAGAGGAGAGAAATGTGGTTTTCTGCAATGGAGCTGGGTGACAGAGATGAGTAGGGTTAGGAATTCTTCCCTTTATAATTCACACTAAGACTCTCAAGAAGGTATATCTGTTATGTCAGAGAAAGAACCCTCAGCAAAGTGTTCTTTAAACTGGGGATGGGAGTCGGGTTAAGCGCATATGGTGCAAAGGGCAAGGACCGCCGTAAGGATTCCAGTTCGAGCCCCTGGCTCCCCACCTGCAGGGGAGTCGCTTCACAGGCAGTGAAGCAGGTCTTCAGGTGTCTATCTTTCTCTCCCCCTCTCTGTCTTCCCCTCCTCTCTCCATTTCTCTTTGTCCTATCTAACAACGACAACATAAATAACAACAATAATAATAACTACAACAAGGGTGGGAAAATAAACATAAAAAAATAAAATAAAAACTGGGGACAGAGACCCCAAGCTAGGGGAGGGGCTTGTTCAGTTCTCCTAGCTCTCAAAGGCAGAGGACAAAGAAATTCAAGCAATGAGACACAAGTGGAAACATGGGGCTTAATTCTGAAAAGTCAGAATGTACCAACTTGGAATTTTGAAGCTGGACTCAGGACAGCCAGGACACAAAGAATCAAATATAAGGTTGATTTCCTTCTGCAGAGGAAAATCTTGGGTGTTCAGATTGCAAGTGACCTCACAAAGTACCAAAAAACAGATCCACACTGATTATAAAAAAAAAAAAGTGCATTTCAAGCAGAAAGGGGAAAAACCTAGGGAGTGGCAAACTTGTTTTGCAACAGCTCACACTGACCTCCAGTCCCTCGCCATCTCCCTTTGCCTGACCCAGCCACTGTCCTGCCTCCTGAATGTTACCTGTCATCAGAAAGGCCCAGGCACAGGCTAGATCTGCCTCCTCCTCCATGTCCCCTCTGATCAGGGAACTTCCATGCCCCTCACAGAAGAGGGTACTTCCGGGAGCCTTCTTCTTCCCCTCATTGGCATGTTCTCCTGGGACACACATTCCTTCCAACCAACCTCTTTACATTCTGCCTGACTGACCCTATCTATGTGCAGAAGCTTCCACTTTGCCTCCACTCTGCTCATCTAAGTCAGGCACCTCTTTCCTTATCTTCTCACTGGACTCAGAGAACAGGGACTAGCTGTACCTGTCTTTCACCCAGAAGCCTAGTACCACCCCCATGTACCTGTCTTTCACCCAGAAGCCTAGTACCACCCCCATGTTGGACTCTGGGATTATCTGTTAATGAATGTAGATACTGGAGGTCATTAGCATATGCTATATGTTGGATCATTCTGAGTAATTCCAAGTATTCATGGTCTCACTGACGCTTGACAACGCCCCTGGGAAGGGCTATTCCTTGTGCATATTTTACTGATCAAACTGTGACAGATGTGAGACTTGCCCAAGGGAAATGAATCTGGGAATCAAATCTCACTAGATTGATCAAATAACTGTACCTTCATTCCTCAGTTATAGTCTCACAACATGGAATGAATGAAAGAATAAATGGATGCATGAGATGAAATCTAGTAATCATCCAGTTCACACAGATGGACTTTTTAGTTTTTTTGGTAGAGACAGAAGGAGAGAGAAAAAGGGAGAGAGACCCAGACCTGGAACCTCTGGGGCTTTGCTCATTTTCCTTCATGCTTCTCTTGATGCATACCATTTGCTACTGCATCTGCTGGTCTCAACCAAAGCACCTCTATATGTTCCACTCAGGACTGTGTCCAGAGACACCAGGCATGGGATGTCCACCCTCTAGCTCCAATACTTGGGTGAGGCCTTTCCTAGCCCATAGCACTTCTTAGTTCCATTTCAGGGGTCCTGCACTTCCTAACAAAGGTACAGAACCTAGAAATAGACCAGGGCCCATGAAATAGGGCACATGTGCACATTTATCCGTAAGTTGGGAGAAAATATATACCTTAAAGTAAAAGTGTGCAATATACTGCAATGCCTCAACAAGTGCAGCAAGAAAGTAAAAAGACCAAAAAAAGATACCATAAAGTGTCAGATACTTTCTACTTAGACCTGGATATCCTCACTTACTGCCTATTTCACTTCCCTCAATCACTCTAAGCCTAACCCTGTCAGAAAAGTAAGGACCACAAAAGCTGGATAAAGGCAAGAGACCAGCACACTTTAGTGATGGCCTTTTTGGTCACTACCAGGCCACCCTATCATCCAGGGCCCTAGTCAGGGAATCCTTGGATTCCCAAATAGATATGATTGGCCTAGACCTCTAGCAGATCTCTCTCTTCACTATCACTGGTCATTTCCATTGGAACAACATCATCAACCCTCTTGCGGGCCTATACAGGACCTTACCCTCAATGTAGAAGGATAGTGTTAGAAATTTCTCCAGTCTCTGGAGGGAGGCTGGGTCAACACATTCTGCCACTAGAGGAAGACTGTTCCTGAAATGAGTGCAGCCTAGAATGTTCCTAGCTATGACCATGGAATGTGAGCTCATACTGACAGGGATGCAGATGTTACACAGGCTTCTGTGCTAAATATGAATAGACATGTGCCAGTCCCTGTTCAGGGTGCCATATGCCAGGCTGGGCTAGCTTCGAGGGTGGGAGACAGATGACCAGGGACTCATGGCTGAGCTGGGAAGCAGTATCTCTTTATTCATTGGAATACAGTGCAATCTAAGCTATCTCTAATCACAATCTTGTCCTTATATATCCTGGGGCTGCCAGTGCAGATCAGCTTATAGGCTCTCTCCAGAGCCTGTTAGAGACGGAAGTCCTGGTGAAGTGCTTCTGATGATTCTGGTGACAGACCAGCTGTATATATACTCTCCAAGTAGGGTGGAAACAGGATGTGACATAGAGAGGGTGGAGCAAAAAGAGATTGGTGGAAATCAGGGTATGACAAGGAGAGGGGGCGGATCAAAAAGAGTATGAACCAGCAGGATTAAACCAATGCCCTGGAGGCAGGGTGGTGCTTAGTTAACAGTGGTTTATGTAAATAGAATACAGTGTTAAGCAGGGAGGATCAAACCAATGAAACAGAAGGGGCCTTAGAAGCAGAATTTAGAAGACATGGGCCCAAGGTCAGATGACTGGAGTTCATAGTTCATAGTATTTCTACACTTGCCCCATATTTAGGAACTTCTCTTTGCCCTGGTCCAGTTTTCTAGTCCTATCTTCAACTCTGACACCATCTTCCCAGATAATACTCTTAGTCCACTTGCATGTTAGCTGTTGGGCTAGGTCAAAAATTAGTAAAATCATGGGCCCCTTGGAATATACCTAAAATAGACTTCCTAGCTCCTTCCCACATGAAGACCCCAAATTTCATCTGCTATACTTTTACCTTAAGGTTTCTAATTATTAAGAAAATTGTTCTGTTTTATATCTTACTGCTTTTCAGTCACCAAGTTACAGATGCTACCATGATGCCAACCTGACAACCCTGAGCAGATGACCTCATCAATGTGAACCTCGTCTCTTCAGAGCCCTGTCCCAGTAGGGAAAGATGGAAACAGGCTGGAGCTATGCATCGACCTGTCAATGCCCAAGTCCAGCAAAGAATCACTTACAGAAGCCAGACCTTCTACCTCCTGCTCCCCATAAAGATCTTGGGTTCATACTTCCAGAGGGATAAAGAATAGGGAAACTTCCAATGGAGGGGAAGGTATATGGAATTTTGGTGGTGGGAATTGTATGGAGTTGTACCCCTCTTATACTACAATCTTGTCAATCATTATTAAATCACTAATGAAAAATATATTTTTTTAGATAGGACAGAGAGAAATGGAGATTGGAGGGAAAGACAGAGATGGGAGTGAAAGACAGACACCTGCAGACCGGCTTCACCTCCTGTGAAGTGACATCCTTGCAGGTGGGGAGCCAGGGGCTCGAACCGGAATCCTTAGGCAGGTCTTTGTGCTTTGCACCACATGCGCTTAACGCACTGCGCTACCGCCTGACTCCCAATGAAAAATTTTTTTTTTTAAAAAAAGGGGAGAGAGAGTGAGTGAGAGAGAAAAGACAAGATGAGAGAGATACCACAGCACTGAAACTTCTTTCAATGCAGTGATGGCCTTGAATTTAGATCATGAACATGGCAAAGCTGTACACTATCCATGTATGTGAGTCATTGTCTGCTGAGCCTAGATACTGAATAATCATAAATACATCCATTCTGGGCCTCGATTTATACTAAAGACCCTCATACTCACCCAGTGTATTAGTAAGACTCTCCTTTTGAGTGTTACAAAACTTGAGACTAAAGAGTGGTGCTAGAGAAGGACTGGAGGGTAGTACACCCAGTAAAGTACACATATCACCATGTGCAGGGACCCAAGTTCAAGTCCCCAATCCCCAACTGCAGGGAGCAAGCTTCATTAGCAGTGAGTCAGTGCTGCACATGTCTCTCCTTTCTCTCTTCCTAGTCCCTGTGAATTTATCTCTGTCTCTCTAAAGTATAGCCATTAGGAATGGAGGATTGGTCATATAGGTACTAAACCCTAGCAATAACCCTGGCAAGAAATAACAACAACAACAACAAAAGAGTGATACCACATGGGGAGGGAAGTATTGAGGCTTCCATCTACAGGTACCCAATAAGCATATGCTTTTTTGTTCTGCCCATTCTCTCCCACATAGAGATTCTGACCCATTCTGGACTCCTTTAACACCCAGCCTCAATTCCTGTCCAACTTTTAGAGTAGTGACAAGGATGCCCCAGTGTCCTCTTCAGATAGCTCTACATCCCCACCCCCTCACCCCAGTGCAGAGGAACAAAAGCATATCACAGAGGCTGGCCAATGCCCAGGTTAAAACCCACAGCAAGTGGCATCAATAACAATAGAAATCTTTGCTTGAGACTTGATTATGAAATGCACTAGAATCAGTCAGGTAACTAGTTACGGCCTATTATTCTTACCACCTTGGAATAATTAAATAAATAAAACACTGCTGAATCCAGTAGAACCTTGCAGTGCTTCCACAGAAATGTCAGTTGTATTCTGCTTGAAAACACTAAGATGGGCGAATAAACCTTGGTAACCAGCTTTTTTCTTCTCTATCAGGGGTCTCTGGAGAAAGCTACTCAGAATCTAACCAACAAATCAAGACCCCATGGAAACAGTTTCCATTTCCTTGTGACCTTTTGCTATTTCAAAGCATAGCCCCCAGGTGTGAGGAACCAGTCTGGGGGAGGAAATAGATGGGGAGGGGACTATACTCTAACTCCAGACTGCTTGGGCCTTGAATCCAATTTTCTGTCCACGTGTTCTCCAGGCAGCCCAGAGAGAGACATAAAGTATTCATGGTTATCAATTCATCAGCAGACGGTGATAAAATGCCTCTCAGGAATGCATTTCCAATCTCCTCCTGCCAGGATTGGGCTAAGCATTGCTGTTGTTTACAGACTGGTGTTACTTGGTTTCTGCCCACCCCCCACTTCCACAGCTACCCCCACTATTTCCAAGGCTCTGTTGTGTGTCTCTGCAGCACCAGAGCACCTTGGGGAAGGCACTATTCTGCTCCTGCTTGGTGGATTTCATACTTGAACTCACGTCAAATCAGCACAGGGGGATCCTGCCAAGATCCGTGTCTTCTGAGAATCAGGACTGGGGGAGGTTAGAGTTCACAGAACTCTCAATACCACTGTGGTCCATTCCAAGGAAAAGGAAGCTTTTTTTTTTTCCTGGACTTTCTAAGTCTCAAGTTTCTCCCACCTTATTGCTGGAGAGAAGCAACTAACTTGAGTCTTAATCCAATAATAAGCAGTATCTCACTGTCAGAAGTTGGTACTTATGGTCTAAATTGTGTGTGTGTGTGTGTGTGTGTGTGTGTGTGTGTGTATGACAAATTTTGCAGGGAGATCTACTCAGGCTCCTTTTTTCTAAGTTGCTATCACTGAGAAGAATCAAAATTCAAGAGCCCAATACTGCAACAAGTCACTTAAACCTTCTTTCAACCTAAATAGTTGACTAAGAAACAAACATCACACCAAGATACTCATATCTAGAAGGGTAAAACCCAGTATTCACTTACTTATTTTTATTTATTTATTTATTTATTTTGATTTTGGATTTTTTTTCTTTATTTCCTTTTGTTGCCCTTGTTGTCTTATTGTTGTAGTTATTATTGATGTTGTTGTTGGATAGGACAGAGAGAAATGGAGAGAGGAAGGGAAGACAGAGAGGGGGAAGGAAAGAGAGACACCTGCAGACCTGCTTCACCACTTGTGAAGTGATTCCCCCGCAGGTGGGGAGCCGGGGGCTTGAACCAGGATCCTTATGCTGGTCCTTGCGCTTAGCGCCATGTGCACTTAACCTGCTGCACTACCTCCCGACTCCCCTATTTATTTATTTTTTACTGCCACCAGTTATTACTGGGGCTTGGTGCTGGCACTACAAATCCACCTCTCCTGGCAGTCTTTTTTTTTTTTCTTTCTATACAATTTTTATTTGACAGGATGGAGAAAATTAAGAGAGAAGGGGGATAAAGAGAGGAAAAGAGAAAGATAGACACCTGTAGGCCTGCTTCAATGCTCATGAAGTGGTCTCCTTGGGGGCTCTAACCAGGATCCTTTCACATGGTGATATCTGCTCTTAACTGAATGTGCCTCTGCCAACCCCCACCCCTATTCATTTCAGAAAAATCTCAGCATAACTGAATTCCAAAACAATAGCTATCCTTTAAGACTTGGCATTGAAATGGATCTGAATTAGAACCCTGTAGCAAGAACTTCAGAAATGTTTGTGGCATTCTGTATGAACAAAACTAAAGCAGGAAGAGAAACCTAAATAAAAACCAGAAAAAAAACAAAAAACTTATGAGTTGGGTGGTGGTGAATCTGGTAGAGCACACAAATTATCTGTGCAAAGGCCTGGGTTCAAACCCTTAGTCCCCACTTGTAGGGACAAGCTCCACAAGCAGTAAAACAGTGCTCAGCTCAGGACTCCCCCCCCACCTCCCTTCAGTCACAATTTCTATCTTCATCAAAAAATAGGGTTTTTTTTTTAAAGGCCTTCAGGAACAACGGATTCATAATGCAAACACCAAGCCCCAAAGATAAACTTGGTAGCAATAAAGCAAGCAAACAAAAAAACCGCACTGTATCCAGATATGTTATGGATACCACATGCCTGATGAGTTTTAGCTGGGAATCAGGGAGCCCTTGCCTGTGGGCATGTTGAATTTGGGTTATCCCAGGTGCTGCTGGGTCAGCCTCAGTGAGGTATTTTTGTTTCTCTGAGCTGGAGGGACTCACAGTCATCTGAAAAGGACACTGAGGCATCATTGTCATTGCTCTAAAAGTGAAATAGGGGCAGAGGTTGGGTGTCACAGGGGTCCAGGCTGGATCAGGATCTCCCTATGGGAGTGGAAATGCAAAAGAGAAAAGGATATGCTTTTCAGATACTTGTAGCAATGACTCCTAGCACAGCCCAGTCCCCACTGTCCCGGGCACACTAGGCCATGGAGAGCAGCCTTCTCTCCAATGTGACTTCCCTTCCATGTGACTCAGGTAAGCAGACTACAAACAGCCTGGTGCTGGCATTCTTAAATAATGACATAGTTTTGATTTTGTTGTCTTTCTTTTTGGATAGAGACAGAGAGAAATTGAGAGGGAAGGCGAGGTAGAGAGGAAGAGATACCTGCAGCACTTCTTCACCACTCATGAAGCTTCCTTCACCCCCCGAAGGTGGGGACTAGGGGCTTGAATATGGGTCTTTATACATTGTGATGTGTGTGTTCTACCAGGTGTGTCACCACCCAGCCTCTCACAATCTTGATTTCTTTTTTTAAAATTTTTATTTATAAAATGGTAACACTGACAAGACCATAGGATAAGAGGGGTACAATTCCACACAATTTTCACCACCAGAAATCCGTATCTCATCCCCTCCCCTGATAGCTTTCCTATTCTTTAACCCTCTGGGAGTATGGACCCAGTGTCATTATGGGATGCAGAAGGTTGTAGCTCTGGCTTCTGTAATTCCTTCCCCACTGAACATGGGCACTGACAGGTTGATCCACACTCCCAGACTGCCTCTGTCTTTCCCTAGTGGGGCAAGGATATCGGGAGGTAGGGCTCCAAGATATAGGGAAGTCAGGTTGGCATCATGGTAGCATCCGGAACCTGGTGGCTGAAAAAAAGAGTTAAAGATATAAAGCAGAACAAATTGTTGACTAATCATCAACCTTAAAGCTAGAATATTGCAGATGAAGATTTAGGGTTTCCATTTTGAAGATAGCTAGTAGGCCTATTTTAGGTATATTCCAAAGGGCCCATGACTATACTAGTTTTTGCCTTTGCCTGATAATTGATATGCAGTTGGACCCAAGTTATTGTCTGGGGAGATGGTGTGATGGCTGGAAAAAGGGCTAGAATGCTGCATCAGGGAAGAGAGTAGCTCCCTAATATGGAAAAGGGGTATAAATATTGTTGACTATAAACCCATTGATTTGATCTGGGGCCCATATTCAGCATAGGAGCCTATGTAACCTCTGCATCCCTGTAGGTCTGAGCTCACATTCTATAGTCATGAGTAGGAATGTTCCAAGCTGCCCCAATTTCAGGACCCATCTTCCTCAGGTGGTGGATAGAGTACGTTATCCAACCCCCCTTCAGAGGATGAAACATTCTCTACCATTGTTGATCCACATTGAGGGCAAGGTCCTATAGGGGCCCACAAAGTGGTCCATTATGTTCTTCCTAATGGAGATTACCAGTGACAATGGAGAGAGGGGTCTATTTGAAGACTAGGCCCATCATGTCTGTGTGGGAACGCTAGGACTCCCCGACTAGGGCCCCAGATGATGGGGTGGCCTGATAGTAACTAAAGAGTCATTGTTAAAGTATGCCAGTCTTTTGCCCTTATTCAGCTTTTGTAGTCCTTACTTTGATAAGGTTAGCTTTGGGGTGACTGAGGGAAGTTTAATAGGAAGTAGGTGAGGAGGGTATCTAGGTCTAAGTAGAAACTATTTTATTAGGTACTTTATGGTGTCTTTTTAGGTCTTTCTACTTGCTTGCTTCATTTATTGACTCACTGCAAACTATTGTGCACTTTTGCTTTCAGGCATATATTTGCCCTAATTTATAGATACATGTGTATTTATGCCCTATCTCATGGGCCCTGTTCTATATCTAGTTTGGGGGACTTTGTTAGGAAGTGAATCAACCAAAATGGAATTAAGGAGTCCTATGAGAAAGGAAAGTTCTCACCCAAGTAATGAGGCTGAAGGGTTGACATTCCATACCTGATGTCTCTGGACACAGTCCGAAGTGAAGCATGCCAAGGGGGTACTCATTGCATTGATTATACTGGCATAAGCAGATTCAGTTTTAGTTGGTATGAATTGAGAGAAGCATGCCAGGAAAGTGAGCCCCAACCTATAGGTTCCAAGTCTGGAGGAAATGTGGGGTTTATAGAGGAAGCAGGCAGTTCTTGCTGTCTTAGGGTTTAAGAAGGCGATCGATAGTTATTGCTATAATCAAATCATTTGGCAAGTGGGTTAACTTTGAAAAGATTTGCTATATCATACAAGACCTCACCATAATTTATGTCCTTTGATGTTATTTATATATAGCTGTGTCTTATAAAGTAATGTCACTGATGATTCTCTCTTCCTGGTCTAAGCTTTCAGGAGAGTCAACATTTCAAAGAACAAGTCATTATTAGAAATGTCTAGATCTTGAATAAATCCTTCTCTCCATTGTTACTGATCACTCTGTCAGGAACAACACAACAGACCCCTTTGTGAGCCCCCATAGGACCTTGCCCTCAACATGGATGAACAACACTAGAGAATGTTCCATCCTCTGAAGGGAGGATGGATAACATACTGTATGCTACATCTGAGGAAGATGGGTTCTGAAATTGGGGCAGCTTGGAATGTTCCTACTCATGACCACAGAATGTGAGCTTGCAGGGATGCAGAGGTCACATAGGCTCCTTAGCTGAATTTTTTCTATGTATACTATCATATCATCTGCCAATAGTGAGAGCTTCCCTTCTTCCCTTGTGATCTGTATTCCTGTCTTCCTTTCTTTTGCCTGATTGCTATGGCAAGAACCTCCAATACTATGTTGAAGAATAATCGTGATAATGGACAGCCCTATCTAGTCCCTGATCTGAGGGGGAATGCTTTCAGCTTCTGTCCATTGAATACGACAGAAGGTTTGCTGTATGTGGACTCCACTATCTTGAGGAATACAATCTTGATTTTTTAGCAACTGCTCAGTCCCAAGACACATAACAAACCCCCCTCCATTGGCAGACCCACACAGTGCCAGGAATTGGGAGGCCTAGTGATCTCTCCTCACTTGAGGAAATACAAGCTCAGAGTGGTTGGTCTGGAATGGGGGCCACATATTTCACAAGGACCTGAGTCCAATCTTCCTCTCTGTTCTATACTATTGTGCATCATAATGTCCAGGCCTAAAAATATCAAATCTTCATCAGACCTCAGACTTCCTGTGAAATGGGGAATAGCCCATTCTGTGAAATATACTCCAAATCTCCCTCATAGGCAGGATCTGGCAGTTAAATGACTTAATGGTAGCACCTGGTCCAGGCTTAGTAAGCAAGCACCATATGGTATTTCATTGATGACATTGTCCTTAGTGTGCTTCTCTCAATCTCTCTCTCTCTCTCTCTCATTAGTACTAGGACCTGGTCAACCATCACATAACAAGAAAGGCTGAGAAACTCTGGATGGAAGATTTGAGATCTTCAAGTCAAGTTGCTTAACAGAGAGCACTTTTCTGGAAGGCACACCTGACGACACTTCCTCATCACACAATGCTGAGTGGCAGCCAACCAGGGCAAACAATTCCAGTGGCCCTGAGCTCTGGCCTTTCTCCTGCCTTCTGCTTTGACCCTGGGGGCACCACAAACTGATCACAGCTGTGTTGGCCATGGAATGAACAGCTCTTCCTGTGTGAATTTGTATGGATCCCACTTGATCCAAAGCCCCCACCTCTGTTTTGGTGTGAAGGTTGAACATACACTCTGCACTGTGGCACTTGGTGGAGAGAAAAGGGAGGCCAGAAGATACATTTTGCTTCAATCACACTATGCCAAACTTATGTGGGTTAGTTTCCAACAGTGAACAAATAAGATAATGGAATATAAGTTTCATTCACTTCATTTTCCTTAGAAATAAGATTACAGGAGTTGGGCAATAGTGCATCAGGTTAAGTGCATGTGGCGCAAAGCGCAAGGACCAGCATAAGGATCCCGGTTCGAGCCCCCGGCTCCCCACCTGCAGGGGCGTCACTTCACAGGCGGTGAAGCAGGTCTGCAGGTGTCTATCTTTCTCTCCTCCTTTCTCCATTTCTCTCTGTCCTATCCAACAAAGACTACAACAATTAAAAAGCAACAAAAAGGAATAAATAAATATTTTTAAAAAGAAATAAGATTACATAGATTGACACTAAAAAATTAGTGAGGCTATTCTCCTAAGTAGGCATAGCCAAGCTGCCACATTGCCTGCAAGTCTCTACTCTCATCAACATGGGTGTTTAGCTTCCATCCAGGGACCAGGTCCAGACAGGTAAACATTCAGACCCACCTTTTCTTATTGTTAGTCTTCATTCTCTTTCATGCTCCCCCAAGTATCAGACAGTGAGTGCTAACTGTCCTGGACTCTTCACATTCCCTCATTCTCATGCCAACTCTGAGATGCAGGACCCTCTTCTATAACCTTTTCCCAGATGAGTTAACCCCAGCTCAGAAAGGTTAAGCAACTTACCTCAGGACACACAGCCAGCAACTGGTAAAGTGAGTTTCAAACCAAGGATACCTGATTCTAGCAAAAAAAAAAAAGCTTAACACGTAAGAATATCTTGTCCTTGTAGACATGCAGCTTCCTGGGACAGTGGGGGGTGGGAGTGGGTGAGAGGTCACTGTCTTTTGGTGGTGGGAATGGTGTTTATGTGCACTCCTAGTAAAGTGTAGTCATATAAATCACTAGATAATTAATATGAGAGGGGGAAAGTTAATTGTATGTCTCGAAGTTTTGAAAACACAGACTGAGTCTTTTTAATATATAGGATGTGTATTTGATGTGCGGACTCTCTCAAAAGCCTAGACCAAGTAGATCAGAAGCAACCAATAGCACAGCTATATACAAGATACTGGGTACTGTACAGCAAACCCTAACAGAAGGACTTTTCAAAGTTAACCCAATTACCAAATAATGCGATGATAACATTAACTTTCCATTGTCTTTTTGAACCCTAAGACAGCAGGAACCTCACATCTCCACTATAGAGCCTCTACTTCCCCCAGTCCTTGAACCTTTGGATAGGGCCCACTTTCCCGTATGCCTCTCCCAATCCATATCAAATAATGTTGCATCTGCCGATCGCAACCTAATCAACACAACAATTGCCATCTCAACATGCTTCAGCTCAGACTGTGTCCAGAGACTTCATGTGTGGAATGACAACCCTTCAGCTTCATTACTCGGGTGAGACCTTTCCTTACACAGTATTCTCTAATTACATCCCAGGTGGTTCACTTTCTAACAAAGTCCCAAAACCTAGATATACACCAGTTTCTGTGAGAGAGAGCATATGTTCACATGTATCCATAAACTACTGCAAAATATATACCTGAAAGCAGAAGTACACTAGAGTTTGCAGTGAGTACCCCCCTAACACTTCCTCTCCATTATTCCAACCTTTGGGTCCATGATTGCTCAACAATTTGTTTGGCTTTGTATGTTAACTCTTTTTTCAGTCACCAGGTTTCAGAAGCCATCAGGATGCCGGCCAGGCTTCCCTGGACTGAAGACCCCACCAATGTGCCCTGGAGCTCTGCTTCCCCAGAGACCCACCCTACTAGGGAAAGAGAGAGGCAGACTGGGAGTATGGACCAAGCTGTCAACGTCCATGTTCAGCGGGGAAGCAATTACAGAAGCCAGACCTTCCACCTTCTGCAACCCACAACGACTGTGGGTCCATGCTCCCAGAGGGATAGAGAATGGGAAAGCTATCAGGGGAGGGGGTGGGATATGAAGATTGGGTGGTGGGAATTGTGTGGAGTTGTACCCCTCCTACCCTACGGATTTGTTAATTTATCCTTTCTTAAATAAAAAATAAATTAAAAAAGAATATCTTGTCCTCATTTTTTAATAGTATCTTTATTTTATTTATTGGATAGAGACAGCTGGAATCAAGAGGAAGGGTGAGATAGAGAAGAGAGAGACAGAGAGACACCCACATCCCTGTTTCACCACTGGTGAAGCTTTTCCCCTGCAGGTGGAGAACAGGGGCTTAAACTTGGTCCTTGTGTACTGTAACATGTGTGTTCAACCAGGTGCACCACCACCCAGCCCTTCCTATCCTCATTCCATCTTTCTCAACATATGTAGGTTCCATGAAGGAGAGATTTGAAAGCCAATAAAATATAAATACTCCCAGGGAACTTCTGAATGTGTGGCCATGGTGTAGCAGCAGTTGTACTCTCACTTCTCCAAACAACTAGAAAAGTCAATGGAAAATCATCCCAAATCTCATCAAACCACAGCCGGGACTTCTGAAGAAAGATATTTATCCATAGGTGGGTGCCAGTGTCCAGTAAGTAGAAAAAAGGGAGAGAATCCCAGTACAGAAGATCCTGGATGTGCCAATAGCCTGAGCCACCTTGGTAGCAAAGTGATGGTGTATATGACAGCTACAGGAGGGCATTACACTCGCCAACTTCAGTTTATACTACAGAGCAATAATAATTAAAACATTGTGGTACCAGAAAAAAATTGAAACTTGGCCCAGTGGAACAGAACCAGGATGTTGGGTAGTATGCCACCTCCCCTGGCTTCTGCTTAACCATATGCCTATATAGGGATTTACTGATCCCATTCAAAGCTTTGGTCTATTTACATAAATCACTTTTACATTTACATAAAGCACTCCCTCCAGGGCATTGGTGGTTCAGTGATAGGATTCTCACCTGTTCCGCCCCCTCCTTGTCACACTCTGATTTTCACCAGTCACTTTTCTCTCCACCCTCTCTATATCACATCCTGTTTCCACCCTACTTGGGGAGTATAAAAACAGCTGCTCTTCTGATTAAAGACACTTGGAAATTGCTTTCCGGTTCTGAGAGTTCCAGAGTGTATCTCCTGCGGAAGTTAGTGCGGCACAAGTTCCTGATCCCTCTCCCACGCAGCAGCCTAGATCGGCTCCAGTTGAGTTCTCTCCAAGCCAGAGAGCACTAGCTCGGGAAGAAGTACCCTCAGACTATCCCGGCACCAGGAGACCAGAAATAAAGTTACTTATGTGCAACCAATATATGACAAGGGGGCCCAAACCATTCAACAGGGAAAAGAAAGTCTTTTTTAACAAATTACGCTGGGAAAACTGGATAGGCACATATAAAAAATGAAATTAGAATACTCTTTAACACCATATACCAAAATTAGCTCAAAATTGTTCAAAGACCTGCCTACTAGACCTAAAATTATAAAATACATAAAAGAGAACATTGGTAAAATAGTGCAGGACCTTAAAATTATGTGTGTGTGTGTGTGTGTGTGTGGTTTTGTGTGTGTGTGTGTGTGCCTGTGTGTGCGTGTGTGCCTGTGTGTGTGTGTGTATGTGTGTGTGTGTAGACTTAACTCCCTGGGCATGTGAAAGGAAAACATGATTGAATAAATGGGACTACATCAAAATCAAAAGTTTTTAACTTATTCCGATAACTAGCAACCTAGTTATCGGAATAAGATATTTGCACTCCACACATCTGACAAATGATTGATATCAAACATCTTTAAAGAAATAATACAGCTCAGCAAAAGAAAAAATAACCTAATAAAAAAGTGGACCAAACAATTGAACAGTTTTCTAAAGCGATACACAGTCATATGAAGATGTATTCCACTTCATCTATCATTAGAGAAATGCAAATTAAGACTACACTGAGATTCCATCTCACACCTGTGAGAATGGTCTACATCAACAAAATAGGAAATGACAGATGTTGGTAAGGTGGTAGAGAAAAAAGGACTCCTCTGTAATGGTGGGAAGGCAAACTGATCCAATCACTTTGGAAGACTGTATGGAGAGTTCTCAAACAAATAAAAATGGAAATAGCTTATGATCCAGTGATACCACTCCTTGGTATTTATCCAAAGAACATAAAAACCTGAATTCAAAGGGACATGTACACGCTCATGTTCATAGCTGCATAATTAACAACAGCTGAAAAGTGAAGGCAGCCTAAATACTCATCAACAGATAATTGGATAAAAACCCTTATAGGATATACATTCCATGTAATACTCTTCTGCTATCACAAATGTGATATTTTGTCCTTTGGGACAAAATGAATGGAACTGGAGTTAATTATGCTTACTGAAATAAATAAAGAGGTGAAAGACTACTACCAGCTCATTCTACTAACATATGGGATATAGGGATTGAAACACTTGTATAGAAAGGGGAAAAAAAACCAAACAAACTTTGTGAGAATTTTGGTGGTCTTTGTTGAGATTGTGGGGGAAAAACTTTGATAGTGGGTGTGAAATCTTACAATCTTATAAATCATTATTAATCAAAAATAAAAATGACTTGAAAAAATGTGGGTACTTAACATTTTCTTCAGCAGGATTTAAAGAGACATCCTCAAAAGTTGCTGGCATTTTCTGTCCCAAAGGGATTCTATGGATGCTGGAGACATAATTTAGGAGAAAGTTTGTCCAAGAAAACAAGAGGTTAAACAGAAATTAAATATTGATTTACCACTTCTCATCCCCCACCTGTCCTTTTAGCCACCACCACCAGCAGCAGCAGCAGCCCAATGCATGCTTTTCAGGTGTATAAATATCAAGAGGGCATCAACAAATGGGACAAGATAATAGCATGTTCTTTGAGCTCTAGTAATTTCCTTATGTGGCATGACAGCTTCGGTCTTCCAACTGAGAATCGCACCTCAGGTGGCTAGCAAATGTGAGCTTGGCTGGGAGACTTAGCATTGCCTTGGGCTTTCAGGAACTTCCTTCAGATAACAACCCAACAAGCAAGAGGAAACAGCCATCTAAAATAAGAAGAACTGCCTGACAGCATTTGCAGGTTTCTCTGAGAGGAAGAAGCAGGCTCCTCCCAGGCAGGCTACCTGTCCGGGTACTGACTGAATTGCCTCATTATTACAGGGTCTCATGAAAAGGCTCACGCCCAGAAAGCCAGGAATGCCAATGCTTTGAAGAGGAGACATGGCCACATTCAAACCTATTTGGCCTTGAAGAACAGAATGCTCAGAGCTCAGCCTCCTGGCTGGCGTTTAAGGGCAGATTATTTCCAGAAAGAAATGAGGCAGCTTTTTTAGCCTTAAGCTGGAGGGATTTTTTCCCCCCTTCCCTTGGATTGCAGGCTGTGAAATAAACCCAGGTCTTTATTTATCAAGCCTTATTTATATATGAGGACCAGATCACTTGTCCTGGAAACACACAGGGAGAAAGTGGGGGTGGGCAGTTGGGGGAGAGAGAGTAAGGGCAAAGGGACTGATCACCTCAAGTCACTAACATCGGGTAGTTTCCAGGTGTTAGAAATCCAGTCTGTGTCTCCAGAACTTTCTGGAACATTCATCCTTATGCTAGAATGGGGATTACCAACTCAACACTAACAGCATTCTGATTGGGATAATTCTTGCATTGGGAAGGGGAGAGGGCACTGCCCTGTGTGTTAAGGAATATGTAGTGGCATCTTGATGTCTGTCCAGTGGATACCAGTAGACACACTCACAGCCCAGTAGTGACAAGTGGCAGAATAAGACTTGAGTCAAGGTCACCTGATCCCAGACATAGTACTCTTAACCCACAGGATAGGACACCCCTGTCTTCAGTCATTCCCAATACACATAGGTTCTTGGGGAAATAATTTAGATGTCAATACTGTGGCATTGGGTTTCTTGATGGAGACCAATGATGAGACCTGGAGGACAGGACTGCCTTCTCTCTCTCTCTCTCTCTCTCTCTCTCTCTCTCTCTCTCTCTCTCTGCCTCCAGGTTTATTGCTGGAGCTCGGTGCCTGCACTATGAATCCACTGCTCCTGGCGGCCATCTTGTTTCCATTGCTGCTTCTACTACTACTGCTGTTTTTGGATAGGACAGAGAGAAATTGAAAGAGGAGGGGAAGACAGAGAGGGGATGGAAAAGATAGACACCTGCAGACCTGCTTCATCACTTGTGAAGCAGACCCTTCCTGCAGGTGGGGGAGCTGGGTTTCCAACCAGGATTCTTGTGTGGGTCCTTGTGCTTCACACCATGTGCTCTCAACCCAGTGTGCTACCACCAGCCTCTTCTCCCCCCTGTTTTTTTTTTTTGTTTCGTTTTTAGTGATTTCATATTAATTTACAAAATTACAAGATATGGGAGTACAACACCATACCATTTCCAACACCAAAGTTCTGGATCCTCAACCTCTCCATTGTAAGCTATAGCAGTTCTCCTAAGGTTGCAGATATGGGTTAACTATTATTTCTATAGCTATATGTCTATATTTTTTTGCCCTTTTTTAAGTTTTTTCTTCAAATATTTATTTATTTATTCCCTTTTGTTGCCCTAGTTGTTTTATTGTTGTACCTATTGTTGCTGTTGTTACTGATGTCTTCATTGTTGGATAGGACAGAGAGAAATGGAGAGAGCAGGGGAAGATGGGGGGAAGAAAGATAGACACCTGCAGACCTGCTTCACTGCCTATAAAGCAACTCCCCTGCAGGTAGGGAGCTGGGGGCTTGAACTGGGATCTTTACGCCGGTCCTTGCGCTCTGTGCCACATGCGCTTAACCTACTGCACTACCACCCGGTTTGCCCATTTTAAAAGGTCCCATTTTCTCTTCCTTTAAGTGACACGTACACCTATTACTATATTCAAATGTCCCTCTCTTTTCTCCTGTCTCTCCAGTTCCTGATAGAGTTGTAGTTCAGAGCCCTCTAGTCATCTTCCCTCTGTCATTTTTCCCTTATTGGGAAGATAGATCAAAATTCTTTTGGGGGTGCAGAAAGCAAGAGTTCTGACTTCTGTAATTGCTTCTCCATTGGACATGGGCATTGGTAGATCAATCCATATCCCCAGCCTGTTTCTATCTTTCCCTAGTTAGGTAGAGCTCTGGAGCAGTGAGCTTCCAGGACACATTGGTGAGGTCATCAGTCCAGAAAAGTCAGGATGGAATCATGATAATGTCTGCAACTTGGTGGCTGAAAGGTGGCAAGATATAAAGCAGAACAAAATGATTTATGAATAAGAAATAAAAAGTAAGAGTAGAACAGATGAGAATAGGGATCTGTCTACGGCCATACCACCCTGAACACGCCCGATCTCGGAAGCTAAGCAGGCTTGGGACTAGTTAGTACTTGGATGGGAAAATAGGGAAAGTATGGAAAGAAGCTAGGAAATCCATTTTAGGCATGTTCCTAGGGGCCTACAACTGTTATAGGCTTTTGCTTAAGTTTGATAGCTAACACAGTGCTAGATATAAATATTGTCTAGGAATATAAGGTCACAATAGAGAAAAGGGCTAAAAGTTGGATTAGGGTAGAGAGTAACTCCTATTCTTCAAAATATATCTATTGATAAATCAACTGTCTACCTCATTCACCTGACCCAGGGTCCATATATAGTCTGTAGTTAGCACAGGAGCCTGTCTAACCTCTGAGCTCACAGTCCATGGCCACAGCCGGGAACATTCTAGGCTGCACTCATTTCAGGACCAGTCTTCCTTGAGAGGCAGAGCAGGATGTTCCAGCCTTTCTTTGGAGAGTGGAGCAGTCTATGCCGTTGCTGCTTAATTGTGAGGGCATGGTCCTAGAAAGGTCTGCATGCAGGCTTATGATGACGTTCCTGATGGAAGTGGCCACTGATAGTGGAGAAAGGGATCTGTTAGAGGCAGGACAGCTTTCTCTACTTGTCTTTTTATTTTGAAGATAGAGCGACTGGGCCCTGGGTTCTGTTTTGCAGTGAGAACAAAGGCCTTGGCTCCTGTCATTGTCTCAGACTGAGGAGTGCTGAAAGGACTGATAAGATGGCTACTCTGTCCTTCCATGTGAGGACAGGATCGTTGCACACCCTTCTTCACATTCTCCTCCTCAACCCAGGATTCTCAGTTTGGATGCTGAGACTCTGGAGGGCCAACCTTCATTTTCAGCTGGTGACAGTCTGTCCAGGGGAAGCATAACTGCTCAGAAACAGCCCTGGGAATGCTGGGGAGACCCCTTGGTTTCTTTCTGTCATGAGCTTGTTTATTTTTCTCTTCATTATTCATTAGACACACTCTCTGGGTTCAGTGAGGGTGGCAATAGGTAGGCTGAGCCTATCCTTAGCGTCCCAGTGGGTCGTGGAGGAAGTGAGGGCACCAGGCAGATGGGGGCTCAGAAATCATGTCTGTAGAAGGAAGAGGGTTCTGTCTCTCTCCTTTTCTGTCGTATTTCCCTGGAACATAACTCCTTTCACACACTCCTCCCCACCCAGCTGCTTTTCTTTACTTGTCTTCCAACCACCACTCTCTCCCTTTGAAGCCCCTGTTTGGAGCAGAGCACTTCCCTCTGTTCTTTTTAGAACACTGATGGTAAGTGACCACTTCCCCATACCAACCTTCCTACTAACACCCAGAAGCCCAGTCTCCCTCCAGCTCTGCTAGGTGGGCTCACATTTCTACTGCCCAGAGAAGATCCCACTCCCCATGCATGTCACATGTTGTCACATAGGATTATAGTGTCATACAGTGTAACTCTCTCCATCTACTGCCTGTGCTCACTGGGCTCAGTGTGACCTGGGTAGGAGGTGTCTTCTGCAATTCCAGTAACATTAGCACCCTGCCTCTGGGCCCTTGGGGTCCACCTGTCAGGTATGCTCTGGACTGTCCTCACTGTCCCCAGGGGAATCTGGCCTGGTGCCCCAGACAATAACATCTATACATTGTCTGCCTCTCTGCCCTCCCTCAGTCCCCACAGATGCTTCCTGGCATGGACACCCCAGTATACTGCTTCCCCAACCTGTGGCAGGATATGTACTGGGGGATCATATTAAGATACCACCAACCGCAGGGCCTGCCCCCAGCACTCCCCGAACCCCCATGCCAGGCACACATGACCTGTCCTTGTTTCTACCCCCACAGAGCCTAGGCAAAACTTCACAGACCCAGCTGCTACCAACAGCCTAACATCCAGGTTCCTCCCTTCAGGGTCCTGCATTGACATCTCTGACCTTATGCCTCATGATCTTCTGGTCTCTTGTGGACTGTGAGCGCCAGAGACTCAGTGCACCCTCAGGGCCTTTGCACAAGAATTCTGACTCCTTTCCATCTGCATGTGGCCATGCCTTCTCTATAAGATCACTGTTCTGTCTTCTTTAAGCTGCCCCAGCAAGCAGGAACATGGGCCCCAGCTTCCTCGCTCACCACCCCCAGCTCCGCTGTGACCTCTGCATACGGGCTTGCTTGTCCTCTGCCTGTCCTGCTTCCTCCACATCCGTTGGGGAACTCCAAGAGGAAAGAAGCCTCACTGTCCTGGTTACCAGGGACAGCACCTGGGAGTAAAGTTTTCATGAAATATTTGCAACATGAATTAGTGAATGAGTACAGGGAAAAGAAGGGCTTGGGAGGAAAGCCTGTAGTTTCCCCCAAGACCCCATGATTCCACCTGCTTGGCATTAAATGAGCTTTTCTTAGGCACTGGGGCACCTGGTCCTCATACCAGCTGAGACCCGCCAGCTGCAGACCAAGAGACACTGCAAGGCAGCGGGTGACTGGGTGATGGAGGGCCACTGATTCTGAGCAGCACACTCTGGCCGCTTTCCAGAAGGGGACCGAGAAATCCAGCACCACTGGGCAGCGAAGGAGCTGTGGAAATGTATTGAAAATAGCAGTGCTGGCAGCTGGCAGCAGATTACTTTTTCTCTGCAGCCTGGATGGCTTTAATAAAAAAAATTTAAAAAAAACGAGAACTCCTCCATCTGCTCTTTAAAGATAAGCCCGCAATTCCTCCAAATCAGTGAGAGACAGAGGCCTGGGGGCCAGGGAGGCTGGGAGAGTGACTCAGGGTGTAGACAGGTGATTAGCTCTATCTGGTAGTTCTCTGGGGGCCTCCTAGCTATGGGACTGGCCAGGGAGTCCAAAGAGTGGGACTTGAATTATTAAGATGTCATTTAAGTCTGGGTCTCCCAAGGCTGCATTCTAACCATGCCCCTGTTCATCAGAGGCTATGGCACATATCCCAGGGTCTGGGAGCTTCTAGATCATGAGTGGGGCTCTTGGAGCAGCCTAACTGAGGGAGATGCTCACCTGTGCTTGTCGCCCTGGCATACAGGTAGGGAGCTGTGCACCCCCAGCTGACATGCTGCAGGAAGTCCTTAATGCTTTGCATCACAGCAGCATTTCTATCATGGGGAAAAGGTGGGTGGGTGCAGATTATGGGGTGCTTGTTCTGTTGAGGGACTTTTACTGAGAGAACAAACACAAAATTACCAAGAGAAACTTATCCTAGATGCCTTCCCCCAGGAGGAGCTGTGCAAGGAAGAGGGCTGGGATGCTGGACCGCATCAGCTTCAGAGCAAATGTGTGTGAGAGAAAGCTAGGAAGTGAGTGTGCACGCATGAGTGTAAGAGTAGGTAACGGCATCTGTGCATATGTGTGAGGGAAAATGTGTACATGAGACTGTGGGTGTGAATTTGTATGAAAGAGAGTTAGTATGTGATGGGGGGATTGACAAAGTGAGAATGTGAGTCTAAATGTGTCTGAACTGTGAGAGTGTGTGTTAACGTCTGAGTGTGTGTGAGTGTGAATGTATGTAAGAGGGAGGGAATAAGTGTTAGAAATGTACACATATGTGAGAAAAAGTGTGAGTGTGTGCACATATGTGAGTGAGTGATTTGTGTGAAAGTGAACTGTGGGCACGTGCACATGTGTATGCATGTTTGTGCACACGTGTGTGTACATGCACCGCTGGTGTCTTTCCACTTGAGCCGCCTTCCTTTGAAAGCCACACACAATCTTTTTCTTTTTCTTTGTTGGGGGGATTAACAATGGTTTAGAGTCAACAGTAAAATACAGTAGTTGGTACATGTGTAGCATTTCTCAGTTTTCCACATAACACTTTAACCCCCCACCTCTCCCATCGTGTCCTAGGACCTAAATACTTGCCCCAGCCCCAGAGTTTTGACTTTGGTGTAATACACCAACTCCAGTCCAAGTTCCACTTTGTGTTTTCCCTTCTGATTTTATTTTTCAACTTCTGTCTATTAGTGGGATCATCTCACATTCATCCTTCTCTTTATGGCTATCTCACTTAACATGATTCCTTCAAGTTCCATCCAGGATGAGGTGAGTGAATTTACCATTTTTAATAGCTGAGTAGTATTCCATTCACACACACACAATCTTAAATAGGTATGTTGGAGTGCAGCAACATAGCCTGCTGACCCCACTCCTCTCTCAGCCCTGACACAGGCCAGGCACTCTTCCTAGAGTGCTGTGATACACAGCCAGGACAGCGAACAGATCTCAGACTAGAAAGAGAAGGGAGAGACCTGTCCAGAGAAACCACTTTTATATATGTGGAAACATGAGGGATTTGACCTAAGGAAGGGAGCCCACAGCCCAACAGGAAACACGTCAGATACAACTGAGCTTTCAGAAGGTGTGGACCTCCACACCAATGGTCCTGCTTGTTGGTCCTGAATCATATCCACTCCTATTTTCAGGGAGAATCACAAAGAAATATCCAAATGCCTTTGTTGGTTTTTTGGTTGTAGAAACAAAATATGATGAAGGTATCATCTGAGTAACACAGAGCCCAACTGTTAGTAAGGTGCCAGTTGGGACCCAGGAGGAATTCTCCCACTCAGGTGTTAGCCTGAAAATGTGTGTGTAAGTGTGGATATGAAAAGTGAGGTGTCATCACTGGTCACTTGCATCAGGAACATCATCATAAGCCCTCTTGCAGGCCTCTCCAAGACCTTGCCTTCACTGTATGGCAGCAATGGTAAGCACTGGCCCCACTCTCCAAAGGGAGACTGGGTCAGCCTATTCTGCTACTAGAGGAAGACTGGTCCTGAAATTAGTGCAGCGTAGGATGTTCCTAGCTGTGACCATGGACTGTGAGTTCAGACTGACAGGGATGCAGAGGTTACACAGGCTCCTGTGCAAAATATGAATAGATATGGGCTCTACATCAGATCAATGGGGCTTATGTTTAATGGTATTTATATAATTTCCTCATATTTGGGAACTAATATGCCCTAATCTGACTTTCTAGGTCTATTCTCAGCTCTGACACCATCTTCCCAGACAATACTTTTAGTCCACCTGTATGTTAGCTATCAGCCACAGGCAAAAATTACTAAAACGTCATGGGCCCCTTTGAACATACCTAAAATAGACTTCCTAGCTTCTTCCCACTCAGACTCCTAGTTTCATTTGCTCTGTTTTTGCCTTTGGATTCCTGTTTGTTAAACAATTTGTCATGCTTTATATCTTACCAACTTTCAGCCACCACGTTGCAGATATTACTATGAAACCATTTTGACTTCCTTGAGCAGATGACCTCACCAATATGTCCTGGAACCTCACCTCTCTAGAGCCCTACCCCACTAGGGAAAAATAGAAACAGGCTGGGGATATGGAAGACCTGCCAGCATTCATGTCTAACAGAGAAGAAATTACAAAAGCCAGACCTTCTACCTTCTGCGCCCCATAAAGAATTTTGGTCCATACTCCCAAAGGGATAAAGAATAAGGTAGTTTCCAACAGAGAAGATGGGACATGGAACTCATGATGGGAACTGTATGGAATTGTATCCCTGTTGTCCTACAGTCTTGTTAATCATTATTAAATCACTAATAAAAATTACATTAAAAATAAAGGTGAGGTGTCAGGTCTCAGAGTTTCAGAAGTCACAAAGTACCTCCACATGTTTCCCCCTTTATGACATTAAGAAGCATACTTCTTAGAAAAGGGAATTTTTGTGTGTGTGAGCTCTTATAGAATTGAACCAGAATAATGTTTATTTTTTCCTTTGTTTTTCGTTTATTTATATGACAAGATAGAATGATATTAATAGGAGAGGTGGAGATAGAGAGAGAGTGGGAGAGAGACATTTGCATCCCTGTTTCACCATTCATGATGCTCCCCCACTACAGGTGGGGACCAAGAGCTTGAACCTTGGTTCTTGCACACAATAACATGTGCACTCAACCAGGTCCACTGCCACCCAGCCTCCCAGAGCAATGTTTAACAAAGGAGGAATGAAAGCTTTCTGAACTCCTGATGTAAACTTTGTTTGATGTCTATATACTGTTGGTTAGACCCTCTCTGATAAGTCAAGTGTTGACTTGCAGAAAGGTGGTCGATCCCCTGCAAATGATTGCCTGTCCAGATGAGATGGAGATGATGAATGACCAACAGAAAAGATAACCTCAAGGACTCCAATTGCTTTGCTCTGTGGGACACAAGACACTAACTGGCTTTCATCAAATTGTTTAATCAGTCTCTTACAGCCTCTTTTGAAGAATTTTGTCATCCTCAGTTCCCTCATAAATGAGTAAAATCACTGTTGTCTATATTCATGGTGCACTTACAAGAGAATTATGTTCTAGGTTTTTAAAATAGTATGCTTTGGGGCGGGGAGACAGTATAATGGTTATGCCAAAAACAAACAACAAAATGTTTATGCCTGAGGCTTTCAAGTCCTAGGTTTAATCCCCCAGCACCACCATAAGCCTGAGTTAAGTAATGCTCTGGAGGTCACTCTCTCTCTCTGTATCTCTCACATTAAAATAAACAAATAAAATATTATACTAAACTCTTTAGCAGTTAACTTATTTTCTATCTAAATGTAATGCCTCAAAATAAGACCTGTGAATATTACTAGTGAACTTCATTTAATACTATATCCATTTCCTTAATTTTTTTTTCTGGAACCCAAACTGCAGTTGGAAACATAACCCCAATAACTTTGATACTTCATGAGGCTCAGTATTTTCTAGTCAAAGAAACACAGCTGGATAGTCAAAAGGAAGCAAACGCAATTTGCATTCTTACTTGCATTTTCAAAGGTGTACAAATCACAGCCCTGAAAAAACTTCTAAAAAATGCTTTTTGCCTCCTCTCCAAGTCTCTCAGACTAAGAAACTGCTTCCAAATCCCTCATTCAGCAATGCTTAGAATTTCAATCACTGTATTCATTGTTCTATTTAAACATACTTTTTAAAAACATTTTTTATGTATTTAAAAAAGGAGACATTAACAAAACCATAAGATAAGAGGGGTACAACTCCACACAGTTCCTACCACCAGATCTCCATATCCCATCCCCTCCCCTGATAGCTTTCCTATTCTTCATCCCTTGGTAGTATGGACCCAAGGTCATTGTGGGATGTAGAAGGCTTCTGTAATTGCTTCCCCGCTGAACATGGGCGTTGACTGGTCGATCCATACTCCCAGCCTGTCTCTCTCTTTCCCTAGTAGGGTGGGTCCTTCTGTCCCTTTTCCAGCCATGACATCACCTCCCCAGACAATAACTTGGATCCACCTGCATATCAGATTTCAGGTTCAGAGGAAAAAAAATTAAACATACTTTTTAATGGCTCATATGAGGAACATTATTGATCTCAAGCAATAGAAAATCCAATAAATATCAGTTCAAGCCACAATAATGTTTATTGTTCACTTAACCAGATGCCCAGAAATAGTAAAATAATAATAATAATAATAATAATTAGCCACTCAATGTCATTAAGGATTTAAACTTTGTTAACTTCTTTTTTTTTTTTTAATTTTTTATTTAAGAAAGGATTAGTGAACAAAAGCATAAGGTAGGAGGGGTACAACTCCACACAATTCCCAACACCCAATCCCCATAACCCACCCCCTCCCATGGTAGCTTTCCCATTCTCTATCCCTCTGGGAGCATGGACCCAGGGTCGTTGAGGGTTGCAGAAGGTAGAAGGTCTGGCTTCTGTAATTGCTTCCCCGCTGAACATGGGAGTTGACTGGTCAGTCCATACCCCCAGTCTGCCTCTCTCTTTCCCTAGTAGGGTGTGACTCTGGGGAAGCTGAGCTCCAGGACACATTGGTGGGATCTTCAATCCAGGGAAGCCTAGCCAGCATATGGTGGCATCTGGAACCTGGTGATTGAAAAGAGAGTTAACATATGAAGCCAAACAATTTGTTGAGCAATCATGGATCCCAAGCTTGGAATAGTGGAGAGGCAGTGTTAGGTAGGTACTCACTGCAAACTCTAGTGTAGTCCTGCTTTCAGGTATATATTTTGCAGTAGTTTATGGATACGTGTGCACATAAGCTCTCTCTCACAGAAACTGGTGTATATCTAGGTTATGGGACTTTGTTAGAAAGTGAACTACCTGAGATGAAATTAGAGTGTACTATTAAAGGAAAGGTCTCACCCGAGTAATGAAGCTGAAGGGTTGTCATTCCACACGTGAAGTCTCTGGATACATTCTGAGGTGAAGCATGTTGAGGTAGCAATCGTTGCTTTGGTTAGGTTGTGATCGGCAGATGCAATGTTATTTGGTTTGGATTGGGAGATGCATACAGGAAAGTGGGCCCTATCCAAGGGTTCCAGGACTGGGGGAAGTAGGGGCTCTATAGTGAAGATGTGAGGTTCCTGCTGTCTTAGGGTTCAAAAAGACAATCAATAGTTAATATTATCATCACATTATTTGTTAATTGGGTTAACTTTGAAAAGTCCCTTTGTTATGGTTTGCTGGACAGTACCCAGTATCTTGTATATAGCTGTGCTATTGGAAGCTTCTAATCTACTTGGTCTAGGCTTTTGAGAGAGTCTGCATATCAAATACATAGCCTATATATTAAAAAGATTCAGTTTGTCTTTTGAGAAACTTTGAGACATACAATTGATTTCCCCCTCTCATATTAATTAGCTACTGATTTATAAGTCTACATTTTGCTAGGAGTGTACATAAACACCATTCCCACCACCAAAGGACTGTGACCCATCCCTCCCGCCCACTCCCACCCCCCACTGGCCCAGGAAGCTACATGCCTACCCCTCACCACTGGGTTTTTGCTTTGGTGCCCTACTTACAATTTGATCAAGTCCTGCTTTTAGTTTCCCTTTCAGATCTTCTTAGTCAGCTTCTGTTGATGAGTGGGATCATCCCATACTCATCTTTATCTTTCTGACTTAGTTCACTTAACATAATTCCTTCTAGCTCTGTCCAAGATGGGTCAGAGAAGGTGGGTTCATTGTTCTTGATAGCTGCATAGTATTCCATTGTGTATATATACCACAGCTTTCTCAGCCACTCATCTGGTGTTGGGCACCTGGGTTGCTTCCAGGTTTTAGCTATTATGAATTGTGCTGCTATGAACATAGGAGTACACACCTCTTTTTGGCTGGGTGTTATGGAGTCCTTGGGGTATAACCCCAGGAGAGGAATTATTGGGTCATATGGAAGGTCCATGTCTAGCCTTCTGAGAGTTTTCCAGAATGCTCTCCACAGAGGCTGTACCAATTTACATTCTCACCAGCAATGTAAAAGGGTTCCTCTGTCCCCACATCCTCTCCAGCATTTGTTGCTGCTGTCCTTTTTGATGTATGCCATTCTTACAGGAGTGAGGTGGTATCTTAGTGTTGTCTTAATTTGCATTTCTCTGATAATCAGTGACCTAGAGCAGTTTTTCATATGTTTGTTAGCCTTTTGGATCTCCTCTGTGGTGAATGTTTTGTTCATTTCCTCTGCCCATTTTTGGATGGGGTCATTTGCTTTTTTGCGGCTAAGTTTGCTGAGCTCTTTATATATTTTGGTGATTAGTTTCTTGTCTGATGTCTGGCATGTGAAGATCTTCTCCCATTCTGTGAGGGGTCTCTCTGTTTGTTTAATAGTTTCTTTGGATGTGCAGAAGCTTTTTAATTTGATGTAGTCCCATTGGTTTGTTTCTGCTTTTTCTTCCTTGCAATTGGGTTTGATTCATCAAAGATGTCCTTGAGGTGTATGTGGGGAAGTGTTTTACCAATGTTTTCCTCTAAGTATTTGATTGTTTCTGGTTTGACATCTAGGTCTTTGATCCATTTGGAGTTGATTTTTGTTTCTGGTGAGATAAAGTGGTTCAATTTCATTCTTCTGCATGTTTCAACCCAGTTTTCCCAGCACCATTTATTGAAGAGAGCCTCCTTTTTCCATTTAATCCTTTGGGCCCCCTTATCAAAGATTAGATGCCCATAGGTGTTGGGATTAATAATAATAATAATAATAATTAATAATAATAATAATAATTAGCCACTCAATGTCATTAAGGATTTAAACTTTGTTCCTTCTTAACCCCGTGATTTTTCCTCATGCTTATTGCCTCATGGCCACAAAATGGCTGCCATAATTTTAGCATCATGCCCTTCCATACAACACTCCTAGGAGGGAGAATACTGCATAGACCTTCTCCCCATAAAAATCCTGTATTTTTATGTAAGAAGAAACCTTTCTCAGATACAATCAAGTAGAAATTTCCCACTCTTCCTATCATCTATAAGTGGGTGACATAGCCATTTCTAGTCATCAGAGAGGCTTAGAACTAAGCAGTTGATAGTCAAAAAGAGTCCTGTTACTGAGACCAGCCAACTTAATTCCTGGGGCTGAGAACATCAAAAACTCACGTAAGTGGGGGTTTTCACACATGGAAAAGGGAGAGAGACAGGTGACTGACTATTGGAGGAGTAATTTACACTGTTGACCACACCCTTTATTTCATGGTTTAATTTAATATTAATTAATTTATTCATTCATTTATTGGATAGAGATATCAAAAGGGTATAAGGAAATAGAAAGTGAGAAAGAGAAGCATCTACAGCACTGCTTCACCACTAGTGAAGCTTCTCCCCTATAAGTGGGGACCAGGAATGTGAATGTGGGTGCTGTACACTCAACCAGATGCACCACTGCCTGGTCCTCTGGCCCCACCCTTTTATTTTAAAGTTGGGTAAGTAACTGTTAGAAGAAACCAGTTTATATACAGAATGACAAAGACACTGTCTTGCCTGGCCCTCCTTCTGAGGAAGAAAGTGCCATTTTTGTCAGTTAGCTTACTACAGTTGAGCTCAGCTCTGGCACCCCAGAATGACCCCTCAGTTCAGACCATCAGATGGGAGTCTTCTTACCTGTCTCAGCACTGTCAGCTCTGTCAGCTCTGGCCATCCAGATTAGAGTCAGGCAGGAGCCAGCTTCAGCCTCTACCAAAGGACAGCAGCCAGCACACTGGGAGACTTCACCCTGTCCCTGCCTCATTGGTCAGTTCCAAACAGATTTCAGGAAGTAGGCATCATTATATTCTGCCTTAAACCCAAGGGGGAAAAGAAGGTCAGAAAAGTTCTTATATTTGTAAAATGATCAAATTCTGACACTGGGTTTAAATTGTTTAAGCAGATATCTATATATTTTAAATGTAAATGTTGACAAGACTACAGGATAAGAGGGGTACATTTCCACACAGTGCCCATCCCCAGAGCTCCATATCCAATCCCCTCCCTTGATAGCTTCCCTATTTCTTTTTTCTTTTTTTATAAAAAGGAAACACTGAAAAAACCATAGGATAAGAGGGCTACAACTCCACACAATTCCCACCATCAGAACTCTGTCTCCCATCCCCTCCCCTATAGCTTTCCTATTCTTTATCCCTCTGGGAGTATGGAACCAAGGTCATTGTGGGTACATGTGTGTGGCTTCTGTAATTGCTTCCTCACTGAACATGGGCATTGACAGGTCAATCCATACTCCCAGCCTGCCTCTCTCTTTCCCTAGTGGATCCAGATTCTGGGGAAGTAGGGCTCCAGGACACATTGGTAGGGTTGTCTGTCCAGGGAAGTCTGATTGGCATCATGGTAGCCTCTGTAACCTGGTGGTTGAAAAGAGAGTTAACATATAAAGTCAAACAAGTTGTTGACCAATCATAAACCTAAAGGCTAGAATACTGCAGATGAAGAGTTGGGAGTGTCTCTGTTTTGTAGATAGCTATAGGCCTATTTTAGTTATATTCCAAAGGGCCCCTGATTATACTAGTGGGGTTTTGTTTGTTTGTTTTCCCTGAGCCTGAAATCTGATATGCAGGTGGATCTGAGTTATTGTCTGGGGAGATGATGTTATGGTTGGAAAAAGGACCAGAAAGCTGGATCAGGGAAGAGAGTAGCTCCCAAATATGGGAAAGGTGTATAAATATTGTTGATTGTAAACCCCATATATCTAGGGCCCATATTCAAGTAAGGAGTCTATGTGACCTCTGCATCCCTGTGGATCTGAGCTCACATTCTGTGGTCATGAGTAGGAACATTCCAAGCTGCCCCAATTTCCCTATTCTTTATCCCTCTCAGAGTATGGACCCAGAATCATTGTAGGGTACAGAAGGTGGAAGATCTGGCTTCTGTAATTGTTTCTCCACTGAACATGGACATTGACAGGTCAATCCATACTCCTAGCTTGACTATCTCTTTCCCTAGTGGGGCAATATATTTTAAATACTTAAGTTACCTGTGACTTTAAGCCAGATAGATCAAAGCAATTTGGCCATGTTAGTATCTAAGATACTGTTATCAGTAGATAGCCTTAAATGGCATAAAGTGTAAAGTGTAGTGAGGCCAACTATATTATTGTAGATCCTAACCATTGAACTTTCAAAGAAAAATAAGCTCCTAACTAACTTGGTTATAATAATAATTAACTATCGCTATTTTAAACTCTAAGACTACCAGGAACCTTTCCCATTCTCTTTTTAGATTCACATTTCTTCTAGTCCTGGAACCTTTGAGACTTCACTCCTATTTCTTGATGTTTCTTCTCTCTGATCCCTTGCCCTGTTATACTGCCTCTGTTGACCTCAACTAAATCAGTGTTACCAGTGCTGCCATGCCACATTACGCTGCTACTAACTTGTTACTGTGGATTGTCTCCAGAGATGCTAAGCCTGAGATGTCAAGCTCCCGACTTTAACAACTGGGAGAAAGTCTAAACTCATCAGATGAAGAAGTGGCTACAAAAGCTGGATAAGGGCAAGAGACTGGCTCACTTAACATTTTTTTTTTTTTTGGCCAATATCAGTCCTTAGTCTCTCTGACTTCAAAACCTTGCATCTTAACCCTCCGTTCTGTCTCTTTGCAGAGGACAGAGATAGAGACTTACAGAGTGAGTGAGTTGATGAGCTGCAGGAGATAAACTGGGCTATGAGGCCAAGTTGCTTCTAGAACCTTGTCTTAAGGTGAGTAGGGGCCCCACACTCTCTCACTCTCTTAGTGACATTGCCATGTCCCCAATGTCCTGCCTCCTCAAGCCTCTCCCTTGCACCTATAGCTGTTAGAAATTCCTGAAGTGTCTTTATCATCACCAAATTCTAAGGGTTCAGTGGCATTTCCCTACTCAAACCATCAGAGGACTAGGAGTTGCTTCTGTCTTCTAGAATTAGCAGTGGGGGGGGGGGAGGAGAGGGTGGGCTTAGCTGATGGAGTGTCAATATTAGGAAGGGAAGGTAAATGTCAGAATCACTTGGGACCTCATTTGAGGAGACCATATTTGGGGAGGCCCCTCCAACAACAGGACAAATGTGGCAAGGATCTAAATGGGCTCATCTCTGCCCAGATTGAAGGAGAAACCTGTTCAGGCTGCATTTTCTTCTCTTCCTCCTCCTCCTCCTCTTTCTTCTCTCTCTCTCTCTCTCTCCATATATATATGATTGAGACATCCAGAAATTGAGTGGGAAAGGGGTGATAAAGAGGGGGAGAGAGACACCTGTAGCACTGCTTCACCACTTGTGAAGCTTTCCCCCTGCAGGTGAGGACTGGGGGCTCAAACCTGGGTCCTTGTGCATTCTATCATGTGCACTCAGCCAGATGAGCCACCATACAGCCCCCAGTCTGCATTTCTTTCTGTCCCAGCATCAGAGAAGAGTCCTAGCTTTGGAGATCTGAGCTCAGGATATTGTCACAAATTATGTGAGCTCTGAACCCACTGATAGTAAGTCCCATCTTCAGTGGGAAGCAGCACACCGGAAAGAAGTGACACCTGAAAAGCCTTTTGTGATACAGGACATGCCACTCAAAAATGGTATGTTACTAGTGCATCCATAGTGCTCAGCTTCTGACCCTCCTCCTCCATTGAGGGGCTGGCTCAGCAGATACTAGGGTATGCTGAGCTGGAAGATTTATTTACAAGGAAAATTAAAAACTCCATATTGGCCTCTATATCTTTTCCATACTTATCCCATTCAAGAATTTATAAAAGACCTTGAATTAAGTTTTCTGCCTTGTCAGCTGAGAAGGAAAGCAAGTGGGGAATTGTGGAGTGGATGCCAGCTCCCCACTGGCCTCTAAGTCTGTCTACCCTGAAGTCACTACATGAATCACTCATCTAGCCTGCCAGCCCAGGGATGCTGTTGCCCTGTACTGGCCAGTCATTCAGTCTGTACTCTCCAACCCCAGTTCACCTGCCATCACACAGTATGGGTACATGAAAACTTGCTGAAACTGAGCTTTTGTGTTTTGTAAAAGACATGTCCGCACAGGTGTTAGGCTCAGAAGTAAGTTCCATCCATCACCTTTTACCTTGCCATGTGAACCCAGGAATGATACAAGAGTCCAGGTCTGTACAGTCCAGGGCTGAAGGTAGAACATGTGTGATTGATACTAAAACTATATCAAACACAGATTTCAAATTTCAATTTCATATATATATATGATAGAGACCAGATTGAGAGGGAAGGGGAGATAGAGAGAGACAGAGAGACAGAGAGACACCTACAGCACTGTTTCACCACTTGAAAATTTTCTCCCTACAGATGGGCACCAGGGACTCAAACCTGGGTCCTTGTGCACTGTAACATGTGCACACCACCTGGTCCCTCAAATTTTAATTTCTTGATCCCATTAGCCCTATAATTCAGATTTTTACTTGCCACAGGTGGCTAGAGGACAACCATCTGACAACATGGATAAAAGGACACGTGCTACTGATACAGAATGTTCTATTGGACAACCCCAAGCTAGGAAGATCTGACTTCTCTATTCTCTATATTTTGTAGTTATTTATAATGTGTTGCCAGGGGATGAACCCAGGGCCTTGTACATGTGTTGGGCATGCAGCACAGTCCCACTTACACTTAAGATCATTAAAAGAGGGGGTTCTCCATCTTGCAAGCCTCCCTCAGGAAGGCCTGTTGGCTAAATAGAGATGGAAGCCAGGAAGTATGACAGCTGGAAAATGTAGTTCTTTCTTTTTTAATAAAGGAACTTTTTCAAAAAACAATTATTATTTATTATTGGATAGAAACAGAGAGAAGCTGAGAGGGCTGGGGGGATACAGAAGGAGAAAGACAGAGAAAGACAGACACCTGCAGTACTACTTCACTACTCATGAAGCTTTCCCAGTGCAGATGGAGACCAGGGGCTTGAACCTGTGTCCTTGCACACTATCATAAGTATATTTAACCAGGTGTGCCACCACCTAGGCCTGTAAATGTAGTTCTTAAGATGAGAACAACTGCTGGCTTAGGTATGTCCCCCAAATTTCCTTGTTGAAGTCCTAACCTGATGAAGTTATTAAGGTTGAATAATGTCATAGGAGTGAGATCTGATAAGTAACATAAAGGGGAGGGGGGAACATCTTGAATCTGGAGAAAAAACAAACAGTGCTAGGAGACTGCAGAGGGTCAGGTCCTAGGCATTTCCTGGGGCACCAGAGTTTCCCACCATGCACTGTGCACCAGCAAAAGCCACAGCACCAAGCCAAAGACCTCCTGAGTTGAAATTTAACTAATCACTGCTTGATAATTTCCCATCAATCAAAACTACACTGACTGAAAACCTCACTTGCATAAGCAGAACTGAATGGGTTCTAGCTGTGTAAGTGCATATCCTTACACAGGGGGAGTTAAACAGCTCAAGTACTTCTTAAGTTTATATCACCTCCCTATGAAATCCTGAAACCTTAAATAACTGTTGTAATTCTTGAGCCATACATACCACTTGAGCCATGACACTAATAGGCAGCTGAAACTCATCTAGACTTGTAACAATTCTAGATCTGAGAGGCCTGATTGCCTTTTGAAGGAGAAGTCTCTCATTAGCAAACCAAAGTGAATGTCCTCACAGAGCCCCTCCTTAATTGTACTGGAGACAGATTCATGTCCAGTCCCCTGGACCATGAGAAAACACACTTCTCTTGTTCAAGTACCTCCAAGGGGGTCTTTGCCAATGCAACTAAGTTTAGGGTCTTGAGATGGGAAGTGGTGCTGAATTATTGGGTTGGACCTAATATCATCACAGCAATAAGTGAGAAGTTTGTTTCAGAAAGAGGGTAGGTGGAGAAGAAGCACAGAACAACGATGTCACTGATGACTTTGCAAATGGTGGTAGGGATGTACCAAGCCTTTAGGAGCCAGAAAAGGCAAAGAAACAGATTCTTCCCTGGAGCCTCCATATAAAACCACCCCTGGGGATGCTTTGATTTTAGCCTATAGAAACTGGAGTTGACTTTTTTTCCTTCCAGGCCTTTAAGAGGGCATTGCTTGGCTATTTTAAGCCTTGTATGCAGGAATCTATCACATAAACTAGAAGACAACCTGTCCGTAATGTACAGCCAGCACATTTAATCCATGGGGTTTCCTTCCTTGATGTCCTTTGCTTGTTGCTGACCCAGAAGGGCTACAGGCTAGAAGCAAAAGTGTGTCTCTCTTTTCCTTCTTCCCTACTACCAGACCTATGGGTAGCAGGTGCCTGTTTGCACAGTAAAGAAATAAGTCAGTGTGTGATTCCCCCTGTGAACTGGAGGTGGGGGAGCTGGATGGTTATGAGGACAAACTTGAAAAAACATTTGCTTGTGGGTTTTGAGACCTGGTCCCCTTCCCGCTGAGTGACTTTGAGTAGGTTCTTTATCCTTTCTGAGGCTTAATCTTTCATCCAGGTGTATGGAGGAGAGTGGCTGCAAGATTGGACATTCTCTTCTCTGTGCCAGGCACAACTTCAGGCACTGGGGAGACCAGGACATTTCAGGCAGAAAGTCCCTGCCCTCCCAGGAGTCCAAGACAAACTATCATTGAAACTCAGTACTGGGTACATACTTGGTGTTGAAGCAATACTGCCTGAGACTTCTTCCCTGATTAGATCAGAAGGTGCAGTGTCTTGCCACAATCAAGGTGAGTGTGTGCAGATCCAACTGCAATCCAGGTTTCCTACCTCTGGTCCCTATGAGGGTGACAGGGGAGGGACTAGAGAATGGAATCTGCTGAGGTTTTTGCTTGTTGGTTTTAGTTTATTTTAATGTTTTATTTATTTTAATAAGAGAGATTGGATAGATAGATAGATAGATAGATAGGCAAACAGACTGACCAGGGCACTGCTCAGCTTTGGCTTACAGTGATGCTAGTGATTGAACCTGAAATCTGAACTTCTCAGGTATCAAGTTTTTTGCATAAATATTATGCTGTCTCCCAAGTCCCTATTCACTTAAAAATATATTATTATCTTAGTTTATTTATTGGATAGAGAGAGCTGGAAATTGAGAGGGAAGGGGGTGATGGAGAGGAAGAGATATAACTGCAACACTGCTTCACCACTTGCAAAGCTATCCCCCTGCAGCTAGGGCCCAAGGTCTCGAGCCTGGGTCCTTGCACATCATAACGTGTGCTCTCAACCAGGTGAGCCCCCCCCCGTCCCTGCTCATTTGTTTTTAAATTGTAATTGGGATCTAGGCTCTGGTTTGCTTCATGAGGGGGAAGTGGGCTTAGGTGACCTAGTATGAATAAAGAAAAAAATTAAGGGTCTAAGAAGTTCATGTAAATAGTCTCCAAGGTCCATTAGGCTCTGACAATCTAGGAAAGAGTGTGTGTGTGTGTGTGTGTGTGTGTGTGTGTGTGTGTGTTGGAGGGGTATTACTGTGTAGCCAGGGGACCCAGCAACCTGGCCCCATAGCCTACTTCCCAGATGCAGCTCAATACTTCCAGGAATTATCCTTCCTATACCCTATTCCCTCCTTGTTTACAGGGATTCTTGGTCCCAGGAATCTTGGAAAACCACTGGAAATGTCTCCAGAGAAAAGCTGGCTTTTCCCAGAGCCCCTCCCTTTGGGTTTGACTTCCAGAGAAAGTGAAGGTCTAGGGTCAACCTCAGGCTCAGGGGATGGGTGGGGGGGCAGGGGCTAAGGGCCAAAGCTGGTCTTTAGAAGTGTTTGGTGTAGCCAACTTTGTTTCTGAAAATTTCAATTCTGAAATCAAAAAGAGCATTTGTTCCCAATTTCTAGCATCTTCTGAAAATAGAACGGAGTGGGGTGCAGTGGGAATTGCCAACACTGGGCTTTTATCCCTGTCACACCCCTGCCTACCCCACCCATCACCACCACCATAGTCCCTGCAGCTCCCTGGGTCTCCTTAGGTGGCCTCTGACGGTGTCTCCTGAGTTATTGGACTTTGTTCAAAGGTCATAGGAGCTCTGTCCCCATGACTTTTGGCATCCTCTAAAATCAGTTTGGGTTGTCACAAATGGGGAGGAGTTGTTACTGGCATCCGGTGGTTCCATGAGGACTCTGCAACATCCCCCAGCCTCCAGAAAATTCCTAGGTTCTAGGGGATGGGAGGGATGGATTGCCCATAGGATGGCTTGCCCTGGTTTCAAATTTGGAAGCTGGTGGCTGGCAAGATATTTCACCTGGGAGGGTGTTGGTATGCTTCTAATTTACCATGAGCGCAAGCTAGGTTTGAACCTGTACCTGCTATACAGGAGAAAGATTCAGTGATAAAGTGTCTTTTCCTCTCTCTCTCTCTCTCTCTCTCTCTATTTCTCTCTCTCTCTCTCTCTCCCCACAGTTGATCTACAGCAGTGAAACCCTAGTGACCACAGCAATGATAAATAATAATAATAACTCTGAAGTTGGGTCTCAGGGTCATGGCCATTATAAACCACAGCAGGCCAGAAACCAGCTCTCTTACCTTATGACTTAATCTGACTGGGCCTCAAGTTTTCTCAACTGCAAAATGGGGGTAATAATACCAGCTTCCTCCGAAGGTGATTGAGATGGTCAGACAAAATGTTGTGTGGAATTCTGCCTGGACTTGGGGTAGAAGAAACCCTAACTGTTGGTGATAGCAGTACTGAAGCCATGCCTGGAGGGAGGAGGGCCAGGAAGGGCAGAATCAGGATTTTTATTATTATATTTTATTGCTACCAGGGTTCTCACTGGGGCTTGGTGCCTGCAGAATGAATCCACAACTGCAGGTGGAATACAGACACTACTTCAGTTTACAACTTGGTCATAAAGGGGCACTTGGGTAGAGTCCAGGCATACTCAGTGGCCCCATTAGGAAGCAAACTTCCTGCTTTTCCCTCTATGACTCCTTTCTTTATGGCATTTTGGGTTTTATCACTCTGGAGGCTGCTGGGCAGTGTTGTGGGCCAGTGTTATAAAGCCACAGTAGATGTGTGGTAGCTGCAGGTGTGGTAGCTGCTCTTGTAACATAGTCCTGAGATCCAGGTGCCCTTTTCATCAAGAAGGAAGATACACAAGCCATCAGTATTCAGAACTATGACCACACTTTATATTTTAGACTTGCTTTCAACTTGCTTTACCCCCTTTTTTGACAAAGCCTTGTATCTTGTAGCCTGTATACCGTCTGCAGTTAATGTGGATGGATATAAAATGGCCCTGGTGCTCTACCAGGCATTGGAGAGGTCAAGATGAATAAGTGCCACCCATAATGCTGTCCAGGTAGTTATTTAATCTTGTGCTGATCAGTATCACAATAGCATATATATCTCAGACACAAAGCAAGACAAAGATGGTGATGGACATTAACCGACTTCATTGTAGAGGTAAAAATGGAGCAGAGGTCTGACTTATAAGCAAAGAGAAAAAGAGGAAGGTAACAAGGAAAGTTGTGCAAAGATCCTTGAGGCAGAGTAAGACAGATGTGTCTGAGCTGTGGTCTCAGTGGTGAAGTCCAAAGAAGTGGAAGATGGGCTCAATGACATGAGATGGCTGGTTTTGTGGACTGTCTAACTATACTATAAAGATAAAAATGAGGGGTCAGGTGGTGGCACACCTGGTTAAGTGCTCACATCACAGTGCACAAGGACCCAGGTTCAAGCCCCTAGTCCCCACCTGCAGGGGGAAAGCTTCACGAGTGATGAAGCAGGGCTGCAGGTGTCTCTCTGTCTCGCTCCCTCTGTATCTCCCCCTTCCCTCTCAATGTTTCTCTGTCTCTATCCAATAATAAATAAATAAATGAAAACAAACAAACAAAAAAGATAAAAATGATAATTTAGTGTATAAAAATAATACAAAAGTCTACCTAGTGAACACAGCTTTATGCAGAACTGAAGGACAAATAGAAAACTGCAATAAAGGTTTTGCCACAGATATAACAGATAAAAAGCTAATATTCTTTAAAAATAAATATAACATTTGATTGTCAGAGAAGCCACGACTTTTTTTTTCCTATGGTTTTCAAAGGTCATTTATAAAGAAAATGCCTCATGACTTTTCTGACAGCCTAATATTTAAAAGATCTACTAGGGAACTGATTGTGATAGCACTACAACTTAAGTGGTGGTCACACTGAGGCCTGTATACATATAAGTGTATAAATCAGTAGCTCTAAAATTTTCTAATATTGCAAACAAGTGGAAAATAAATAAAATATGATTGTAAAATCTTTTAATTTTAATTTTTTTATTATTATTTGCCTACAGGGTTACCACTCAGACTCAGTGCCTGCACTATGAATCCACTGCTCCTGGCAGCTATTTTTACCCATTTTTATTGGATAGAACAGAGAGAAATTAAGAGGGGAGATGATAGGGAAATAGAGAGGGAGAGACAAAGATAGACACCTGCTTGTGAAATAGCCCCCTGCAGGTGGGGAACCAGGATTCTTGCATGGGTCCTTGTGGTTTGTACTACGTGCATTTAACCCAGTGTGGCACTGGCAGCCCCCCCCAATTAAAAAAATTATTAGTGATTTAATAGTGATTAACAAGATTGTAAGATAAAAGGGCTATGAAGTCTGGTAGAATATTTATGAAAGAAAATGGACAATAAAAACAAAGATAAAAGATATTCTTACCTTAAAACCAGCAATCTCAATTCTAGAAATATACCTTACACTTATGTATGAATGCAAAGGCTCCAGATAGGGAGATAGCATTGTGATTATGCAAAATACTTTCATCCCTGAGACAACAGAGATCCCAGGTTCAATCTCCTGTACCAGATAAGCCAGAGCTGAGCAGTGCTTTAGTGAAGAAAGGAAGAAAGGAAGGAAGGAAGGAAGGAAGGAAGGAAGGAAGGAAGAAAGAAAGAAAGAAAGAAAGAAAGAAAGAAAGAAAGAAAGAAAGAAAGAAAGAAAGACAGGAAAAAAGAAAGAAAGGGAGAAAGGAAGGAAGGTTCAGTGTTATTCTTTAAATATATTTGATTTGCCATTGTGGAATGTTGGAAACATCCTGGAGTGGTGCCTTGACATAAGAATGATACACAGTTGTAATGACAGAAACGAAGGCCTCGAGAAACAAATTTACAGTGATTTCTATAACATGTTAGTTATCATGCAAAGAAACCTAGGTAGCACCTATACTACTTTTTAGATAAGGAAGAAGAGGGGATGAGAAAACCTCCATAAGCAGAAAAAACACACAAAGAATAAACCAGAAGGCAATGAATTTGACCCTGGATGAAGCTCCTGGAAAGAAAAGAACAGTGTGACTTTTTTTTTTTTATTTCTTTATTGGGGGAATTAATGTGTTACATTCAACAGTAAATACAATAGTTTGTACATGCATAACATTTCCCAGTTTTCCATATAACAATACAACCCCCCACTAGGTCCTCTGTCATCCTTTTTAGACCTATATCCTCCGCCCCCCCAACCCACCCACCCAGAGTCTTTTACTTTGGTATAATACACAAATTCCAGTTCAGGTCCTAGTTGTGTTTTCTCTTCTGATCTTGTTTTTCAACTTCTGCCTGAGAGTGAGATCATCCCATATTCATTCTTCTGTTTCTTTTTTTAAAATTTATTTCTTTATTGGGGAATTAATGTTTTACATTCAACAGTAAATATAATAGGTTGTATATGCATAACATTCCCCAGTTTCCCATTTAACAATACAACCCCCACTATGTCATTTATCATCCTTCATGGACCTGTATTCTACCCACCCACCCACCCCAGAGTCTTTTGGCAATACGCCAATTCCATTTCAGGTTCTACTTGTGTTTTCTCTTCTGATCTTGTTTTTCAACTTCTGCCTGAGAGTGAAATCATCCCATATTCATCCTTCTGTTTCTGACTTATTTCACTCAACATGAATTTTTCAAGGTCCATCCAAGATCAGCTGAAAATGGTGAAGTCACCCATTTTTAATAGCTGAGTAGTATTCCACTGTGTATATATACCACAACTTGCTCAGCCACTCATCTGTTGTTGGACACCTGGGTTGCTTCCAGGTTTTGGCTATTACAAATTGTGCTGCTAAGAACATAGGTACACACAGATCTTTTTGGATGGGTGTGTTGGTTTCCTTAGGATATATTCCCAGGAGAGGAATTTGCAGGATCATAGGGTAGGTGCATTTCTAGCCTTCTGGATAGGTGCATTTCTCCAGACTGTTCTCCACAGAGGTTGGACCAATTGACATTCCCACCAACACTGCAGGAGGGTTCCGTTGGTCTCACAACCTCTTCAGCATTTGCTGCTGTTACCTTTTCTGATGTATGACATTCTCACAGGAGTGAAGTGGTATCTCATTGTTGTCTTTATTTGCATTTCTCTGACAATCAAAGACTTGGAGCATTTTCTCATGTGTTTCTTGGCCTTTTGGATCTCTTTTGTGGTGAATATTCTGTCCATCCCTCTCCCCATTTTTGGATGTGGTTATTTGTTGTCTTGTTGTTGAGTTTGGCAAGCTCTTTATATATGTTGGTTATTAAACTCTTGTCTGATGTATGGCATGTAAAAATCTTCTCCCATTCTGTGAAGGTCTCTTGGTTTGGGTAGTGGTTTCTTTTGCTGTGCAGAAGCTTTTTAATTTGATGTAGTCCCATAGGTTTATACTTGCCTTAGTCTTCTTCGTAATTGGATTCACTTCATAGAAGATGTCTTTAAAATTTATATGGAAAAGAGTTCTGCCAATATTTTCCTCTAAGTATCTGATAGTTTCTGCTCTAACATTTAAGTCCTTGATCCACATTGAAGTTACTTTTTTATTTGGTGAAATATAGTGGTTCAGTTTCATTCTTTTGCATGTTTCAACCCAGCCTCTGAGGGCAGTAGCAATTCAGACCCTAAGTTGCATTTGGTGAGTCTTAGAGGAGTCCTCTCCTCCCTTCAGCTATCTTTTTGTTGGTGAAACATATTGGAGGTGGTGTCTCAACTGGTAAACTGCCAGACTGTTACCAGCCACTTAATCTTTCCCAGGCTCCTCTCTGTCCAGGAGCCACATGTGTTTGCACTCACCAGTGATTTGGTGGGTTCCTGAAGTCATTCTAGTCCTGTCTTGTTGCAGTCCCAAGTAGGTTCCTTTGGTATTCCTAGTTGACCTGGGAGAGGAGAGGAGTGAAACACAGCTTCTGCTGCTTCATAGCCCTGCCTCCAGAGTGTGACTTTTGAAGTATGCCTTGTCTGGTGCTGATGTATGAGACCATGTTAATGTTTTATATATTCAAAAACACTATATAGAGAATTTTTTAAAAATAAAAATGGAATTCCTTTATTGTCCAGCAATCCCACTCTTAGAAATGTATCCAAAGATCACTGAAACACTAATTCCTAGGGATATATGTACCCCTATTCACAGCTGCATTATACACAATAGCCAAAGAGTGGAAAGCAGCCTAAATGCCTATTCACAGATGACTGGATAAAGAAGTTATGCATGACAGCATGTCTTCTGGGACAAAAATGGATGAAACCGGAAATGACTGTGTTTAGTGAAATAAGTAAAGAGATGAAAGAGAACTACCAGATGCTTTCAATAATATGTGAAATCTACAGTACAGATACACATGAACTTAGGGGAAGAAATAACAGCAGCAAACAAACTGTTTCTAAGACTTCTGAGAACTATAGCAGTTATCTTTCAGAAGTGATAGGGTGGGGATACAGAACTCTGGTGGTGAGTGTGGTGTGGAACTCTACATTGTGATCTTATGACATAAAAAAAAATTTTAAATAAAAATTAAACTAGTAAGGTTTGAAGAATAGAAGTTAAAGGAAACATGTAAATGTACTCAAATGTATTTCAAATAATCATAATAATCACACTGAAAGGAGAAAAATGAATTAGGAACTAGCCCAACTGAAGGCAGGCAGGGGCATATGTGATAGAGAAAGTCCATATCACCATGTGCAAGACCCCTGTTCCCCACCAGCGAGGGGAAGCTTCACAAGTGGTGATGCAGGGCCACAGGTGTTTGTCCCTCTTTATCTCTCCCTCTCTATCTCCCACTTCTCTCTCTTTCTTTCTCTATCATTATCGAAAAGTAACGAAATGGCCACAGGGAGCAGTGAATTCAATGTGCAGGCACAAAGCCACAGGAATAACACTGGTGGCAAAACAACACACCAATTCTACTAATTCACAAACAGGTTGCATCAAGGCCAATGTGTGTGGGAGAACCCTTTGAACAAATGTTTGTGTGCTACTGTGAGTTTGGCAACTATGAAATGGTTTGGATAGGTTAATAACTCAAGTATAGGAATCAGTGTCCTGTTTTCACAAGCCAGATTCTCACTGAAAAAGAAGGATATCAGTAGGGTAGGGATGGAAAGAGATGGTTCTGGAGGGGGTGTGAATCCAGCCAAGGGTGGTGAACATGGAATTTTGGAGAAATGACTCTGTGAAGGAGGGTAGATGCAGTATTAGAGCAAAACTATTGTATTAAATGCAGTAACATAAAACCTTTGCAGACATGATGGAGAATTCTGGAAAAAGATTCCACACTGGGGGCAATGACCATATCCTGTGTCACCAAGTGCTCAGACATTATATAAGGCCCTTCCCAGGTACAGCAGGACTTCAGTTAGAAAGCTAAAGAGATCCTGAACAAGCCAACAGCTGGAGCTACACTGCACAGCTGAGAGTTCTAAGAAATTGCCTGCATCTGCATGGAGGTATTAAGTGAACTGCAATTTCCAAGATACATGTATGCATGTGCATGCATATATACATATGAAGATATACATATATACTTTCTTAGATATTTTCATTAAAAAAGCCTAGAAACAAAAGACACCCCAGCAACAATGAGAATATTTAGAACCCAGATCTGGGTTTCTTTCTTTCTTTCTTTTTTTATTTATGAAAAGGAAACACTAACAAAACCATAGGATAAGAGGGGTACAACTCCACACAGTTCCCACCACCAGAACTCCATATCCCATCCTCTTCCTTGATAGCTTTCCTATTTTTTATCTCTCTGGGAGTATGGACTCAAGGTCATTGTGGGATGCAGATGGTGGAAGGTCTGGCTTCTGTAACTGCTTCCCTGCTGAACATGGGTGTTGACAGGTCAATCCATACTTCCTGCCTGCCTCTCTCTTTCCCTAGTGGGGCAGGGTCCTGGGGAATCAGAGCTCCAGGACACATTGGTGGGGTTGTCTGTCCAGGGAAGTCTGGTTGGCATCATGGTAGCATCTGGAACCTGGTGGCTGAAAAGAGAGTTAACATATAAAGCCAAAGAAGTTGTTGACTAATCATGAACCTAAAGGCTAGAACAGTGCAGATGAGGAGTTGGAGGGTCTCCGTTTTATAGATAGCTAGTAGGCATATTTTAATTATATTCCAAAGGACCTCTGATTATATTAATTTGTTTTTGTTTTTTTCCCTGACCCTGAAATCTGATATGCAGCTGGATCCAAGTTATTGTCTGGGGAGATGATGTCATGGCTGGAAAAAGGACCAGAAAGCTGGATCAGGGACAGCTCCCAAATATTGGAAAGGTGTACAAATATTGTTGACTACAAACCCCATTGATTTGATGTGATCTGGGGCCAATATTCAGCTTAGGAGCCTATGTGGCTTCTGCATCCCTCTAGATCTGAGCTCACATTCTGTGGTCATGAGTAGGAACTTTACAAGCTTCCCCAATATCAGGACCCATCTTCTTCAGGTGAAGCATAGAGTTTATTGTCCATCCTCCCTTCAGAGGATAGAACATTCTCTACCATTGTTGATCCAAGTTTAGGCAAGGTTCCATAGGGGCCCACCTATGGGTGTTTTGTGGTTCCTGATGGAGATGACCGGTAACAATGAAGAGAGGGATTTATTCGAGGTCTAGGCCCATCATGTCTGTTTGGGAATCTCAGGACTCCTCAAATAGGGCCTCAGCTGTTGAAGTGGCCTGATAGTGACTAAAGAGTCATCATTAGAGTATGCCAGTCTCTTGCCCTTACTCAGGTTTTGCAGTTCTTGCTTTTATAAGGATAGCTTGGGAATGAGTGAGGGAAGTATAATAGGAAATAGGTGAGGATGATATCTAAGTCTAAGTAGACACTATTTCAAACTGAACTTCATACTGTCTCACTGTAGACTATTGTGTACTTTTGCTTTCAGGTATATATTTTGCCCTAACTTATGATACATATGGTGGTATGCTTCTAAGACCCCTTCTGTTTCATTGGCTTAATCCCCACTGGTTCATGATGTCTTTTTGCTCCGCCCCCTCTCCTAGTACACCCTGATTTCAACCAGTCTTTTTCACTCCACCCTCACATCCTGTTTCCACCCTACTTGGCGAGTATATATAAGGACAGGATTGTGATTACGGATAGCTTGGCTTAGATTGTACTGTGTTCCACGTGAATAAAGACTGAACTACGTACCAGCCATGAGTCCCTGGTTGTCTGTCTCCCATCCACAAAGCTAGCATGGCATACATGTGAACATGGGACCTGGTCTATATCTAGGTTTTGGGACCTTGTTAGGAGGTGAACCATCTGGAATAGAATTAGAGAATCCTATGAAAGGAAAGGTCTCACCCAAGTAATGAGGCTGAAGAGTTGACATTCCATGCCTGACATCTCTGGACACAGTCTGAAGTGAAGCATACTGAGGTGGTACTTGTTGTGTTGATTAAGTTGAGATCAGCAGATGCAGTATCATTTGATATAAATTGAGAGAAGCATGCAGGAAAGTGAACCCCACCAGATCTGGGTTTCTTAAACCACTTGCCATTAAAGGATGCAAATTCCTCAGAAAATGGCCAATTCCAGGGCTAGAGCAAGCAAAGTAATAGATCATTCTCGAATACCTTTTCAATCTATACTATAAAGACATATTAAACATTAGGAAGATGCATACTAGTAAAGCAGGAACCAGTATGAGGCTCTCACAGGCCACATCTGGGAGACCTGGGAGCCAAAATAATTAAGAACTGTAAGAAAGTATAAACTACTAGAAGCAAGTGGGAATCTGCAAGTCCATACCAGTTAGTGACAAAAGAATGATTGATTGATTGATTGATTGAATGAATAAATGAATGAATGAGGAGAATGAATGACTCTTGATTACTGTAGAAAACTAAGTTCTGACTGTGAATCATGGAGAGGGCAAGAGTTGGAAACATCTTTTCATAGCTGGGGTGGTAAAGATTGGCTAGGGAAGAGTCACTGAGTGTTCCAGCCTTTAGGTTCATGATTAGTTAACATTATGTTTGGCTTTATATGTTGACTCCTTTTTCAGCCACTAGGTTCCAGATGCTACCATGATGCCAACCAGACTTCCCTGGACAGATGGCCCCACCAATGTGTCTTGGAGCCCACTTCCCCAGAGCCCAGCCCCACTACGGAAAGAGAGAGGCAGGCTGGGAGTATGGATCGACCTGCCAATCCTCATGTTCAACAGAGAATCAATTACAGAAGCCAGACCTTACACCTTCTGCATCCCATAATGACCCTGGGTCCATACTCCCATGGGGTTAAAGAATAGGAAAGCTATCATGGGAGGTGAAGGGATATGGAGTTCTGGTGGTGGGAATTGTATGGAGTTGTACCCCTCAATCTATAGTTTTGTCAGTGTTTCCTTTTTTATAAATAAAATAAAAATTTTGTAGAGATACTGGCTATTACATGGCTTTGGGGACATAGAGTAATTCTGTAGTGATAGGACCAGACAGTATCTTGACCAGGTGATCAAAATTAACCCCTAATACAGAGAAGATAGGTGTACTGAAAAGACTGTCATAATACCATAAAGATGAATAAATGTCAAAATCATAGAAATAAAGAATGAAAGATTTTGGAGGTGTTCCAGGCATCTAAGAGATGCCAGAGTAGATCCTGCAGAGCAGGAATGGTTGCTGTAAAGGATTGTGTTGACTCACTGGCCCATTGAGATATGAATGGAGGGTCAAATCCAAGAACCCAATGGAAACCAAATTGTCCTTCCAGAACTTGATAATGGTACTGTAGGTGGATGAGAATACCTATCTCTTAGGAAGTACACAGTGTTGTATTTAGGGATAGTAGACCTTTCCTCAAGAGCTCAGGGAAATAAGGGACCAGGCGGTGGTACACCCGGTTAAGTGTACATAGTAAGAAGCACAAGGACCCATGCAAGAATCCAGGTTTGAGTCCTCAGCTCCTCACCTGCAGGAAGGATGCTTCAGAAGTAGCATAGCAGGTGTCTTTTTTTCTTTCTTCCCTCCTCTCTCAATTTCTCTCTCTCTTATCCAATTAAAAATTTTTTTTTAAATTTTTTAATGGCTTCCACAAGATCAAAGAAACAGGAACACTCTCTTCCACCTTCTATGAAGCCAACATTACCCTGATACCAAAAGCAGATAGGGACACAACAAAAAAGGAAAACTACAGAGCAATATCTCTGATGAACATATGCCAAAATATTAAACAAGATCCTGGCCGGATACAGTAGTATATCAAAAAGATTGTTCATCACAACCAAGTGGGATTTATCCCAAGAATGCAAGTTAATCAATGTCATTCACCACATCAATAAAAGCAAAACCAAAAGCCACATGATTATCTCAATAGACGCAGAGAAAACCCAAAATCCAACACCCGTTCATGCTCAAAACACTACAAAAAATGGGAATAGATGGGAAATTCCTCAAAATAGTGGAGTCCATATATAGCAGAACTACAGCCAACATCATACTCAATGGACAGAAGCTGAAAGCATTCCCCCTCAGATAGGGACCTGACAGGGCTGTCCATTATCACGATTACTCTTCAGCATCATATTGGAAGTTCTTGCCATAGAAATCAGACAAGAGAAAGAAAACTATGTAATACAGATTGGAAGGGAAGAAGTCAAGCTCTCACTATTTTCAGACGATATGATAGTATACATAGAAAAACCTAAAGAATCCAGCAGAAGGGAGTCGGGCGGTGGTGCAGCGGGTTAAGCGCACATGGTGCAAATCGCCAGGACCTGCGTAAGGATCCCAGTTCGAGCCCCCGGCTCCCCACCTGCAGGGGAGTCACTTCACAAGTGGTGAAGCAGGTCTGCAGGTGTCTGTCTTTCTCTCCTCCTCTCTGTCTTCCCCTCCTCTCTCCATTTCTCTCTGTCCTATCCAACAACAACGACATTAATAACCACAACAATGTTAAACAACAAGGGCAACAAAAAGGAAAATAAATAAATAAATAAAAACTTAATTTATTAAAAAAAAAAGAATCCAGCAGAAAACTACTGGAAGTTATTAGGCAATATAGCAAGGTGTCAGGCTACAAAATCAATGTACAAAAATCAGTGGCATTTCTTTATGCAAACACTAAATCTGAAGAAGACATCCAGAAATCACTCCCATTCACTGTCACAGCAAAATCAATAAAATACCGAGGAATAAAGCTGACCAAAGAAGTGAAAGACTTGCTTACTGAAAACTGAGTCACTATTCAAGGAAATGGAATGCCGGGCTAGTGTCACCAGAGAGAGACCAGGAACTTGTGGCGGCATGGTAATAAAATTCTTTATTCATGTGGAAGCTCCAGAGTTGGGTGTGATCACAGTGGGTTAAGCCACATGGCACCAAACCGCAATGGCCGCCTCCCACTCTGAACACCAGTCCTTCTCCAGGTCTGGATGCAGGAGAGAAAAGAAGAGAGTAAAGCCAGGAACAGAAGTGGGCTTTTATAGGGTAAAACTGGAAGTGGCAAGTCAGGAATGGAGATGGTTGAGAAAGGGGGTGGAGAAAAGAAAGAGCAGGGAAGGTAGAAAGCTTCCATAGCAATGGTTGCTAGGGTTTTAACTGGAGGGATTAATGTACCCTGCAGGCAGGGCAAGTCTCCAGGTAGAAAGAACATAGATCAGGCAAAACAATGATTATGTAAATAGAACTGCCAAAAGCATCTTGAGGAAAAGAAACAGAAATGCAGGTATCACACTCCCAGATCTCAAACTATATTATAAGGCCATCATCATCAAAACAATCTGGTACTGGAAAAAAAATACACACACAGACCAGTGGAACAGAATTGAAAGCACAGACCTAAACCCCCACACCTATGGGCATCTAATCTTTGATAAGGGGTCCCAAAGTATTTTTTTTTTACATTCAACAGTAAATACAATAGTTTGTACATGCATAACATTCCCCAGTTTCCCATTTAACAATACAACCCCCACTATGTCATTTATCATCCTTCATGGACCTGTATTCTCCCCAAAGTATTAAATCTAATACTATCTAATCTTTGATAAGGGATCCCAAAGTATTAAATGGAGGAATTAAGCTCTCTTCAATAAATGGTGCTGGGAAAACTGGGTTGAAACATGCAGAAGAATGAAACTGAACCACCTTATCTCACCAGAAACAAAAATCAATTCCAAACGGATCAAGGACATGGATGTTAGACCAGAAACTATCAGATACTTAGAGGAAAACATTGGTGAAACACTTTCCCACCTAAACCTCAAGGACATCTATGATGAAACAAACCCAATTTCAAGGAAGACTAAAGCGGAAACAAATCAATGGGACTACATCAAATTGAAAAGCTTCTGCACAGCCATAGAAACTATCACACAAACAAAGAGACCCCCTCACAGGATGGGAGAAGATCTTCACATGCCATACATCAGACAAGAGACTAATAACCAAAATATACTAAGAGCTCAGCAAACTTAGCAACAAAAAAGCAAATGACTCCATCCAAAAATGAGCAGAGGATGTGAACAGAATATTCACTACAGAAGAGATCCAAAAGGCTAACAAAAAAATGAAAAATTGCTCCAGGTTGCTGGAAATGCAAATGAAGACAACTTTGAGATACCACTTCACCCCTGTGAGAATGGCATACATCAAAAAGGACAGAAACAACAAATGCTGGAGAGGTTGTGGGGACAGAGGAACCCTTCTGCACTGCTGGTGGGAATGTAAACTGGTCCAGCCTCTGTGGGGAGCAGTCTAGAGAACTCTCACAAGGCTAGACATGGACCTTCCATATGACCCAGTAATCCCTCTCCTAGGAATATACCCCAAGGACTCCATAATACCCAACCAAAAAGAAATGTTTACACCTAGCAGCGCACTTTGTTATAGCTAAAACCTGGAAGCAACACAGATGCCCAAAAACAGATGAGTGGTTGAGAAAGATGAGTGGTATATATACACAATGGAATACTACATAGCTATTAAGAACAATGAACTCACCTTCTCTGACCCATCTTGGATGGAGCTAGAAGGAATTAATTTAAGTGAGCTAAGTCAGAAAGATAAAGATAAGTATGGGATGATCCCACTGATAAACAGAAGCTGAGAAAGAAGAACAGAAAGGGAAACTCAAAGCAGGATTTGACTGAATTTGAAGTAGGGCACCAAAATAAAAACTCTCGGTTGAGGATAAGGGTGGATGTTTAGCTTCATGGGGTGGGGGGAGGCAGGTAAGGCAGATGGGATGGGACACAGTCTTTTGGTGGTAGAAATGGTGTTTATGAAAAATTAAAATAACAAAAAAATGGCCACCAGGAGAAGTGGATTTGTAGTGCTGGCACCAAGCCCCAGCAATAACACTGGAAGCAAGAAAAAGAAAAAGAAAACAAAAGAAAAGAAAAGAAGAGAAAAGAAAAAAAAAAAACTCAGAAAGATCTAGACATCAGTGGGGGAAATGGCATAGTGGTTATGCAAACACTGTCATGCCTGAGGCTCCAAGTTCCCAGGTTCAATCCCCCACAGCACCATAATAAGCCAAAGCTGAGCAGTGCTCTGGCAAGGAGAAAAAAAAGGGATCTACACATCTATGAAAGTGGGGAGTGGGGGCAAATTGAGATGGAGTGACAGAGAAGGAAAGAAAGAGAAAAAGATGAATTTTTTTATAGTAGACCTGCAAATGGGATTTGGGTGCTCATTGTAGAATTCTTATGCTTTCAACTTTTTGGTTAATTTTTAAACTATTTCTAAATTAAAACAAAACAGTCTTGAGGTATGACCTGCATTTGGGGTACAGGAAGCACTGCAGGTACCCTCTTACTGGCTTCTGAGTGGAGTAAGATGTCCTCTGAAGTTCACATTGGACAACATCAGGCCCAGGAAAATGGAGGAGCAAGCCTCCCATTGTGCTGTGACATCCAAGGAAGCCAAAGCTTTCAGTGCCCCTCCTCAACCCTCTCTACCTCCCAGTGCCTGGGTCTGGACGATGATTTACAAAATTACATGTCAACAGGAATATAACTCCACTTCCTTCTCACCACCAGGGCTCTGAATCTTCAGTTGTCCAACTGCAAGCCACCACATGGGCCACCCATCACCTCTACAACTATCTGTCTACATTTATACATAATTCACTCCTCTCTTCCCCTCTGAGCCACTCATGACAACATTACTACTTCCTTATGTCCCTCTCCTTTTCCTCCTCTCTCTCTGGGTGCTGATGAAGCTGGAGTTCAGAGCCCTCTTACCTTCATCCTCCTATCACTTCTCCCCTGAGGGGTATGGATAAAGATTGTTTTGGGGGGCAGAAGGTAGAAATTCGGGCTTCTGTAATTGCTTCTCTGCTGGACATGTGCTTTGGCAGGTCTATTCATATTCCCAGCCTGTTTCTCTCCTTCCCCAGTGGGCCAAAGCTCTGGAGAGTTGAGGCTCCAGGACACACTGATGAGGTCTGAATGACCATCTCTATTTCTCTGTGGGAATGAGAATCAGACTCTGAAAAATGACCACCCCCTCTGGTTTATCTATGAGAACAAACAAAAGGATGCAAAGAAGGGCTGCACCAAAGGGTCAGAGAGGAAAAAAGTTGAGGTTTTCTAGGAGAGAGAGAGAGAGAGAGAGAGAGAGAGAGAGAGAGAGAACAATCCCAAACTCATTCTTCAGTGAAGTTCTAGCCATTGGATGTAGATGGACATCTGGTCTATAGGTCTGCTAATAAGCCAAGACTTAGGTAAATCCAGATGAAAAAAGATTCATGAGTCAAATTCTTCAGGGTAAATTTCAATTTGAACCATGAAATTCTAAGAGAATGAGGTAGGGTATCCATCCAGAGGTCCTAGAAGTGAGAGGGACCAGGAACCAGAACAACTTTGGGGACCTAGACTGCCAGGCAACAGGTGAAAAGGGAGAGCATTAAGGGAAGTGTACTGGGGAGGGGGAGACCACGGAAGGTAAATGAGGGGAAAACCAATGGGAAAGGGTTCCTCCAGGGGCAGAGAACTGTTTCAATATCCTTTAGCCTCCTCATTTGGGGCTGATGCTCATGATCAGGATACTCATGATCAGTGCCCCTCCCATTTCCTACTATTCAATCTGTACAGTGAATCCACACTTGCAAGTGATTTTTGGAGCATGAGATACTCACCTCCTTCCAAATGAGTGCCCCTCCAGTCACCACGCTGTCCTCTGGCCTCAGAAGCTAGACATCATGGTCTGATTGTACCGCCATCATGCACTGTGATCCCTATGTAAATATATCTCACTACTAAAAACCCACCTTAAACCTGTGCATACTCCCAACCTCTACAGGTTCTGGGACAGGGATGATGGAGTTTCCTTTGCTACCTGGGGTACCTGTCACACAGAGAGTGCTGAAGAGAAAGGAGAGAAATACATGAAAGAGTGAGAAAGCCCAACTCTTGGCTCTAGTCTCAGGACCAAGCAACCCAATGTTGTAGGAAAAACAAATGGAAATTGAACATCATCTGTTCTTTTTGGATTGTGGAGACTCCTGATGTCTCTAACAGCTAGGAAAACCTTCTGATCTGTGAGAGACTGTATCAGTGGAAATACATGAAAAGCTGAACTTCCTTGGTGACTTGGTACCCTTGTCTTGCACCTTTGGTTAAGTGCTCTGAGGATCCATTACTCAAACTTCCTGGGGACAAACCAAAGGCACCATAACAAATTAACTCCCTTTCCCCAAATTTGCAGACACCAGGCAGAAAGTTTGAGGTTTCCATGGGATACACATCAAGGAAAAGTTCCAAATAACCTGCTCTTAAGGTGCAGGGAGATGGCCATTGACACTTGTCTCTCTGGTTTTATACCCACTAGAAACTGATGGTAAATGCCTGTTGATGACAAAAATAAATAAACAAATGACCTGAGGTAGACTGGTTAGCCAGGTATCTGTTCTGTTGGTCTTTCCTTTTAAGAATCATGAAAAGAAGAAGGGGGAGAGATCATTCAAGATGCCAAGACTCCATTCATTTTCCCTAACTAGATAGGCTGCTAGCTTTAAATAAAAAAGAAAAAATTAAAATCTTATTTTTTTAAGATTTATTTATTAGTTATTATTTATTTAGGATAGAGACAGAGAGAAACTGAGAGGGGAGGTAGAGGTAGAGAGGGAGAGAGGCACCTGCAGCCCTGCCTCACCGCTTATGAAGCTTCTCCCCCTACCCCCACAGGTGGTGATCAAGGGCTTGAACCCAGATTCTTGCTCATGGTAATTGGTCTGCCCAACCAGGTGTGACATCACCTGGCCTCCAAACTGAAATTTTTTAAAAGGCAAAATGCAGCTGCTCTCTTGTCTGAGTAGAATGCACCCTAAAACCTCAACAGTGAGATCTGCAGAGTCGAAGGCAGAGAGGTGCTAATGCCCTGTGTCAGGACAGAATCCAAAGCTAGTTTGCTTGACTGTGAGGACAAGTAGCTCAGGGGACACACAATGCACCCGGGTCCCTGAGCAAGACAGTCACCTGTAGCCATGCGGCCCAAGGAGGCACGGTAAAGCCAGGTTAGTTAGGGACCTGGGGTCCATTAGATGCATTTTTCTGCCAGTACCCGATTTGCCCTTGGAAAAAAAAATAAAATAGAAGTAGAAAGGAAAGGGATGGAATGAATTATTCTGTAGATCAGACGCTTTGCTTTAAGCCCTGTACCTCACAGGGTCCTGCATGAAATCTTCCGAGCAATATAAACAGAGCGGCGGCCAAGCTCACCACCAGAAATATTCAATAATAAAACACAGCTGTCGGCCCTGGCGTTTCCCAGGCAGAGTTTGTCATTCTTGCCATTAAAAATGCTGACAAAGACAAAAACTGTAAAATGAAAGCCAGTCCCCCCCCACCCCCGCCATACACACATGCCCTCCCCAAAAGGGAGGCTTTTGTGAATTGCAGTCTAAATATTCACTTCAAACTTGAACAATCCATAAAAATAATTGAAGACAGAACTTTTTTTTTTTTCTTCTTGAGAACTCATTTTGACCACGTTCATGAGAGTCTTTGGTTGATTTCTGGCTTGGAGAGTCACTTTGATTTGAAATTCGTGTCTAGATTATTAAAATACCCTCCGGTCCTTTTCCTTGGCTCACTGTGGGGGTAATTAAGCAGGAGGCTTCTTAGCTGACTCCATGGGATGGAAGAGTGACACAGAACAGCGCCTGTGGGCTGGGCTGTTGGGACTTTATGATAATAAAAATCTTACAATCATGATGTGTAGAGAGAAAGGCCCAGATGTGGGAGACAAGAAACAGCTGGATCCATAACCCAATCCTCTTGTCTCAGAGCTCCCCACTGCCTGGGGCCCCAGAATTGGCAGCAAGGATCTAGGCAATAAAAGCCAAGCATTCTGGGTGGTGGGGGGATGTGGAGAGATGCAGAGAGCAGGAAATGGAAAAGACACAAGTTAAGTGTCATTCTGTATGCTGAAGTTTTTTTTCCTTTTCAGAAAAATATAATTCAAAGTCCCATATGCAAACCATGGGGTCATTTTGTGGCAAGAAAAAAAAACTGTGGAAAACAAAAGATTGAATAAGAAGATAGAGCAAGGGGGGGGTACTATCCAGGAATTAAGGAAGATGGGGAGTTTTGAGTCCAGAAGATAGATTTTTTTTACATCTCAATACCTGAGTGCCCAAAAAGTAAAATTTAAGAAATCAACTCCTGTGTTTGTACCCTAATTCCCCAGGCTGGCTCCTCCTGATATAACACTGGCTGCTGCCCTCAGCTCCTCCTCTCCCTCCTCCATCTCTTCCTCCTCCTCTGCCCCTCCTATCATAGCAGCTGACTTGAGAGTGATTGGCATTTGATTGAGAAGTAGACTTGGAATTTGGGAGTTAGGGACATGAAAGAGGTTCACCCTTCTGCATTTGCTGAGTCCCGGTCCTCTAACACACCATTCAGTTAAGTTGCTTTTGTGTCAGCTACCTTTCCTTACTTTCTAAATAAATCAGTGTTCTCAGTCTGTCTGAACTGAGAGAGTCAAGCGACAGTTCATCTGGTAAAGCACACACTTCACCATGTGCAAGGATCTGAGCTCAAACCCCCGACACCCCAACACATGAAAATACCTGCACTGAGGGAAGCTTCATGAATGGTGAAACAATACTGTTGTGTCTCATCTTTCTCTTCCTCTCTGTCTCTCTCCCTCCCTTTCAGTCTCTATTTGAAATTAAAAAGAAAAAAGGAAACTAAAAGGAAAAATTAAATAAAAATAAAATGAGGGGAGGAGGCCAAAGGACACGGATGGGGATCATGAGACTCACTTGTGCAGGTTATAGCTGTTTAGCCTCAGGATGAGTTAACATCTGCCTAAGAGAGTCTGCGGGCCACTAGGGCCAGAAGATCCTTCTTTTCCCACTTAGGTGTGCTTTCAAAATGTTCTCTCTCCCTGGGTAGTATAGAAACTGGTGCAATAAAGAGTTTATGCCCTTTATAGAAAGCCATTTTATTACAAGCTCTAACCAACCAGAAGTCCCTCAATTAAAATATGGCCTTAAGGACAGGATAGATAATATAATGGTTATTCGAAAAGGCTCTCAGGCCTAAGGCTCCAAAGTTCCAGGTTCAATCCCCTGCACCACCATAAACAAGAGCCAAACAGTGGTCTGGGAAAAAAGGAAGAAAGAAAGAAAGAAAGAAAGAAAGAAAGAAAGAAAGAAAGAAAGAAAGAAGGAAGAAAGAAGAAAGGAAGGAAGGAAGGAAGGAAGAAAGAAAGAAAGAAAGAAAGAAAGAAAGAAAAAGAAAGAGAGAGAGAGAGAGAGAGAGAAAGAGGGAGAGAAAGAAAGAGTGGTCTGGGAGGTGGCGCAGTGATAGAGCTTTGGACTCTCAAGCATGGGGTCTCAAGTTCGATCCCCAGTAGCACATCCAGAGTGATGTCTGGTTCTTTCCCTCTCCTCCTATCTTTCTCATAAATAAATAAAATATTTTTAAAAAATAAAAAATAAAGGTAGGGAGGTAGGAAGGAAGAAATATGGCCATAAGAGGGTATCAGAGGGAAGAGGACCTTGGGGTGCTGGTTTATGGTAACGGAAAAGGACCTACACTGAGGATGAGAATGTATTGCAGACAACTACAGCAGGGAGATGAGAAATTGTACCTGGTGTCAACAACTGTACTGAAAACCATTAACGCCCAATAAAATGGGCAAGGGAGGAGAAGAAAAGAAAAATGGCCTTAGATCTACAAATAAACAAGTGCTTTTGTATTCAATTCATAAAGTGGTTCTCTTGCAAAAATGATGCTCAGAGATTCCTGGGGCTTGGAGCATGTTCTGTAACCTGATTAGGTGGTGGCCACACAGCATGTACTCACCCAAGTCCTAGAACAGTAGACTTTTAGGGGGTTTTCTTTAGTTGTATGTAAACTGTGCCTCAATCCATCAGAAATGAAAGCATCACAGAGGGAAATGCACTTAGCAGCATATCCTCGGTTAAGTAGAGCCCAAGGCCAAGGAAGTAGTTCAAGAGTAGTACACATACCTTGTATGAGAGAGGCCCTGGGTCTCACATCACACACAATTCTGGAGTCAAACTCTGGCCTCTCTATCTCTTTTAATGTTTGAAAGTAGGGGAGAGGAAGATTCTTGTCTCACAGAAATACTCACAGTGTAGACATCAAAGTCCCTCCTGACCTCTAGTGCTTTGTGCCTGTGTTGGACTGCTAAGTACTGATTCCATGTCACTGTGTCCTCAGAGACACTGGACCCAGCAGACAGCCCCACCATTGGATGTGGTTAAAAGCCTGAAGCTAATGAGAGGGATGCAAGGGGGAAAACAGTGGATTCATTTGTCATTTCTCTAGCATCAAGGATGGAGTGTTAGCACTGGGTTTTCAGTTTCATATTTATTCCTGCCTGGCCTGAACTCAAAGGCATACTATGCAATAATAATGGAACTGTTCAGATGACGGCTTGCCTACTGCTGCAGGCTCTGACAAGCTATCGGGAGAGATCCTCTAATCAAATGAACAAAGTTTTATCTACGTCAGATAAAGTCATCATCAGTGCAGGGTTGTTGGGAGGGGTATGATGACTTGGGTAGCTTTGTGTCCAGAAAGGATTTGTTTCCTGCATCCTTGCAACTCCTTTCTCAGGCACTGGAGTTGAAGAGCTCCTGGGTGTGACACATCATTACGTTCTCCTTTGATAAGAAAACAGCAGACAGGTCCCAGCAGACCTCACCAGGTGACTGTCCCCAAAGCAGGTGACACCCTGACTGTGGAGACGACCCTCCTGGAAAGTGTTAATCAGATGAAACAGCCCTCCTCCTGTCTTTCCCACTCTTTCTGCACATGAGCTCAGGGAGACTGAAGGATAGCCACTGACTACATGGTTTCAGCTAAATCAATAAAATATTGCTTAAAGAGTTGAAGTTAAGTGTATTATCTTTCCATTACACAGTTAGGGCTGACCCTGGACATGGCAGAGACAGGGACTCCAGAGGTGATCTGTGCTCCTTGTTATGCTGGGAGCCTCTGTTGAATGAACTCAGATTACTGACAACAGCACCTTGGATCATGAGTGGCATGGGCTTAGGAACCAGGAGTGGGGGATTGAGAGCTGACATGGGGTAAGGAGAAGGGCATAGGGGGCAGGAGCAGGGGCACAAGAGAGTAGAGGAAAGGGGGCAGAAGCATAAGAGAGGGGTGTAGGTGACCCACTTTAAAGACCCCGTAAGTGTGGGGGCAGGCAGTGGCACACACAGTTAAGCACACATATTACCAAGAGCTAGGATGCAGGTTCAAGGCCCTGCTCCCCACTTGCAAGGGGTCCGCTTCATGAGTCCTGAAGCAGGCCTGGAGGTGTATATATTTCTCTCCCTCTATCTCTCCATCCTTTTTCAATTACTCTCTGTCCTATCTAATAAAGAAAAAAGTAGAAAGGAAAAAACACAGCCCCTGGGAGCAGTGGATTCATAGTCCTAGCACTGAGCCCCAGTGATAACCCTGGTAGTAATTTAAAAAAAAGACCCTCAAGCATGCATGTGACTTTCAAGATGCCTGAAGTCGTTAAAGAGGAGCAGTGATGTCTGATTCAAACATTTATTGTATAGTAACTGTGTGGCAAGCCCTCAAAACAAGTAGGTCTTAACCCTCCATCAGTCACTATTCTGAGACCCATTCATTTACTTTTTTCAGTGACCTAGGGAGATGTCTTCACATGACAGAGGAGGAAACTTAGGTAAAGGTAGCAGAATAACTTGCCTAAAGTCTATCTGGCTCCATGGTCAAAACATTCACCAGCCCTTGGATCGTACTGACACTCACCAGGCATGAGCATGGAGCACACGATGGCCTGCTCCCAGCTGAGAAGCACCTGCAGCCTTCCAACTACTGAGCTCTGCCTCCATCAGAGGCCTAGGTGGGTAACAGGGAAACAGCATGGCCAATGGAAGGCTTCCTTCACTTACAGGTGGCCAAAGGCTGCCCCACGTCCAGCCTCAGCTCAGGACATGTTCTTCCATAAAAGGAAGCTGTATTTGCAGAAGGAGCCGCATTTGGCTGGTGAGAATCATCCAATCAGAAGTTGTGCCCAAGTTGTTATAATTCAAACTCAGATGTCGATTTAAACTCCTATCTCACAACTATTTTGAGCCGAGGAAAGCCCACAAGTGTGTCTATTCTGAGACAACGACACAAAAAGATCCAGTTAGAAAAATGTTCAAAGAAACTTGGGAATTATAATTACTCCTACACCCAAGAGCATTCAACTGCTCTCATTTTATAAAGTGGTTTTGCAGAAATTGCTTCTTTTTTATTTATTTATGAGAAGGAAATACTGACAAAACCATAGGATAAGAGGGCTACAACTCCACACAATTCCCACCATCAGAACTCCGCATCCCATCCCCTCCCCAATAGCTTTCCTATTCTTTGTCCCTCTGGGATTATGGTCCCAGGGTCACTATGGGATGCAGAAAGTGGAAGGTCTGGCTTCTGTAATTGCTTCCCTGCTGAACATGGGTGCTGACAGGTCGATCCATACTCCCAGCCTGTCTCTCTCTTTCCTTAGTGGGGTGGGGCTCTGGGGAAGTGGGGCTCCAGGACACATTGGTGAGGTTGTCTGTCCAGGGAAGTCTGGTTGGCATTATACTGACTAATCATGAACCTAAAGGCTAGAATAGTGCAGATGAAGAGTTGGAGGGTCTCCGTTTTATAGATATCTAGTAGGCATATTTTAGTTATATTCCAAAGGACCTGTGATTATACTAGTTTTTTTTTTCCCATGAGCCTGAAATCTGATATGCAGGTGAATCCAAGTTATAGTCTAGGGAGATGGTATCATGCCTGGGAAAAGGACTAGAAAGCTGGATCAGGGAAGAGAGTAGCTCCCAAATATGGGAAAGGTGTATAAATATTGTTGACTATAAACCCCATCGATTTGATGTGATCTGGGGCCCATATTTAGCTTAGGAGCCTATGTGACCTCTGCATCCCTCTATATCTGAACTCACATTCTGTGGTCATGAGTAGGAACATTCCAGGCTGCCCCAATATCAGGACCCATCTTCCTCAGGTGGAGCATAGAGTATGTTGTCCATCTTCCCTTCAGAGGATGGAACATTCTCTACCATTGTTGATCCTGGAAATTGATTCTTAATGTTCTTCCCCAAAGGTGGTTGGAAATGGGGAGGGGTGACAAAATGCTTAATTAATATAGGATGACCCCACACACACAACCAACTCCAGTGAAAACTGTGATAAAAAGGGGCCAGGGAACTCATAATGTCCCTAGGAGATTGTGCAGAGTGCCTCACAGTAAGGTTTCACAGAGAAAGGCCACCACAGGGAAGAGAAAATGAATTTATCAAAGTCCACGACACAAGGTTCTACAATAACAGCCTTGCTTTTAAGATGACAGTGTTGGCCTCTATTTCATGGCCATCTTATATCATGGCCAGGGCTGTGCTAAACTCTGGTTTTGTGTTAGTTCATTCCGTCATCAGAACAACCCCCTGAAATATATCTGATTGGAATCTTCCTTCAAAAGTTGGCACCTTTTAGACAGAGAGGCTTAATGCCTTCCCTGAAGTCATCCTGCACAGAAGGAAAACCAAATTTGAACACAAGACCCTGACCCCTGAATCTGTCCTTCACAGCTTATCACATTTATATCAGTCAGAATGGGACAAATGGTGTCCCCTCACTCCTCTCCACCCCAATATAAAAAAGATTATAATTCCTGGGAAGCAGAAACAGTCTTATCTGGAAAGGAGGAGTTTGAAGATGTATCACAGAGTGTCAAGGTAAGGCTATCGTGGTTGATCCAGGTGTTCACAGAAGAGAAGAGGTGAGTGTGTGAATATAGAGTCTGAGGCTAGAGTAATGGTACCACAGGAAGCTAAAAACCACCAGAAAGGGACCAGGACACATTGTCTCTCAGGTGCTAGGAAGGAGTGCAGTCTTGCTTGTGCCTTGAGTTTGGACTTCTGTCCCCACAACTATGGGAACAAAGATCTATTGTTTAAGCACCCAGTCTGTGGTGACTTGTCACAGGGGTCCAAGATGCTGGAATTGCTGCTCTCTCAACCCAGTGCCCTGATCCAGGGGCAAAGTGACTGTAAGCCAAGATGGCATGTGGCCAAACAAGGATTAGACCCCATCTGTCTTTGCCCCAAACATATTTCTCCCCTCCAACCAGTGAAATGTCCCTGGGAGGACAGCATTTCCCAGGAGCTTCCTGAGGTGAGGAAGAACTTCCTGACACTAAAGAGGAGTCAGCCTGGCTCTGGGTGTTGGATGGTGGATTCTGAGCAGGAGCAGCCTTTTATCCAGCGCTTTAATCAGCTAGTCTACTGTGGTTCTGGGAACTTGAGTCAGTCCACCATCTTTTCTTTTCTTTTCTTTTTTCTTTTCTTTTCTTTTTTCTTTTCTTTTTTCTTTTCTTCTCTTTTCTTTTCTCTTCTTTCCTTTTCTTTTTATTGTCACCAGTGTTATCACAGGTGCTCAGTGCCAGCATAACAAATTCACCACTTCTAGTAGCCATTTTTCCTTTTTATCTTTTATCTGATAGGAGAGAGAGAGAAGCTAAAAGGAGAAGAGGAGATAGATAGGGAGGCAGAGAAAAAGAGAGGCATATATAGAACTGCTTTACCATGAGTGCAGGTAGGGAAAGGGGGCTTGAACTTATGTCCTTGCAAATGTGTGCTCTACCAGGTACACCACCATCTTTAAAACACTGTATTTTTTATATTTATTCATTATTTATTCCCTTTTGTTGCCCTTGTTGTTTTATTGTTGTAGTTATGATTGATGTTGTTGTTATTGGATAAGACAGAAAGAAATGGAGAGAGGAGGGGAAGACAGAGAGAGGGAGAGAAAGACACCTGCAGACCTGCTTCACCGCCTGTGAAGCAACTCCCCTACGGGTGGGGAGCCGGGGGCTCGAACCAGGATCCTTATGCTGGTCCTTGTGCTTTGCACCACCTGCGCTTAACCCACTGCACTACTGCCCGATTCCCGAAATACTGTATTTTTAAGATCCCCCCGCTTTAAGGTCCCCATAGCCCACCATATTTAAGACATTGTATATGGATCCAGAATGCCATCTCAGCCTATTAAACCATTGGATTTCCATACCTGAGTCCCCAGAGGTCATAGGTTCAATCCCTGGAATCACCTTATGCCAGTGCTAAGCAGTGTTTCAATCTCATTACTGTCATTCTCTCTCTCATGATAAATAAATCTTTTTTTGCGACACTATTTGAAAATTCACCCTTGTTCTAGGTCTAGACTTGCTTCCACTTACCCCTGTAATTCCCTAGGAGCTATTCTGAGCCCACTATCATGAAATCTTTGGAAATATGCTGTCTTCCAAACTCAGGGCCAAATTCCTTCTTTTAAAAGCTCTAAATCATAAGAGTCACAGTGTGACTTTGTGTGTGATAATCCAGAAGAGAGAAAGACAGCTCAAGATTCATTTTTCTCCTGGTCCCCTCAGTCATCTCCCCTGGTGAAGCTTGTCCTTGGAGTTGGAGGAAAGATTACAATAACACCAAGGCTATCCCCAGGCTAGGCAGGGTGGACTCTGGCTCTGTCTCCTGCTCCATCTAGTCATCCTGACAGAGTCTCAATGTGGGATGCCATTCCTACCCTATTGCCTTTTTTTGAGGACCAGCTCAGCCTTGGTCTGTCCTGTTTCTCAGGTTATATGCTTTCAGTAAAGATGGAAGGTCAGTCCTACATGTAGAGGGTTGTGTTCCCTTCTTTTTCTTCTTAACGGCCCCTAAGACTCTGCCCCTGCTGCCCTCTAAATGCTGCTGCCCTCCTGCCATCAGAAGCCCCAACAGTGCCTCACTTGGCACTCAAGCACACTCAGTGAACACCTGAGGGGAAGAGAGGGTGTACAGATGAGGAGGAGGGACTTCCACAGCATTGAGTGGACTCAATTTGGTCTGTGATGATGTATATTGACTTCCAGTGGCGAGCCTGACTTTCCTCAACTTACAGAGAATAAGACAGATAAACACAGATAGACTCTTTGGAATATGGAAGAAAATTCATTTACTCTTTGGACTAAGACCTGCTTAGCCCTGAGCTCCATTACTATGATGGGGTAGAGGGAAAGGACAGTCTCAGAAGGGACAAGCTTGAACCTGACTAGGCCCAGTCAAGATTGCAAACTCTTCAAGGGAGAGACAGTAGAGTCTGTGCCAAGAGTCAGCACCAGTCACTGCCTGGGGATAATCCGGGTACAGAGGGAGATATGAGGAGAATTAAACAGGGGACCTCACTTGGCCATACCACATGAGTTCTCTAACAGGGCCCATCAGGATATAAGTGCCAGCAAGGAACCAGAGACCCATATTCATCACCAATGAGAACTGGCCATGGTGAGGGGTGGGTAGGGGGTTAAGTTCTAGGCTGCACACCGATTTGCATCCAGACCTTGGTTCTGGAAGTTTCTTTGTCTCCAAGTCTTGGGAAGGGTGAGCCCTTTGAAACTGAACAGTCCTGGGTGACCTGCTGGAGGAAGAAACTGCTTCCTCGTTGTCTGCTCTCTGCCATGGGACAGGAGTCGCAGAGCAGAAAGTCATTCAAGGGAGGGGTCAGTAGAGCCTTAGCATGCAAAGAGTGGAAGGCTAATGACTTGGAGATCACTACAAGAGGTAGGGGATTATAAGGGCATTATCACAGAGGCCCCTCTTTTTGTAACCACTGAAAAGGCTTCCTTTCCATTGTTAAATTAACTACTGGATCAGCTAGTGAGTCAAACTCCATCTGTCCCATGCATCTGACTTGCAGGATCTCATTTTGTCTTCATGGCAAGCCATGATAGTCCCCACTCAAGGAACACCCACCACCACCACCACCACCACCACCACCCCACACACACAGCCTAGGCAGAGGTGAGCTTCTCCTTCCTTCCTCCATCTTCCTGTAGACTATTGAGAAGTCTTGCCCAAACTTGTTACTGAAGTAGCACTTAACACAACACTATGGTGCTTCCCACACTCCCATGGAGAATGATCTCCCAGGTCCCATTTCACAGCTTTAGTAACTGAGGTCTCACAGGGCTTCTGTGTCCTCTGGAAGCTGTAACCACTCAGGCTTGTACCCACCCTCTCTGGGCCTGATACTGACTTTTAGTGAAATTCCCAATCCTTAGAGGAGCAAAGTGAACAGTGAGGTGGGAACAATGGTCCTTTGTTATTATTAAGCAAACACCATGTAAACCTGGTTTAGTTGATGACCCGGAAGAATAATAGGAACAGGACTCTAGGCAGTTTAAGAATCCAGAGCACAGCTCAGCTCTGGAAAGCTTTCCACTCCTGTGAGCCCTAAAATCTTCCTAGAGCAGTCCCAGGCAGCTATGGTTTGAGATGGTGTTTGAATATTCACTTACAGTTCTTGATCAACATCAGCACAGACCGATGGACAGTAGTTTCGGTAGGATGCAGGTGGACTTCATTTCTGACTTAGTTATAGTTTACTGGGGTCTCAGTAAAGACTGAAAGAAAAACGGGAGGGGGGAATGCTAGCATCCAGAATCAACCTGACTCAACCAACACTTCACAGCTTCCATACTACAAAGTAAAAAAAAAAAAAAAAATCTGGAATCTTCTGGGAGGGAGAGAAGGAAGTGTTGGAGTAGGGAAATGCTTAGGACCTGAGGGAAGAGTCTTTGGGTACAGACAGCTGATCTTCTCTGTGCTGTGACAGGCCTCCGCAGCATTTTTAGGTATGAGCCAAAATTAGGGATGCAGCCAAGCTCCAAGCTTGCGACTGACAGTGGGGGCTGGAAAAGGGGACCAGTTGATGGGGGATGATAGGGGGTGTCTCAGGAAACAGTAGAGGAAGTGAGGAGTGGCAGGTGGGGCTCAAGGTGAGCAACTGAAGCTTCAAAATTAGAAAATCTAAGTGTGGAGCAAGAATGCAATAAGGGAATAGATAGAGAGGCAGGTACAAGGGTGGGAGAGAGGAGGCGAGAAGAGAAGCCAACACAAGCTCCTGTTCAACCAGAGCAAAATAAGTGGAGGTGGGGGGCGGATTTTCCAGTTTCCCTCTGAAACCTCCCTTGCCAGACAGACTTTTGCACCTAGAGGAAGATCCGTTTTGTTTTATTATTTTTTTTCTTTCTTTCATCAGTGAACTGTCAAAATTACAGATGCTCGGCATGAAGGAGAAGTCGAAGTCCTCAATCCCTTTTGGGTTTTTTTAGATAAAATTTCCTGGCTGTGTCACTCTGCCACATCATTAAGAAGTAGTTTATTTTCTTTGAGGGCAAATGTGTCGACTCTGATTAACTTTCAACAAGACAGTATCGTCGGTGAGTCGCCACGATGTGAAATTAGGGAAAATCTCTCAGGGTTTCTGCAAGTCAGTAATTGCTTTTCTCTCTCCTGAAGGGAAAACGAGTTGGGTATTGGTGGGACTGGAGGTACTTATGCTTTTATGTAAAGGGTGTCAAATTCATCTGAGCACCTGGAGCTCCTGTAGAGAACGGGTCCTTCTTCAGCTTTACGTTAGATTGTAAAGCAATTAATAAAAAGGATGTGGCTGGAGGAACCTTACAAGGGGAGTACTCTCACCTAGCCATCCCCAAATCAAGAGAGACAGGACTCAGCCAGTGCCAGAGTTGGGCTGGCATTGCTTCAAACTGTTTTTATCTCTGCTTTTCCTGATACAGAGCACTCACAGGAGCACTGGTCTGTATGCTCAAGCCCACCTTGGTGTCATCTCTCCCCACCTCACTGCAGCCCCCTCCCCATTTCACAGATGAGCAGCTGGGAACCTGGCAGCCTCATCACATGCCCAAGGCTGCATGACTGCATGAGGTGGAACTTGGGTCCTTCCTTACTGACCAACCACTTCCTCTAACCAGAGCTGGCCATAGAGGACTGGGCTGTTTGCCCCAGCTTGGGGAGACCCTGAGCAACCATCAGGACTAGCTGTCCAGCCTGTGTGACTGGATGAAGGGCACTCACTTAGCTGACTGCATAGTCACCATGTAGTACACAAGTGGGCCAGTCTACCACTGACAATGGCTTCACCTAGGCTCCTGGCAGACAGGTGCTGAGACGGGATGAGAGCTGGTGGTCAGTCGGAGCTGTGAGTCCTTAAAGCAGAGTTGGGGAAGGAAACAATAGCATTGCCATTAAAGAGAAGGTGCTCTTCAGAGACTTATTGCTAAGGTCCAAGCAGAGGGGTCTTTACTTGATCAAGGCCAGGGATAGCCTTGGACACTTCCCACCCTCTTCTACATGGGACTGACCTAGCTCTTTACATAGAGAGGATCTAGAAGAGGAAATGAGGAAGGGGGCTCAGCAGCTGGCAAACTTGGGGGTGGCTAGAGGGTGTAAGTTCATTATAAGCCATTTGCTAGAAGATTCCAGAAAAGAGAGTAATGACAAGTAACTTTATTGAGGGTTTACTATTTTCAGATGCCCAAGTCTAGTAGGGATGTCATAATACCATGGTCTAGAAAGCTCAAAATGGCGGACATAGACTTCTCCCCATTCTGGAGACTGGGAAGTCCACAGTCAAGGTGCCGGCATATTCACATGTGGGGAGGACCATCTTCCCACTGGAGTGAGGAAGTCTTCCATGACCTCTTCTGTAAGGGAGTCACTCTGACTCATGAGGACACACACACACACACACACACACACACACACACACACACACCATGACTGAATTACCCCCCAAAGGTACCAGTACACTGGAGATTTAAGCCTTTACCATATGAATTTGAAGGATTCAAACATTCCACTGACAGTAGCTGGGCTTCATCTAAGGGACGTTGCCTGTGTTCACTCATCTAGCCCTCACAATGACTTCTAGCAAATACTAACTTTGTCTCCTCTTTACAAGTGGGGAAACTGAAGCAATAGAACTTGCTCTCATCCAAAGTGAACATGCTATTAAGAGGCACACAGGAGCATGACCAGGACTCTGCATTTATTTATTTATTCATTCATTTAGTTAGTTAGTTCGTTTGTTATTTTGGACAGAGAGAGAAAGAAATTAGAAGGGAAACGGAGAAAGAGAGCACTGTTTCATTGCTTGTGAAACTCCCCATCCCATCCCCCCCCCCAACCATAGGTGGGGACCAGGGGCTTGAACCAGGGTTCTTGTACCCTGTAGCATGTGCTCTGTGGAATGAGTCACCAGCCTGTCCCAAGGAGTTTGCATTTCATGCTTTGTCTATAACCCAGGCTCAGGGGGTGAGCAAGATGGGTGCCCAGGCTGTAGAAGTTGAGGGGTATCACTTGTGGGGGTCCTATGACTGCAGGGCCACTGCCTCAGAGCAAGGCCTCTCCAAATCTCTCACTCTGGGTGCCTCACTGGCTTCAACCTCTTCCTGGCCCTGCTGCTGACTGTGTTAACAGACTTCGGGATAAAGGTCCCCTCCCTTGAAGTCTTGCTGACTGAATATCCGCCTGGCCTGCAGCTAGAAGCTGGGAAGGACCTGCCCGCCCTGAGGCTGACCCAAGGTCACAGGCCCCCACATGCAGAGGGCTATTGAGGTAATTGAGGCAATTATGCAGATTGCTTATGCAAGAAATAATATGCCGCTTTGATCTGAGCTTTTCAAAAGGCTTTAAGAAACTGGCAATAAAATACATTGCAACTCAATTTAAAAATGTATTCAGGAGACCCAGTTTCCTGTCCAATATGTAGTACTTAGAAGTCATCCTCTCTGCCTTCAGTCACCCCCCCACACACAGCAGCAGCAGAAGCAGCAGCAACAAGAGCAACAGCAAAAGGTGAACAAACTGAAAAGTCAGTGTCTCTTAGATCTAGTAGAGAATTGGATGCTGGTCTACCAAGGGGTAGACCAGCATCCCAGAAAACTGGGAGGTAAAAATATGTTGGACCTTAAACAGTGCATGTCTCTCTTATCTATGGATCAGGGAAGAAATCACAGAGAATATTAGAAAATATTTTGAAATCGGTGTAACAAAAAGAGGAACATCAAACTATGTGGGGCAAGCTAACACACTCAAAGATTAAAATGTATTTATTTAAAAAAGAGCAGAAGGGCTGGCAAAATAGCTGACTTCAACCATGCATTGCTTTCCCATGTGTACAGCCCACATTAAAGCCTGGCCCCGACTGCATTGAAGAAAGCATTGGTGATATGTTTTCTTTATCTTTCTCTTCCCCCCCCCACCCCCGCCTTTATGTCTCTGTTAAAAAAAATTTAAGAGCAAAAATGCAGGAGTCAGGGAGGTAGCTCAGTAGTAGAGCACACACTTTGATCCCCAGCACGTTAAGAGAACAGTGAAGGGAATACTAGAACTCCATGTGTAGTGGGACAGTCTCTTGTTCTCTTGCTCTTATAAAAATAAAATTAAAAATTACAAAAGAATTACAGTCATGTGGTGACTCAACAGTAGAGTATGTATATGAGACACTGAGATCCATTGCAAATAGTACGTTTAAAAAAAAAATCAAAAGAATAGATTCAGTTATCTAAGCTCCTGTCTCAGCGGTAAGAAAAGAGCAAATACAGGGGCCAGATGGTGGCACACCTGGTTGAGTACAAGTATTACAATGCACAAGGAGCCGGGTTTGAGCCTCCGGTCCTTACCTGCAGGGGAAAGCTTTGCAAGTGGTGAAGCAATGCTGCAGGTGTCTCTCTGTCTCTATCACCTCCTTCCCTCTTGATTCCTGGCTGATCTATCTAATAAATAAAGATAATTTAAAAAAATTTAAAAGAAAAGAGAAAATAGAATCCACAGGAAGTATAATATATGAACTAATAAGATTTTTTTAAAAAATCAATAAAAGAAGAACCCAGAGGTAGGGAGACAACTGACCTGGCTGACCACACACTTTACTGTGCATGAGGCCCTGGGTTTGACCTCTAGCACCACATAGGAATCCCATGGACCAGGAGCAACTCCATGGATGGTGGAGGAGAGCTGTGGCATCTGTCTACCTCTCTCTCTCTCTCTCTCTCTCTCTCTATCACATAAATAAATAAATGGACCAGAAAGGCCAATTAGGAGTATTGCACTTCTATGAGGCTCTGAATCCTAGGGTTCATCCCTCTAGGGCCATATAGGGAGGAAAATAAAGAAAGAAAATAGGAAATGGATAAAAGAGAAAAATAACAAAGTGATTATTTGAATTCTTTAAAAGTCTAATGAAATAAAGGGTAGATAGCATAATGAATATGCAGAGACCCTCATGCCTAAGGCTCTGAAGTTACAAGTTCAATCCCCTACTACACCAGAAAGAAAGATTAATAAAATCAATAAACTTTGTAGGCAGAACTATAAAAAAAAAAAAGATGGCTTTTAGTGACAACCAGACATGTAAAATTCTTCCTGGGGGCCTAGAACATATTAATTAAATCTCAATTTCCCAGTCTAAAAATCAAGGTTCCCATGAGTATCTATCTATCTTGTTCTAGGAACTCTGAGAGTCTAGGAAGACCTTCATACCCCAAACCCTGACATCTAGTCACTCCAGGATTTAAAGGTGCTATAGATGTATTATATGAACATTCATTGGACTTGTGCCCTCAGTTAATCATCCTAGACTCATTTTGGAGCTAAGCTGGTAACATCTTTCTTTTCCAAGAGGCTTTAAGTCACACATGGCAGGGGGCTGCATAAGATTAAGTTGAATTTTCTGTGTTTGAATTCATTCCAGGCCTTTGTCCCCATGCAGTATTCGGCAGCTAGGGGCAACCTTGTGGCCTATTTTGCTGAATAGATGCCCCCTCTCTCTCTCTCTCTCTCTCTCTCTCTCTTTCTCTCCCCCTCTCTCTATCTCTTATCTCCATAATAATAATTTTTAAAAATGGTAGGCACAGAGCCTCAATGATAACTTTGGTGGCTGGCAAATAAATAAAATTAAATCAAGAAAATATGGTTCTCCTTACTCGGCTGAGACTTTATGCCACTTTTTGTGACTTCTTTTTTATTTTTTCCTCTCCTGCCACCAGGCTTATCAGTGGAACTTTGTGCCTGAACTATTCCTCTGTTCTATTCTCTCCCTCCCTCCCTGTCAATAGTGGGAGACAGAAAGGAAGAGGGATATAGTGGGGAGAAGGAAAGAAACCACAGTACCGCCCCACTGCCTGTGAACCTTTCCCTTGCCCTGTGCAGGCACTCTCATGTGGCAGTCAGGGGCTTGGACCCACCTTCTTGCACATGGCAAAGTGTGTACTCTGTGGTGGGGTTGATGTGGATCTATCTCTTTGTTTTTCCTTTCTTAAATGTGGCTTGCAGATGGGAACTGTAGTGATCTCCTCCTTACCATCCAGCTATGACCTACAGAAGCAGAGATGTCAGGGACTGATGCTGATGAACTGCTGAGTCACTTCAGCTGCTTACCTTGGGATGTCTTTGCACATGGGAACAATCACCCTCTCATCTCCTGGGTTATTTTACTTGCAGGGAAAGATCTTCCAAATCAGAGCAGCACCATTCTATATGAGTGTGCAAAGGAACATGTGCAAAGGTGTCCATTGAGAGAGTGTTTGCAATAGTGCCTTACTTAAAGGGGCCTGGTTAATAAATTATGGTATATGATACTGTATAAGGCTCGCATTTGCTAAGAAAATTGATTCTTGTGGCTGGAGGAAATGTGTGAATGCTAGAATATCAGACCTGTATGCCTGACGCTCGTGGTTTCCCGGCATCACATGTATGAGAGTATAGAGTGGTATTCTAGCTTCTCTCTCTCTCCACACATACACACACACACACACACACCACTGTCTCATGTGAATAAAAAGTAAAATTTAAAAATGGTTGATACAACTTAAAAAATAGAGAGATATAGACCTCTAATAAGTTGTCAAAGAACATAGAAGTCCTATTTTTTCATTTTTTAGTATGTGAGTATGGGACTATAGGGTATAGTTCCACACTGCACCTACCACCAAAATTCTGTGCCCCCCCAATGATTTTTAGGGAAATCTTTTATTTATTTATTATTGGGTAGAGACAGAAAGAAATTGACAAGAGAAGGGGAGACAGAGAAAGAGACAGAGAGATACCTGCAGCACTGCGTCACCACTGGTGAAGCTTTCAGCCCTGAATGTGGGGACTAGAAGCTTTGAACCCAGGTCTTTGAGCACTGTACTGTGTCCACTTAACCAGGTGTGCTACTGCCTGGCCCTCCCTCCCAGTAACCACCATAGTTATGGTAACCACCATAGTTCTCACAGTCTCTTTTTTTTTTTTTAGTTTTTTTAAAATACTTATTTATTTATTAGATAGACACAGCCAGAAATTGAGAGGGAAGGTGGTTATAGAGAGTGAGAGAGTCAGAGAGACACCTGCAGCACTGCTTCACCATTCATGAAGTTTCTCCCAGCAGACTCAAACCGGGGACTCTAACCTGGCTCCTTGTGCACTGTAGTATGTGCACTGTGGTATGTGCGCTCAACCAGATGCACCACCACCCAGCTCCAGTTCTTACAGCCTTAGAGACAGTTGGTTTGATTCTGGGTTTGTTTATTTGTTTTTGTCTTTTGTTTTGTAATTTCATGTGTTTCAGTTTCCTAGATTCTACCTATGAGTGAAATAATCTGGTAGCTGTCTTTCATCTCTTTACTTATTTCAATAAACACAGCCATTTTCAGCTTTGTCCATTTTTTCCCCAAAGTACACAATATTGTCTTTGTTATTGCAGAGTGTCCATAACTTCTTTTTTTTAAATATCTATTTATTCCCTTTTGTTGCCCTTATTGTTTTTAGTTATTATTGTTGTATTATTGTTGTTGTCATTGTTGGATAGGACAGAGAGAAATGAAGAAAGGAGGGGAAGACAGAGAGGGGGAGATAAAGATAGACACCTGCAGACCTGCTTCACCACCTGTGAAGCGACACTCCTGCAGGTGGGCAGCCGGGGACTTGAACCAGGATCCTTAAGCCGATTCTTGTGCTTTTCACCGCCTGTGCTTAACCTGCTGCATTACCACCCGACTCTCCATAACTACTTTTTTGTCTGTGATTAATAATGGATTACAAGATTGTAAGATTAGAGGATATATTTCCATGCCACTCACAACACAAAAATTCTGTATCTCCACACTCTCACCTCCCAAAGATAAGCACTACAGTTCTCACAAAGTCTTGGAAACAATTTGTTTGCTTCTGGTGGTCTTTGTTTGTTTGCTTTTTGTTTCTTTCATGTTCATGTGTATCAATTCCCTAGGTGCAACATGAATTCTTCTTCTAGCATTTGCCCTTCTTCCATAGCCAGTTAATGGCTTTGAAAGTGACTGGGATCCATGTGGATTCAGTCGGCTAGGAAGGATCGTCAGTTTCCCCAATGAATGGGTACTCACGGGATGCACCACAGGAAGGTCGATCCAATGCATCCATGAATGAAACCATCTGGTAGTTGTCTTTAATCTCTTATTTCACTAAGCACAGTTGTTGTTGAGCCAGATGTTGTTGAGCATGGGCCGCGGAGATGAGAGAGAGGAAGTCCAGAGCGAAGAGGAAACACAAATCTTTATTTGCGCTGGCACCTCAGAGTTGGGTGCTAGAGAAGCAGGTTGGGCCACGTGGAGGTAGCGAAAATGGCCGCCTCACGCAGTAACCTTTCCTGCATCTGAACACCGGAGTGAAGCACTGGCAAGAGAGAGAGGTGCGGAAGACGAAGGGTTTTTATAGGAGTAGCTTTTGCTACTCCTATAGAATGGGAAGGGGGAGGAGTAACCATAGCACTCCAGGATAGGATGATAACTCTCATGAGAATGGGAGGGGGGAGGAGTGACCATAGCACTCCAGGATAGGATGATAACTCTCATGAGAATGGGAGGGGAGAGGAGTGACCAAAGCACTCCAGATATCATGGGGATATAGACAATGTCCTGAGGGCATAACATGGCGGAGCAGGCACTCCGAGAATGTCCCAACTCTCGCGGGAACTAGTAGCCTGAGGGGAAAACATGGCAGATGTGAATGCATCTGCACAATTTCCCAACACACAGTCACCTCCAGTTTCATCCATTTTGTCCTAAAGGAGACAGTATCATCTTCTTTCATTACAGAGCAGTATTCTATGGAGTATATATCCCACAGTTCCTTTAGCCAGTTGTATGTTGTTGGGCATTTAGGCTACTTCCACTCTTTGGTTGCTGTGACTAAAGCAGCTATGAACTTCTTACTAGTGTTTATATATCCTTTGTATAAATGCCTAAGAGTGGTATTGCTAGATAATAATGTACTTCTAGGGAGTCGGGGGGGGGGTAGTGCAACGGGTTAAGCACACGTGGCGCAAAGCCCAAGGACTGACATAAGGATTCCTGTTCGAGCCCTCAGCTCCCCACCTGCAGGGGAGTCACTTCACAGGTGGTGAAGCAGGTCTGCAGGTGTCTATGTTTCTCTCCCCCTCTCTGTCTTCCCCTCTTCTCTCCATTTCTCTCTGTCCTATCCAACAACGACGACAATAATAATAATTACAACAAGAAGACAACCAGGGCAACAAAAGGGAACAAATAAATAAATATTTTTTAAAAATAAAATAATGTACTTCTATTTTTATTTAAGGACTCTCTCAATAGTCTTCCAAAGGGACTGTACCAATTTGCAAACCCACCATCAGTGTAGCAGGGTCCTATTTTCTCCACAACCTCTCCAACACCTGTCATTTCCTATTTTTTTTGGCATAGGCCATGCTAGCAGGTGTGAAGTGGAGCCTCAGTGTAGTTTTCATTTGCATTTCTCTAATGACAGGTGAAGTGGAGCACTTCTTCATGCGTCTATGGGGTGCATCTCTTTAGAGAATTACCTGTTCAATTCTTTGTCCAAATTTTTATTGGGCTATAATTCTCTTTCTTTTGATGAGTGGTACCAGTCCTTTATATATGTTTGATATCTATCACTTGTTGGTTGTGTGATGTGTACATATATCCTCTCCCATTTACTGGGTTGCCTGCTTATCCTGGTGTAGTTTGCTTTTGATATGTAGAAGCTTTTCAGTTTGTTAGAGTCCCATTTATTTACTCTTGTTTTCATTTCATGCCCATGGAGTTGTGTCTCCAAATACATATTTGATGTTGATATCCTACAATATTTTGCAAATGTTTCCTTTTATTTTTATTAGTGCTTTACAAACCTCTAAGATAATGGGGGTATAATTCCATATGGTTCCCACCACTAGAGATCCGTGTTTTTCTGTCCTTTCCACTGGAAAATTCAGTAGTTCTTCCAACGTCACTGAAATGGGCTGATTCTATAACTATCTGTCTATGTCTATGTCTGTGTTTATATCTATCTTCCCATTTTTTAACAGTCCTGCCTTCACTTCCTTTCTTTTTTTATTTTTTTATTGGGGAATTAATGGTTTCCAGTCAACAGTAAAATAAAATACAATAGTTTGTACATGTGTAACATTTCTCAGTTTTCCACATAACAATTCAAAACCCACTAGGTCCTCCTCTGTCTTCCAGGGCCTGAACCCTCCCCCAGACCCCAGAGTCTTGTACTTTGATGTAATACACCAACTCCAGTCCAAGTTATGCTTTGTGTTTTCCCTTCTGTTCTTATTTTTCAACTACTGTTTATGAATGAGATCATCCCACATTCTTCCTTCTCTTTCTGGCTGATCTCACGTAACATGATTCATTCAAGCACCATCCCTTCACTTCCTTTCTAAGTCACCCTTACATCTATTACTACTTCCCTGTGTCTTTCCTTTTTTTTTCCTCTTATATCTCAGATAAGAGAAACCTTGCCTGGCTTCCTCTGGTATTTTCTAGATTTGCTTCCCTTTCATTGATGGTACAAGATTCCTGATGACAAATATTGCCGGTCCTGATGGAATAGGTATAGAGCCCTCTGTTTTACTTCCTCTATCACTTACCCTTCTGGGAATATGGAACAAAATTCCTTTTAGGGTGCAGAAGGTGGGAGTTCTGTTTTTTGTAATTGCTTCTCCACTGGACCTGAGTGTTGGCAGGTTGAGCCATACTCCCAGCCTGTTTCTATTTTTCCCTAGTTGGGTAGGGCTCTGGAAAGGTGAAGTTCCAGGAAGCACTGTTGAAGCTGTCTGTCCAGGGAAGTCAGGATGGAATGCAAAATCCAGAATTCGGGTCTTTATATTTTATAGTTTCTGGTTTTTTTCAATGTGCATATATAGTGTGCTCATAGTTTTATGGAGAATTGGAATATTATTCTACTGATGGCTGGCCCAGAGATGGCCAGCGGACCCCAGAGGTTGTGATGGTGGAGTGCCCCAGCCCAGCTATGATGTTGTTGGTAGCAGTGCTGAGAAGGGCTATGGAAAGGAGTGGCCTATCTCTTCTCTGAAGTCATCTCAGTGCTGTGATTTCCTTCTGGTCCCATCAGGGCTGACTTCCTGCACATCCCATAATTGTGCCTCCCCCCATATCCTCTCTGACTTTCTTGTACTCCAGACTTGGACCAGAAAAGTGTCTTTCCTAACCACTTGGGAGGAACATGAGTCCTAAAACAGGCAACCTGTGTGAGTGAGCCCCAGTTGACAGAGCCACTGGCATCTTGGTGCCACTCATCTTTCTGTACAGACTGAGAAACTCAGACCCTATGACTTCCCAGGTCACCTATTCGTTATCTGCATAGCTGGGCATTGAACCTAAGCAACTAGGTGCCGGGTTCCAAGCAACAACAGCTCAAGATTCACAGGAGATTGGACTGGATCTAGCTGTCCATCAGTGGTGCTTTAGAGAATCATGGCTTCATAAAGGTCCAAGCTCTAGTCCCCAGAGTCTGGAAATCTGTGGCCTTACATGACAGAAAAAGACTTTGTTTTGAAGCTTAAGATGAAACACATTTGTTTCTTGTGGAGCCAATAGCCCACACATAAATGATTTCACCACTCTGGGACCCTTTGATTCAATCAGAGAGACAGAGAGAAATCACACCACACTAGAGCTTCCTCTGGTGCCATATGGCTCCTCTCATGTAGCACTGAGGTTTGAACCTGGGCCTTGCACATGACAAGTCATATGCACTATCTGATGACCTGTCTCTCCTGCCCTGAAACCTTATTCATTTGTATATATTTTTTTAAATGTTCATTTATTTATTTCCTTTTGTTGCCCTTGTTTTATTGTTGTAGTTATTGTTGTTGTTGTCATTGTTGGATAGAACAGAGAGAAATGGAGAGAGGAGGGGAAGACAGAGATGGGGAGAAAAAGATAGATACCTGCAGACCTGCTTTACTTCTTGTGAAGCGACTCCCCTGCAGGTGGGGAACCAGGGGCTGGAACAGGATCCTTACACTGATCCTTGCGCTTTGCACCATGTGCACTTAACCCACTGCGCTACCACCTGTCTCCCCGTTTGTAGATTTTTTTAAAGTGATGCCTCTTCTTTCCCTGAGACTTAGAGAAAAGTTAAGCAAAGTCCTCAACTGACTGCAAGATACCTTTTTTTATTCCTTAATAGACATTACTGAGGGACCAGGTGGTGGTGTACCTGGTTGAGCGCACATGTAACAGTGCTTAAGGACCCAAGTTCGAGCCCCAGGTCCCCACCTGCAAAGGGAAAGCTTTGCAAGTGGTGAAGCAGGGCTGCAGGTGTCTCTCTTTCTCTCTCCCTCTCTGTCTCCCCTTCCCTCTCGATTTCTGTTTGTCTCTATCCAGTAAGTAAATATAATTTTAAAAATTTCAAAAAACAGACATAACTGAACAATGAAAAGAAAACCATGAATAATAATTCCTGGTATGGAAGCTCTATCTCACAAACTTTGATATCCACAATTCACTAACCCCCTGGCAATAGTGAACTTCACTTCTACTTATAATCCTCTCATAATTTCTTTTCTTTCTACCCCTCATATGCTTTCTCCCTTCCTCCCTTGTCTCCCACCTGCACTCCCCCCCCCACCAACCCCCTTGGGTAACCTTCATTCTGTAGTCAGTGTCCACTGTTTGTCTTTCTGTATCACATTGTTCATAGGGTTTGTGTCCCTGTGTTGCATGTGTGTGTAAAGTCATTAAGGATATGTCTTTTCCAAGAAGGGAATCTGCAAAGTGGTCAGTCAAGGACCCTGGAATGGGGAGATGGGCCTGGGCCACCCAGGTGGGGGCAACATCATTATAATGTCCTATTAAGGAAGTGAAAAGGCAGGCATGTGAGAGAAGACGTGCGTAAGGACAAAGTATCAGGGTGGGGTCACCTGGGCCTTGAAGATGGAGGAAGAGGTCCTAGACAGAAGAAAGCAGCAGGTTACAGATGCAAGAGAAGGATCAGAAACAAATTCTCCCTAAAGGCTCTGGAAGCCAGTCTCTTGGATCTTGTTGACTTCAAGACAGAGAGACTCAGTCCCTGGAACTATAGGGGGAATAACTCTATATCATTTCAAGTTTTTCAGCTGTGATGATCCACAAGTGGTCACAGTCAGACCACACCCCCTCCCATCTCCTTCCCTGGGTGGAGTCTGCCCAGTAAAGTGGGCTTTCCTTCTTCCCTGAGCTAGGAAATGATTTGCAAAGAGCAGTGGAAGCCTCAGCTACAGACTTTGAAGGCAATGAGATAGGAGACACAGGCTGTGAGAAACAGAAAGATAAAGGGAAAGATGGCACGGAAGCTTTCACCATTGTGAAAGGGGACCAGGCATAAACCCGGTCATATGTATGGCAAAGCAGGAATTGTCCCAAGCAGGCTATCTTGCAGACCCAAGTAACAGCATTACATTATAACATGGATGAGCAGAACTTGTTTCTATAGTATAGTGGTGATCATGTTCACCTTAACACGAGTGAGGAGGAACACTGGGTAGCTTGCATATTCTCATTCTGTATGCCCAAGTTTTCTCTGGAGACTCTCGTTTTTTCTCTCACAACTAACTATGTAATGTAAGGTTCATCGGGCTCATCTCAGTTGTCAGCCTGTGTGTGGGCATGATGTGCCCTGAGACGGGTGGCCCTCCTGACTTCTGGTTGAGTCCTGCCTTGTGCCTGGAGCTCCAGGGAAACAGCCTGGCCAGCCATGACTCTCAACTGAAATAAATAGTCCAGAAAACAAGTGACTGAGTATGAATGCAAATGATTGTTGAGTATCACTAGTGTGCTTTTGGGTCATTTTACTCTGTGACTGGAAACAGATTGTCAGAATCAAACTCTTATTCATATCAAGAAGCCTATGGTAAGATTGATTTCCTTCCACATTGTTTTGCTTAAAGTCTCAGTTTCCAAGAACCTATTGACAATGCTAAGAGAGGACTTATTGTAATTGAAAGATGCCTGTCTGGATGCAGACCACACCAGTCCAAGTTCAAAGTTAATTTCCTTCCTGATTGTTGGGAAAGCTGCCAGGCCTGAGGAGAAAAACTTGAGTGTCTGCAACATCTGATTTGTTATCAACTGGTTCATCTTCATAGAAGTGAAGAGTTTCTCAGTTACCCACCTGCTAACATGAGAATAAGGACTCTGATTCAGAAAATTAGATCAATTTCCTCTTTGAGGACCCTCAACTCCCCACCTCCATGTCTTTTCATCTGTAAAATGATTGGAGGAAATTTTAATTGCTTAATTAACTTATGGCTCATTTTTTTCAAATTCTTATTGCCAGACATAGAAGATTTTTTGTTTGTTTTGTTTTGTTTTTTAATTGAGTGAGCCGTATTTCTGACCTCAAGCAGGAAGTAGCAGGAAGCCATTAAAAAGCTGAGCCTGAGGCAAGGATTATGATCCAAAAGCTTTAGAGAGGAGGTATAAGTCCAGGGCAATGGAGATGAGATTGGAAGGCAAGATGCCATTTATTGGAACTATTGACTCAGAAAGAGTTCTGGAGATTAAAACTTAGGGTCAAAGGAGCCCAAGATTAAAGAGTTTGAGAGAAATGTAGCAGGTCCCAGATTCAACCCGCAGTCTCATCATAACCCACCAAGAAACCTCCGGCCTCAGAGAAAGGGAATCCCAGTGATTCTCCAGGGAGGATGCAATTTCGGTCACTAAGAAGATTCTCATTTCCCTGGTGATATCTATGTACTTTGTTCCCCTCCCTTTTTATAAGTTTCCCAGGTCTGGGTGTACCACTCCTCCTCCTCCTTCTACTTCTTCTTCTTCTTCTTCTTCTTCTTCTTCCTCTTCTTCTTCTTCTTCTTCTTCTTCTTCTTCTTCTTCTTCTTCTTCTTCTTCTTCTTCTTCTTTTTTTCTTCTTCTTCTCCTCCTCCTCTTCCTCCTCCTATTCCTCCTCCTCCTCCTCCTCCTTCTACTTCTTCTTCTTCTCCTTCTCCTTCTCCTCCTTCTGCTTCTCCTTCTCCTTCTTCTTCTTCTCCTCCTCCCCCTCCTCTTCCTCCTCCTTCCCCTCCCCCTCCCCTCCTTCCCCTCCCCCTTCCCTCCTCCTCCCCCCTCCCCTCCCCCTCTCCCTCCTCCTCTTCCCCTCCCTCCCCTCCTTCTCTTCCCCTCCCTCCCCTCCTCCTCCTCCCCCTCCTCTCCCCTCCCCCTCCCCCTCCTCCCCTCCCCCTCCTCTCCCCTCCCCCTCCCCCTCCTCCTCCTCCCCCTCCCCCCTACCCATGACATCCTGGGAATAAGAGTGTCCAGGCTGAGGTTCTGTGCCCATACATGTGCTTCAAGGAAAAAGGCAGGATGAAGGCTTCAGCGCACTGCCCTTTGCCTTTTCTGAGACTCAGAGCATAAGCGCAAATTGTGTGGTGATCTGGGAACCAGTCTCAAAAGTTCCCATCAGATGCTATACCTTAAACAACTACTCTGCCTACAACCAATCTGATCCCCAATCCCTGCACTTGCTTCCCCACTTAGCCTCATATTAAACTTGACTCCTGCCCAAGGACCACCCCAAAGCTGGCCAATCTCTGAATGGCCTGAGCCCAGGTGGACGAGAGGAGTGCCTGGGAATCATCTATTCCAGCCCAGTCAGTCCCAAATACCTCTCCCTTGGAGCCCCTGGAACTAAACATTGTCAGTTCCCAGCAGACATGGATGCAGGACTCCTGGCTGCCAACAGAACAGAAAAATGAGAAATCTGAGTGTGTTTCATTAATCTTCAGGCAGGAGAAGTATTGCCTCATCTCTTCATCCCCTTTTTTTTCCCTCCAAAGTAATCTCCCATCATTCCTCCTGCTTCTCCCAGAATAAACTGCAACATCTATTTATTTGAGGGGTTTTTAAAATTTTATTTATAAAAATGAAACACTGACAAAACCATAGGATAAGAGGGTTCAACTCCACACAACTCCCAGAATTCATCAGAACTCCGTATCCCATCCCCTCCCATGATAGCTTTCCTATTCTTTAACCCTTTGGGAGTATGGACCCAGGGTCATTGTGTGATGCAGAAGGTGGAAGGTCTGGCTTCTGTAATTACTTCCCTGCTGAACATGGGCATTGACAGGTCGATCCATATTCCCAGCCTCTCTCTCTCTTTCCCTAATGGGACTGGGTTCTGGGGAATCAGAACTCCAGGACATATTGGTGTGGTTGTCTGTTCAGGGAAGTCTGGTTGGCATCATGGTAGCATCTGAAACCTGGTGGCTAAAAAGAGAGTTAACATATAAAGCCAAAGAAGTTGTTGACTAATCATGAACCTGAAGGCTGGAGTAGTGCAGATGCAGAGTTGGGGAGGGGGTCTCTCCATTCTGTAGATAGCTAGTAGGCATATTTTAGTTGTTTTCCAAAGTTTTGTGATTATACTAGTTTTTTCTTCTCTTTTTTCCCTGAGCCTTAAATCTGATGTGCAGGTGATCCAAGTTATTGTCTGAGGAGATGATGTCATGGCTGGAAAAAGGACTGGAAAGTTGAGCCAGGGAAGAGAGTAGCTCCCAAATATTGGAAAGGTGTATAAATATTGTTGACTGTAAACCCCATCAATTTGATATGATCTGGAGCCCATATTCAGCTTAGGATCCTATGTGACCTCTGCATCCCTGTAGATCTGACTCACATTCTGTGGTCATGAGTAGGAACATTCCAAGCTGCCCCAATATCAGTAACCACCTTCCTCAGGTGGAGCATAGAGTATGTTGTCTATCCTCCCTTCAGAGGATGGAACATTCTCTCCTATGTTCCTCCAAGTTGAGAGCAAGGTCCTATGGGAGCCCACAAAAGGGTGTCTATTGTGTTGTTCCTCATAGAGATGACTGGTAACAATGAAGAGAGGGATTTCTTCAAGGTCTAGGTACATCATGTCTGTTTGGGAATCTCAGGACTCCCCAGTAAGGGCCCCAACTGATGGGGTGGCCTGAAAGTGTCTAAAAAGTCATTGTTAAAGTATGCCAGTCTCTTGCTCTTATTTGGCTTTTGCAGTCCTTGCTTTGATAAGGTTAGCTTTGGAGTGAGTGAGGGTTGAGTTGATTTTTATGGTGAGATCTACTCAGTTTACTCTACTTGCTTGATCAGGTTCCCTCGTCAGCCAAGTGGGCATTTTGGGGGTTGCGGCCTTTTGGATCTCCTCCTTTGACCCAGTTTCACCTCTGTGTCAGAAATACCTGAGCATGGTCTGGGAAGATGAAGCTCTAAACTCTGAACCATGAGGTCCTGAATTTGATCCCTGGCATCATATATGTCAGAGTGATGCTCTAGTTCTATCTTTCTCCTCTCTATCCTCCTTCTTCTCCTCTCCTCTCCTCTCCTCTCCTCTCCTCTCCTCTCCTCTCCTCTCCTCTCCTCTCCTCTTCTCTTCTCTTCTCTCTCTCTCTCTCTCTCTCTCTCTCTCCTAAATAAGCAAATCTTTAAAACAAACAAGCAGAAAATGCTTCCTGTTCACCCACTGATGGGAGGTTAGGAGTGCATACTCATCTGCCTTGCTCTTGGTACAGATGTCTGCTTCATTTGCATGCATTTAATCTGATCAAGTTACTGTGGTTGATGATGGGAAAACTACAGAGGTCCTATTCTATCCTCTAGCCTGATAAAGGATGTCATGATCACAGTATTTCTGGAATAGCTACCAGAAATGTGTTATATAAAAATGTGAAGATATTTACTAAAGTCTTGCTTTAGCTGAAAACCCCAAGTGTGTGTGTGTGTGTGTGTGTGTGTGTGTGTGTGTGTTTCCACATATTTTTCTCTCATGGCCAAAAAACTGAGTTTAAAATCCAGCTGACAATTACAGCTTATGGAGTGGTGTCATGTTTATGGGTTTTTCCAAGACCTGCAATGATCTCTAATTAGATTCTGGGTTTTCTATCTGTGGGGGATCCAGCATGGGGTAATTTTTAAAAACCCTGTTTTATCAGATTGCACTACAAGGGAACAGTTAAGCAAATAAAAGAATTGTGGCCAACAAAACTTTGGTAGAGGGTGTGGTGACTTAAGTACACCAGTTGTAGGTGTGAAATTATACTCCTGAAATTTTATAATTTTGTAAAACACTGTAAAAATCTCTAAAAGGGAAGAAGAAGAAGGAGAAGGAGAAGGAGAAGGAGAAGGAGAAGGAGGAGAAGGAGAAGGAGAAGAAGGAGAAGAAGATGCAGTTTATTCTGGGAGAAGCAGGAGGAATGATGGGAGATTACTTTGGAGGGAAAAAAAAGGGGATGAAGAGATGAGGCAATACTTCTCCTGCCTGAAGATTAATGAAACACACTCAGATTTCTCATTTTTCTGTTCTGTTGGCAGCCAGGAGTCCTGCATCCATGTCTGCTGGGAACTGACAATGTTTAGTTCCAGGGGCTCCAAGGGAGAGGTATTTGGGACTGACTGGGCTGGAATAGATGATTCCCAGGCACTCCTCTCGTCCACCTGGGCTCAGGCCATTCAGAGATTGGCCAGCTTTGGGGTGGTCCTTGGGCAGGAGTCAAGTTTAATATGAGGCTAAGTGGGGAAGCAAGTGCAGGGATTGGGGATCAGATTGGCTGTAGGCAGAGTAGTTGTTTAAGGTATAGCATCTGATGGGAACTTTTGAGACTGGTTCCCAGATCACCACACAATTTGCGCTTATGCTCTGAGTCTCAGAAAAGGCAAAGGGCAGTGCGCTGAAGCCTTCATCCTGCCTTTTTCCTTGAAGCACATGTATGGGCACAGAACCTCAGCCTGGACACTCTTATTCCCAGGATGTCATGGGAGAGGTATGACAGTGGTGGCCCAGCAATCTAGCTCGCCTGCATACTGTACTTGCTTTGCATTGGTGATGATCCAGGTTCAAGTCCAGCCCCCACTACAGTGGGGGAAACCTCAGTGTTATAGTTTCTTTCCTTCTCTCTATTTATGTCTTACTCTTTCTGTCTAAGAAAGTTGATCCACAAATATGGAACCCTGGTGAAACCAGCAATAACAACAAAATCATAAAAAGGCTTTTTAATAGGTGTATGTGATGAGTGTGGCCCGATTCTGTGTGACCATGGCCAGCACCACCCTTGTTATTCAGACATGCACAGGAGATCAGTTTTCGATCACAAGATGAAGTGTGTGTCAAGGATGTTGTGCTCCTGGCTCCCTTCAAGAGACAGTGTGGGGGCTCAGCAGTACAACACACATTACTACACACAGGACATGGGTTCAAGCCTTAGGTCTCTACCTACAGGAAGGAAGCTTCATGAGCGGTGGAGCAGTGCTGCAGTTATCTTTCTTTCTCTGTCTCTTGTCCTCTGTTCAAAATAAATTTTAAATTGGCTATCATGGTGGAATCATGCAGGTGGAATCATGCAGGTACCAAGTGGAATCATGCAGGTACCAAGACCCAGAAATAACCTTGGTGATGGGGGTTGGGCAGTGTTGCACCTGGCTAAGAACACATGTTACCATGTGAAAGAGCCTGGGTTTGAGCTCCCACTCCCTACCTACAAAGGGAAATCTTTATAAGTGGTAAAGCAAGTAATGGAGATGTCTCTCTGTCTCTCTCCCTCTCTATCTTTCCTTCCACTCTCAATTTCTCTCTGTCCTATCACATAAAGAAAATATAAATAGGGAGTCTGGTGTTGGCACAGTGGGTTAAGCACACATGGCACAAAGCACATGGACCTGTGTAAGGATCTTGGTTTGAGCCCCTGGCTCCCCACCTGCAGGGGAGTTGCTTCACAGGCGGTGAAGCAGGTCTGCAGGTGTCTATCTTTCTCTCCCCCTTTCTGTCTTCCCCTCCTCTCTCCATTTCTCTCTGTCCTATTCAACAACTATGACATCATCAACAACAATAATAAATACAATAACAATAAAACAAGGGCAACAAAAGGAAAAATAAATAATAAAAAAGAAAAAACAAATGAAAGGAAAAAAATGGCCACAAGAAGTGGAATGGTAGTTTCATAGTGCTGGCACCAAGCCCCAACAATAAACCTGGTGGTAATAAAAAATTTAAAAAATAAAATAACCTTAGTGGCAAATAAATAAATAGAAAAAATGAAAAGAAAAGAAAAAGAAATTAAAACAAAAGAGAGGCAGTGTGGTTCTGTGATTATATCTATGTAGAGTCCCAGAGCAAGGTTCAAATCCAATGCTACTTGTCAGTTGTATGACCTTGCATAGTTGCTTGGGTTTTCTGGGCCTCCACCTTTCCATTTGGGACAGGGGCCTCTGCGAGGAAGTCTAACCCATCTCAACCACTTATCTGTTGTGTACCTTGGGCCAAGGCAGTCTGCCACTCTGGGTTTTGGTTTCCTCAATAATAAAAAGGACAACAAAAGATCCTGGTTTTGCTTCTTCCTGGCTGTGTCTCTCTAAATCAGTCACTCTACATCTCTGGTCCCCAGTGTCCAAAATGGAACAATAATTGTAATCTATGTCATAGGGTTGTCAACCACCTACCCTGGTTTGCTGCTCCCTGGTCCATAGTAAGTGTTCAGTACACAGCCAGTGCATGTTCAGAGGTTGAAAGTCCACTCCAGGGTGCTGTGGATAGCATCATGGTTATGAAAAAAGCCTTCATATCTGAGACTACAAATTCCAAGGCTCAATCTCTGGCACCACCATAAATCAGAGCTGAGGAGTTCTCTGGTAAAAACAAACAAACAAGAATGTACTCAGTTGCAAGAGGATAGTCTTCCACAGTGAATGCAAAGGGGATATAAGGCTTTTTTTTTTTTTAATATGGCACAAATACAAATTTTACTAAATAAACTAAGAAAGTAAGCAAAAAAAAAAAAGGGGGTTGGGGAGAGGCTTGAGGATGCTTCTGCAGCAGGGGATGGGGAAGCTCTTGTCTGCACATATTGGTGGTGAAAGCAGCCACCTGGGGCTGGGGCACTGGGATTCAAGCTGCACAGTTAAAGAAGCATGAAGGCAACCAGCAGAGGAGCCAGGAGGGCCAGGCTGCTGTAGCTGGCACATTCCTTTCTCCACAGAGCTTGGAGGAAGACTGTGGGTCTGGAGACAACCAAGAAGTAAACTTTGTCTGGAAAACATTAACTGTTCAACCACAGCTAAGCTAATGGTAAGACCCTGAAAAATAACTTCCAGACAAGTCTGGCTGGAGGGCGGAATGCCGACTTCTGAAGATGGTATCACAAGCCAATGGGAGCCAGATTCTGAATGTGGCGAGGTCCGGGCTGAATGGCCCTCCTTCTTTCCTGAGTCCTGTCAGCAGGAAAAACATCCAGAAACCAGAGACTTCAAGCCCTTTCTTGTGTGACTACAGAAGGAAGAGGAGAGAAAAGGGGACAAAGAGATCCAGATGTTCATCTGCACAGTCTCTCCACAGTGTGACCTTGGGCAAGTCATCTGACCTCTCTGTGCCTGTGGGTAAGAAGTGCAAAATCAGGGTTCTTGGAGTTGTGCCATCACATATGGCTCTGGCATTTGTTTTCTCACTCTCAGCAAACCTGGGGCGAGGAGAGTGCCATTTACACAGAGGAAAGCGAGACCAAGTTCAAGAAAGACCCTTGGCCTTTCAAAAGTCCTGAAGTTGCCAGAAATCCATCAATTGCAAACTGACAGAAAGCCCTGTGCAAAATGACTAGAGTAGAAAGGGATGTCTATTAGTACTTACAACATCCAAGTGAGCTGATTTCAGGTGTTGTGGTACACAGAAGCTCAAGTGACCCCACCCACTTGTTTCTCCTCCTTCTGTGTGCTGTCATTCACAACAGAAGAGATTGGGAGTGTTCAGGGTGGAATGTCCATAAACGATTCAAATAGACCACACTAATTCACCTAGTGATGGCTTGTCAGCCTTTCATCTCCAATAGAATGCCCATGGCATACACTTGTAGTCTGGATGGTGAGAGAACTTTCCTTTTCTGTTCATTTCAATCAAACTCTTGGGATTTTTAAAAATTTTTATTTATAAAAAGGAAGCACTGACAAAAACCACAGGATAAGAGGGGTACAACTCCACAGGATTCCCACCACCAGAACTCTGTATCCCCTCCCCTCCCCTGATAGTTTTCCTATTCTTTATCTCTCTGGGAGTATGGACCCAGGGTCATTATGGGATGTAGAAGGTGGAAGGTCTGGCTTCTGTAATTGCTTCCCCACTGAACATGGGCATTGACAGGTCAATCTATACTTAGGGATTGCTTCTATGTGCATGTCTTGCTCCCATATCCATCATCAACCCATTCACAGAGAGTCAAGTTTCAAGGTATCCCTAGTGTTCGCTGGAAGAGTAACTTAGCTGCATCAATTTCTTTAGTCTGTTGAAACAAATCACCTTTGGTTTTGTGGCTGAAAATGACACGAGGTTTGTTTGTTTGTTTGTTTGTTTTAGATGGAGACAGAACAGGCAAAGAGGCAGAGAGAGAGAGAGAGAGAGAGAGAGAGAGAGAGAGTAAAAGAAACCACAACACCAAAGCTTCCTTCAGGGCAATATCAGCTGGGTACCAGCTTGGGTAGTGCATGTGTCAAAGTAGCACACTACCCATGTGGATTATAATATTTCACCCACCCATAATCCAAACTTATCCCTTTGTACTTCTGGAAGTCAGAAGTCAAAAATAGGTCTCCCTGGGCTAGCAGCAAGGTGTTAATTGGGGCCCATCATTTCTGGAAGCCCTAGGGGGAAAATCCATTCCTTGGCTTTCACCAGTTTCTTTTTTTTAAAAAAAAAATTATTTATTTATTCCCTTTTGTTGCCCTTGTTGCTTTATTGTTGTAGTTATTATTGTTGTTGTTGTTAATGTCATTGTTGTTGGATAGGACAGAAAGAAATGGAGAGAGGAGGGGGAGACAGAGGGAGAGAGAAAGATAGATACCTGCAGACCTGCTTCATCGCCTGCGAAGTGACTCCCCTGCAGGTGGGGAACTGGGGGCTCGGACCAGGGTTCCTAACATCAGTCCTTTGTGCCATGTGCACTTAACCCGCTGCGCTACCACCCAACTCCCTTACTTTTACCAATTTCTAGGGTCTCCCACTCTCCTTGTTTTGGTGACCCTTTTCTCCAGCTTCAAGGCTAGTAGTCCTCATGTTGGCACTTCTTGTCACTATGACACATCTCCCTTTTCCACTCAAAATACCCTCATGATTTCACTGGGACATCCGGTTGTCCAGAACAATCTCCCACTTCAAGGTTGGCTGATTGGTAGCCATACTGCCAGATGCTATATATTGCCTGAATCTACATATACTCTGATGTGGTCATAGGTCCTTAGCATCAGAGGTGGGTAATCAGCAAAAGGCCACAATTCTGCTGACCACACTTGTCTCTACTGTTCTTATTCTCTCCATCTGTAAAATGTGGCCACTCATACACACACACACACACACACACACACAAACACACACACACAAACACACACACACACACACACTGGCTTGTTTGGGAGCTGAAAGAAGACTGCTCAGAGAGTCCTCAGCACAAAACCTGTCTAGCCTGAGGATGTGCCTGAGGACTTGCTGCTAGGAAAGACAGTGTGTGGTTTAGGTGGTATGTCCTTTAACACAGAGAGACAACTCACCAGTGTGATCACACAAGGGCTGTGATCCCCAACATTCTGGGTGCCCCTTATGCAGTTACTAGTCAGAACAAGGTGAGGAATCTGTCCCTGCCAGACACCCCCTGAGGGCTAGAGACCAAAAGATAAAGGCCACAGCCACCATAGAAGTTTTCAGCAGCTGTTACAAGGTCCCTGGGGCCTACTGACACCACACCCCTGAGTAACCCCTTCACAAGTCATCAGTTAGTCTGGGCAATGGTACACAAAGTTGAAAGCACTTGTTACCATACACTAGGACCCAGGTTCAAACCACCAGTCCCCACCTATAGGAGAGTGGAGGGAAGATGCTTTACAAGTGGTGAAGCAGTAATACAGCTGTCCCTTTCTCTCTCCCTCTTCCCCCTTCCCTCTTTCTTCCTTCTCAATTTCTCTCTGGCCTATCAAATAAACAAGGGAAAATGGCTACCAGGAACAGTGGATTCATCATGCAGGCACAAAGTTCCTGATAATCCTGATGTCAACAGCAATAAAAAGGGGAGGGGAAAGGAGGGGAGGGGAAGAGGAGAGAAGTGGAGGAAAGGGAAGGGAAGGGATGGGGAAGGGAAAAGGAGGGAAGGGGAGAGGAAGGGAAGGGAAGGGAAGGGAAGGGAAGGGAAGGGGAGAGGAAGGGAAGGGAAGGGGAGAGGAAGGGAAGGGGAGGGGAGGGGAGAGGAAGGGAAGGAGAAGCAAAGGGGAGGGGAGAGGAAGGGAAGGGGAAGAGAAGGGAAGGGGAGGTAAGGGGAAGGGAGGGGAGAGGAGAAGAGGGAAGGTAAAGCAAGGTGTATGTGAGCCAACAGAAGTGCCTGTCACACAGAGGTTGCTCAGTCAATGCTCTTTCTTTTTTTTTTACTTCCAAGATTATCACTGGGGATCAGTGCCTGAACTACAACTGCCCCTGAGGACATATTATTATTATTGTTGTTGTTGTTATTGATAAGACAGAGAAATTGAGAGGGGAGGATCATATAGAGAAGGAGAGAAAGCTAGACACCTGCAGACCTGCTTCACTGTTTATGAATTGAACCTTTGAAGGTGGGGAGCTGGAGGCTTGAACTGGAATTCTTACGTGGTTCCTTGAGCTTTGCATTATGTGCGCTTAACCTGGTGTGCCACCATCTGGCTCTAGTGCTCTTTCTTCATAATGAGATGGAGGACAGGTTAACTGAGTCTTGTTGGCTAAATGGGTTGTAGTATGAGATGGGGCTATACTGCTAGACACAGTCAATGCTAAGGAGATGTTTGGTAGGTGAAGACCTAGTGGGGAGAAAGCAGTCAGAAAACGAATCTCACTTAGCCCTGACTCTGAGCCTCAGTTTCCCCATCTGCATGTGAGAGAGTTGTTTTCTGCTGTGCACTAAGCCTGAACTCCTTAAGGCAGCAAAGATCATTCTTTTTCTGTCCCCTAACCTCACCCTGCCCATTGCCATTCTGGGTCCCTTGGAAACTTTGGGGGACTAAGAAGCCAGTGATATCAACTCAGCAAGCATCCTGGGGCTTGCTCAGAGGATCTAAGGCACAGAGAGGAAGAGAAACCTGCTGTGGAACACACAGTGAACAGGAGTCAAGCCCAGAGCTCCAATGCCCAGCATCAGCAGAAGCTGCTGCACTGGCTGAGTGCAAAGGAGAAAGACAGCAAAATATAAGAAGTGCCCACCCAGTCCTCTCTGCCTCTGCCCGAGGCTTCTGAGCACTAATTACAGGATTAATGATCCCACTGACACACTCACCGTCCTGACAGCAGGGTGAACCTCGAGTATGACAAAGCCCTCATCCCAATCAACCTGATTTTTATTGATTTGTAAGCAGCTCGATTGTCTGGGAAAAAGACAAGGAAACAGCCGGCCTCTCTGGGGTCTCACAGTAAGGCAGCAATGCCTGGCAGCTGAGGCCGCCAGCCCGCCCACTAGGGGGGTGGGGGCTCTGTGATGTCTGGGAGGACTGTGTGTGCTGAGTAAACGACACCCCTCATCTGGGGGAAGCGCTGCACCGGCTGCAGAACTGGAAATAAGACTCGTCTGAACATTGTGCTGTGTCTAGACAAGAAGTTCTGCCTGCCTGCCTGCCTGCCTAAAATATTAAAATTTCATACCCTACTCCCGGGAGGGACCCTAGGGTTGTAAACACACACAGCACCAATTTGAATCTCTTTTCTATGCTTTTCTTTAAGTCTCCTCTTTCAGGGCAGATACTGTTGGCTGCTTGTCAGAAATTGTGTCAGGATCCTGGGGTCTGTGCCTTTCCCATTTCACACTGGGTGGGTTCAAGGGTTGGGGTACAAGTCCTGCATCTGTCACTTCTGTGAGCAAAATACACCAAGCCTTGTGCTGGAGCTTAGTGCTGTGATGGGGAGCTCTAGGGACTTGAAGGATAAGTTGAGGCACCCCACAGGCTATGAAAGCTTAGCTGAGGCCCAAGACTAAGGACGTTTAAAAGCGAAGCAGGGCTGACATGGCATGGACAGAACACATGTCTAGCCCAGTAAGCAGCATGTGCAGATATCCTGTGACTGGGTGGGCAAGAGTCCATGGCAGCATCAACCTGGGGTGGGGGGAGAGGTAAGCAGAGGAATGGACAGGATCTTTAGTGGGGCTGAGGCTCTGTGACTCTGTCGTGGAGGCTGTGGAGGAGTAACAATGGCATGTAGCAGTGTGAGCAGCTCATTATCACAGAGTAGGGTCCTTCCTGCTGGATTCAGTGCTTCTCTGGAGGCAGGTGTGGAGGGTGGGGCTCCTCCCTCCACTCTTGGGGCTTGAGGCCCTGAGAAGTTCCCTGCTCTAAAAGAGGAGGGCTGGGACTTATACCACCAGGGGCTCCTTAAAGTAATGCCAAGAGGGTCTGTGGCTGCTGAGGAAGGGAGAATCTAGCAGGGACCTGGGCTTCTGCTGCATTTATCAGGTGCTCTGATGGTGGAACAGACCATGAAATCCATGAGGACTGGGCTATCTCAGGGCAAGAGCACTGCCCCACATATAGTATGGCTTCTTCACTGGATTCTCTTCTGTCAGCAAATGCATAGAGAGTTCCACCAGGACCATGTCCATCTCACAACAGAGCAATCAGGAGCTCAAGAGAGTTATCCACCTTGCAAAGATGCTCTAAAGAAATGAATGAGGGAGTCGGGCTGTAGCGCAGCGGGTTAAGCGCAGGTGGCACAAAGCACAAGGACCGGCATAAGGATCCCGGTTCGAACCCCGGCTCCCCACCTGCAGGGGAGTTGCTTCACAGGCGGTGAAGCAGGTCTGCAGGTGTCTATCTTTCTCTCCTCCTCTCTGTCTTCTCCTCCTCTCTCCATTTCTCTCTGTCCTATCCAACAACAACAACAACAATAATAACAACAACAATAAAACAACAAAGGCAACAAAAGGGAATAAATAAAATAAATATTTTAAAAAAGAAAATAGAAATAAAAAAAAAAAAGAAATGAATGGCATTGTCAAATCCCCCCTAGCTAAATCCTCTTCATAGTCCCAACAAGACGCATGCCAGCCCCCAGGCCCACTTCTAACTCCTAGCAAGCATAATGCTAGAGAGGGAATCATCTGGATCTAAGGTCTAGTCTCCCAGCCTGGTTCTTGCAGGTCTGGAGTGGTGATCTTGTGATGTTTGACACAGTGCTCAGCACTTGTATAAAGGATGTCCACTGTGAGGGTGGAAGGCTACAGAAATTGCCACAGACATGGGGCTACAGAACCTGTCTCAGTTAGAAGCCTCTGGAAAACAGCTAGAGGTGGAGCATCCATTAACACTGAATTGAGGCACACAGTCAGGGAAGCAGGAAGGAGAGAGTGGTTACCAAGCTGGCTGCAGCAGGACAGGAAGACACAGTGGCCTCTGGTGAGGTGAGGTGCTTCCAAAGAGCTCAAGGGTCCCCACATCCTAGACTCATTTCCTAACCCCTCCATTCTCTGGCCTTCCCCTTCCCCCTTTGTCTTGGTCAGTGTGCTGATCTGGCCTTTGAGATGACTGTGGTGTCAAAGAGTCTGCTCTAGGTAAAGTGTTGCCCCGGAGTCATTGGAGACCTTCAGTTAAGACCTCCAGTGGCTCATGTCCCAGGTGAGCTTTTCTGGACTGGGAATGGAGCAGAGGTACACACATGACCACAAAAGTGGTCAGTGGAAAGAATGATCCAGGCCTGGGAAAAGAGTCCCAGGGAGGGAGCATGTGAGGCCACATGGCTCCTCTGTAGTTACCCAGCCACCATTGTCATGACAAGCCACATCTTGGACCTGTCACATCAAGTTACTATGTGAGCAGTCGAGCATTTCTGAGCACTCAGAATAGGGCTTAACCTGTATGAAACACCCTGTAAGAAAATATGCAGACAAGCCCATCACTCTGGTATTTTACATGCGGATGGTGTGCATGGCTTCTGATTTGTGTTGCATGGCTTATGGTTTGTGTTGCTTAATTTCTAATTCAGCTACATTAAAGAATGTTCCAGGTCCCTCCTATCACCCTTGGCTGGGGCATAACATGCAAGAAGAGTGGCAGGGATGGTTCAATCAACCTGGGGTCCCTGCAGCCCCGGGCTCCAGTCCACTCCGTCCTTTGGAGTGTCCTCCATGCTGTGGGGCTCCCCACTTCTGCCACTGCAGCAGCCACAGGGACACCTCCATCATTCCAGAGTCAGAACGGGTGCTAGAAGTGTCATTTGAAAATAAAATGAGGCAAGGGAACTCATTTATGCTGAGGCTACAATATTTTTCCAAGCTGCCTGCAGGACAGAACAATAAAAAATTTATCCTTAATAGCATTTTGCTGAATTTTGCCACAGGAGTGCTTTTGCTCCTCACCGAAGTTTGAAGTGATTCTTGTCTGTGCTACATCCCTTCTCTCAGCCACTTCCCTCCTCAGAGGACACTCAGCAGCCAGCCAGCCTCTCCTCTTCCTGCCTCCACCTGAGGTTTGTCTGGACACTGGTCACTCTGCCCAAGGAAGTCCAGGAAGGGAGGAGAGAAAACAGACAGCCACATGAGCTTCCCCACCTTCCCCTCCTCCAGCTATAGATGTGTGAGCAGACAGAAAAACAGGACAGAAAACCCAGCAGCCAGGACAGACCCCCCCACCTTATGAAAATGAGAGTGATGGGAACTGCTAAAGACTGGGAAGATGTGCTGAGACGACTCCAGAACAATACTTAATTCAGCTATAGCACTTATGCATTAAAAATCAGCATTTAGGGTGGGCAAGATAGTTTACCTGGATATCGTGATGCTTTGCCATCTGTTTGAGCCAGGTTCAAGTCTGGCCCCCATATCACTGAGGGAAGGTTCAGTTCCCTCTCTCTGCCTCTCTGCTTTTTCTGTCTCTATCTTGAAGAAGAAGAAGGAGGAGGAGGAGGAGGAGGAGGAGGAGGAGGAGAAGGAGAAGAAGAAGAAGAAGAAGAAGAAGAAGAAGAAGAAGAAGAAGAAGAAGAAGAAGAAGAAGAAGAAGAAGAAGAAGAAGAAGAAAGAGGAGGAGGAGGAGGAGGGGAGGGAGCGGGAGAGGGAGAAGGAAGAGTATTATGAAAGCATGTTATATAAACTGCACTGAGAATATCTCAAAGGATACACCTCAAACTTTTAACAACAATTCTTCCAGAAAGGGATATGAAATGAGCAATGGGAAAAAGTGAGAATTACAGGAATGGTTGGTGGCACACCTGTTGAGCACACATTACAATACACAAAGACCCAGGTTTAAGCCCTCGGTCCCCACCTGCAGAGGGAAAGCTTTGCAAGTGGTGAAGCAGTGCTGCAGATGTCTCTCTGCCTCTCTTCCTCTCTATCTCCCCCTTAACTTTTGATTTATGATTATCTCTATCCAATAAATAAATAAAGATTAAAAATGTTAAAGAATAATATTTTTTTAAGAAAAGGAGAAAGTGAGAATGGAATTTGTGATTGGAGTTCTATCTGTATTTCTCCACTGTTTATACTTTTTTTTTTAACAAGTATCTTACTTCTAATTAAAACAAAATTAGGAGGTTATTCATAAGATCCAAAATCCATTAAAACTGTGTTATGTCACTTGGCAGGTATGTGGAGAGTCACCAGGCACAGCCTGATCAATAGTCTTAAGGATGATTTCTCAGTATCATGGGACATTTTAAGATGGTAAAGCCAGCACTGAGTACCTCCATTTTTCTGAGGGGCAGGCAGTAAGGGGCATCCATTGTGAAATTATTCTTTTTTTATTTATTCCCTTTTGTTGCCCTTGTTTTATTGTTGTTGTTATTGATGTCGTTGTTGGATAGGACAGAGAGAAATGGAGAGAGGAGGGGAAGACAGAGAGGGAGAGAGAAAGATAGACACCTGCAGACCTGCTTCATTGCCTGTGAAGTGACTCCCCTGCAGATGGGGATCTGGGGACTCGAACCGGGATCCTTACGCTGGTCCTTGCACTTTGCGCCATGTACACTTAACCTGCTGTGCTACCGCCTGACTCCTGAAATTATTCTTAATAACAAAAGCTGACACCTCAAAAGTCCCTCCTAAGTCAGGGTGTGTCCTAACCAGGATGTGCATTGCAGCCCTTGGAGAAACAAGACAGAGTTATACATGGTAACACAAGAAGTCATCGATGTATGACGGATCTAGACCTCTAATAGACTCCTCTCTCCATCATCACTGGTCACTTCCATCAGGAACATCATTATACTCCCTTTTGTGGGCCTCTCCAGGACCTTGCCCTCACTGTAGGGCAGCAATGGTAGGGGCTGTCCTACTCTCTAAAGGGAGGCTGTGTTAGCCTACTCAGCCACTCAAGGAAGACTGGTCCAGAAATGAGTGCAGCCTAGAATGTTCCCAGATGTGACCATGGACTGCAAGTTACAGAGCTCATGTGCTAAATACGAATGTATATGTGTCCTAGGTTACATTGAAGTTGTTAACAGTTAATCACATTTATATACTTTCTTCAATTTTGGAGCTACTCTTTGCCCTAAATCAGCTTCCTAGCTCTATTTTCAGCTCTGACTATATATTTCCTAAATAATATTTTTAGTCCATTTTCACATTAACTATCAAGCTCAAGAAAATATTACTAAAGTCATGGGCCCCTAGGAATATACCTAAAACAGACTTCCTAGCTTCTTACCACCCCAAAATCCCTTTTCTCGCCTGCTCTATTCCTACTTTCTGTTCCTTGTTTATTAAATAATTTGTCCTGCCTCATATCTTACTGCCTTTCAGACACCAATTGCAAATGCTACTATGAGTCCATCCTGACTTCCTTGGGCAGACAACCTCACCAGTGTGTCCTGGAACCTCATGTCTCCAGAGTCCTACTCCACTAGGGAAAGATAGAAATAGGCTGGGGGTATTGATCAACTTGCCAAAACCCTGTCCAGCAGAGAAGCAATTACATAAGCCGAATTCCCACCTTCTGCATCCCAAAAAGAATTTTAGCCCATACACCCGGGCGGGGGATGTTAGGAGAAGATATCTAGAGGACTCTGAAACCCAGCTCAGACCCAGAAAGAGAAGGAGAAAAAAAGAAAGACGTGGGAGTCGAGTGGTAGCTCAGCAGGTTAAGTGCACATGGCGTAAAGCAAGGGCAGGCTTAAGGATTCTGGTTCGAACCCCTGGCTCCCCACCTGCAGGGGAGTCACTTCATAGGCGGTAAATCAGGTCTGCAGGTGTCTTTCTCTCCCCCTCTCTGTCTTCCCCGCCTCTCTCCATTTCTCTCTGTCCTATCCAATAGCAATGACATCAATAATAACTAGAACAATAAAGCAACAAGGGCAACAAAAGAAAATAAATAAATATTTTTAAAAAGAATTAAAAAAATAAAAAGGACCATAGGAAAAAAATAAAAATATAAATATATAGACAATAGTTATAGGAATAATAGTCAACTCATATCTGTAACATTGGGAGACCTATTGCAATTTCCAAGGGAGGGAATGGGGACAAAGAACTCTAATGGTGGAACAGTGGGGAATTGTTCCTCTGTTATCTTGTAATTTTGTAAATTAATATTAAATCAATAATGGTAATAATAGTAAAAGTCATCTATGGTATATCTTCAAGGAGAAAAGAGAGTATTGTAGAATGATGTTTACAAGCTCAAGCTTTGTGTATGCACACACACATGCACACATACCTGAAAGGTTATGTACCCAAAGATCCCTGGGCCCAGTGCCATACTGTTCTCCAGATAGCTTTGACCAACTATATTCTGGACCCATTTGGAGTTGATTAGGGCCATGTGACCACTTGGAGTCTAGTTAAGAGAAAAATGTCGAGGGACCACGTCCAGGCTGCATGTATATAACTATTTCCAGGTGATAATCAGGCCATGGTACAACCTCCAGCCATATTCAAGAGGGTAGTTGCTCAACATCTTCACTCCCATGAGCATAGCCCTTTCCCACTCAAGGGGAAAATGCAGCTTTGAGCCTTGTAGAACTGGAGATTTCTGTTGCTATTATTGGTGTCAACCCCTCAGCCTGACTTCTCATCCTCTTTTTAATCAAGGTTTCTTCATGCTTAGTTACATGGACCAAGAGCAAACCTCCTGGAAAAGGCATGGGGCCTTATAGCAAGACTCCATTGGCAGCTGCAGGAGCAGGGAGTGCAGTGGCAGCTCCATTCTCTTGGAAACCAGGGGTGTTGTCTGGAGTCCCAGCGACCTCATCAGACCTCGGGGCAAAACTGAGAACAGAAGCCACCTGGTAAAGAGGGAAGTACAAGAAAATACGTAGGTCCTAATTAACACCAGAGAGCCACCAATGCAGCCTACTTTCAAACCAGAGAGAGAAAGAAAAACAAGTGTTAATCATAAGTCACTGCTATTGCAGATGTCTGTTTCCAGCAACCAATGCATTTAAGTGATAGATCATGTGTGTTTCTATTCCTCATGCCTGTTTTGAGCTTTCATAATGCTACTACTGATGATATGATATAATGATGATCAGACTTACCAAAAGAAAATGACGTGATTTCTCAATAAGACCTTCTTGGGACAAAGGGGCCCACTTGCAACTTAAGAGTTTTTCATGGAAGATGGCCTGCAGGTTCAAAAGAGAATCCCTGGGAATTGAGGGCTAAGACTAGATGTGGGCCCGTTGTCCAGTGCCAGACAAAGCCAAATCCCATCACACTATGCAAGCAGGGTAGGTTTCGATTGCAATCTGGAGTATAATGGATGTAGGACCTTACTCAAATCTACCTCCGTCTTTTGGTTTCAGGGAAATTTATACAGGTAGAAGGAAAGGCTAGGAAAGCAGCACATTTTGTCTATTTCTTGAAAGAAGAAGGTGTAAGCTTCAGACTAAAACAGGATGAGAGCTTCGAGGTCCTCATGTCACCTATCTTCCTGGATGGTGTATTGTCTCCTAAAGCATAACTTGTAACAGATGTTATATTGTCCTGAGTATCTGAAGATACAAGGCAAGTGAGAATGGTGTGGGGGTTCTGATTTGATTTCTGGTTGCTGTTCCTTCCTGCAAAAGAGTTGCTTTGCAAAGCAGTTGCCATAAAATAGAGTGTGGGAACATTATTGTCTTTTGCTAGCCCAGTTTGTTGATTTTAGCTCACCTTGGCTTTGTAGGGCCATGTCAGGTAGTCTTTGGGGGGCTGTAGTTGAAAAAGATTGGCCTCTATAAATCTTGGACCAGGAAGGAGTATAGACATATTCCCAAATATATACAACAATAACTAAAGTCAAATGTAGTGGCCCCTGCACTTCTGGGAATAAAGCTAACCTTTCAGGTATAGGGGAGAGTCCAATGGGGTAGGCATGAACTTGCCCCCTGGGGGTTGCCCTAAGGTAATGAAATTGAACCAAAGGAAACCATTGATGCATAGATACTTGACCTCATCAATGACAGCCCAAGTGTGGGTCCCACTCTGCCCCCTCCTAACTATTTCTTTGAATGTAAGACCCAGCTCTCTGAGTCTTGCTTTCCTTTTCAGTTAAAGGACAATAATAAGGGCTGGGCAGTGACTCACCTTATTGATTGCATGTGCTACCATGTGCAAGGACCTGGGTTCAAGGTCTCCATACCCATCCTAAGGGAGTGGGAAGAACTTCACAACCTGGAAAACAGTGCTGCAGACGTCTATTTTTCTCTCTATTTTCCACTCCACTCTCAATTTCTCTCGGTCCTGTCAAATAAAAGGGAGAGGAAAAAAGGGGGGAAAATAGCTGTGGGGAGTGATGTGCTCATTGTGTAGGCACTGAGCCCCAACAATAGCCCCAATGGCAATAAAATCACAGATGGAAGACAAGATAATGACCAACTTATGGGGGGTTACTTGTCCACTCTGTTACAAATGTTTATCAAGTACCTGCTATGTGTCATTCCTGTGCTCAGTCTGGAGATACAGCAGCAAGCAAGAACCACCAGATGTCATCCTTAGAAGTAGTACTAGTGGGGAGGGGGGGTGGCTAGAGGGGAGAGATTGATTAATCACATCCTCAAATTCCTGTGTGCAACTATGGTTGTGATTAATTCTGCAAAAACTAAGGACTAGCTTAACTCAGTGATCAAATACAGTAAAATGTGCAAATCTTTGAGATTTGATGGTCCTTGTATATTAAATGGGGATGTTGTTGACATCTCCTTGAGCCCATGTCAGGAAGAAAGCCTTTAGGACCTTTGATAACCTTCCCTTGTCACTGATGCTCTGTCCCACAAGCCACCTTCTGATTTCATCTACTGGCGTGGGTCTGCCTACTGGGAGAAAGGGCTGCACAGTCATGCCCCACAGGGTGAATGTGTTATTGTACACCAGTTCTGGGGTGTTCCATTCTGGTATGAGAGACTGGGCAAAGTGCGATATGGTTATTCTAGACATTCAAGTAAACATCCCTACCCTGATGGGGTGCATTGGGTGCTAGAGAGCACCCAGCTTGCCTTCTGCTGGTGGATGCCCATTCTGCTCCCATCTGGAATGATTGCAAGAATTCTAAATGAGGAGTGAGATTTGTGTACACCTGTGTCCCTAGCAAGACAATTTGTAATAGTCTAAACTTGGAAGCAATCCAGGTGTCCAGCAACAGATGAGTGGGTAAGAAAGTTGTGGAGTGTACATATACACAGTGTAATACTACTCAGCTGTTAATACTGATAAAACCATCTCCTCTGCCTTATCTTGGATGGAGCTTGAAAGAATTTTATTGACTGAGCTAAATCAAAGAAGAGAAAGATGAGTATGGATTGGTTGAGTTCACTCTAAGGCAGAACTTAATAAATAAGAACAGAAAAGAGAAACACAAAGACAGACTGGGCTTGGTGTACTGCACCAAAGCAAAGGACTCTAGGGTGTGAGGGAGGGGAAGAACTTTAGGTTCTTGGTGCATGATGATGGAAAGCACCTAAGCTGGGGGTGAGAGAGTTTTGCAGACACCTATCACAGCGAGATGAGAAAAGTTACCTGTGCCAACAACTGTACTGTAAATCATTAACACCACCTTCAATAGAATGGTAGAGAAAGAAGGAAAGTGGGGTCAGGTTGTAGCGCACCTGGTTGAGCACATGTATTGCAATGCACAAGGAGCTGGGTTCGATCCCTTAGTTTCCACCTGCAGGGGGAAAGCTTTACTAGTGGTGAAGCTGGACTGCAGGTGTCTCTCTGTCTCTCTCCCTTTCTATCACCCCCTTCCCTCTCAATTTCTAGCTGCCTCTATCCAATAAATAAAGATAATCTAAAATTTTTTTAAGTTTAATTCCATTTTTTAAAAAAGGAAAGAAGGAAAGAATGAAGGGAGGGAGGAAGGAAGCAAGGAAGGAAGGAGAGAGAAAAGAAGTGGTGTGTTTCCTATCAGACTCCAGGATAGACTTTCAGCCCGGTTACAGGCAAAACCAGAGCTCCAGGAAGCTCATAGCCCCTGTGCCTTTGCAGATATTGGTGGGGGAGGGGGGGGCTCAAATACCCTAAGAGCAAATGTAAACTTTGCATTCTGTGTCTCCACATGGAACAGGAGGCCGGCTGGTCCCAGCAGCAAACAGAGACTGCATTTACATGTCGCCCCCGTGACCTCATTTCTAAATTCAAACAAGGTAATATCTCCCATAATGGGCTGCTAGGTCTTCCACTACCTGAGAATGCATATTTTATCACTGCCTTGTTAGATAAGGGTTCTGAAAGGGCCCATCAGCCATCTGACAAGCAGCAAGGCTCCCCTTGTAAGGGTGTTGCCAGCTGTGCATCCATCACTATGGGTCTGGGGGGACCAGGCCAGATGCCAGTCCATATGGCTGTGGGTCTCATCCTGAGGTCACCCCAGTGTTTACCAGACCCACCTTTGGAAGGATGCTCTGTGCACAAAGGCCAGAGTGGGCAGGAGGAATGTCATTCCCCTCCAGAAAGGGTCCCTTCCTGGCAGAAATCAATGTCAGATGGCAGTGTGGACCTATTAGTGCTACACTGCTGTAAGGAGAGGAAATGGGAGGGAAGGACTCAGTCAAGATCAACAAAGCCTGTCAGAGCCCCACCTAGAAGACAGAACCCCACCTTTCTTTTATACTCCATCAACCAGGCCAGGTCCTCCTCAACACTCACCCCATGTCTTAGTCTCTCAGGACCTGGTTGAGGACCTGCTTTATCTGGGGTCTTTCTGACATTCAGGCAGGTGGAGGTTCCCTTGTCCCACAAACCATTGCTTTTCCCATCACATCACAAACCCCAGGTTGGCAAATTCATGTGTGCAAACCCTCTTCCCCATGGAACAGGCACACAAACTCTCAAGTAGTACACACCCACAGGCACAGAGAGACACATGTTCAAATGTGTACATACAGACACATGAGCTCACACATAAGGAATAAAAGTAATTAATGAGTGGTGAATGTGTGAATAATTGAGTGAATGAATGAATGAATGAATGAATGAATGAAGCAATCACCACAAATTACACTTTTTGGAGCTTTAGTGGGCCTGGATCCCTGTCCTAGAAGACTAGTGCTGAGTAGATGTCATTCTGCTCTGCTTCACTCTGTGACCTTGTCCATACCTATCCCTTGCCCCCACCCCACTACAACTATTTTCTACTAGTTTTGGGGTTGGAGCACAAGTCAGTCTCTCTCCCTGAGAATTCAGCAGAGACAAACAGGCTGCACCTGCCAGCTGTGTGACTCCTGCTACATCCCTTACCACCCTGAGCTTCAGTCTTCTCAGACATAAATGAGAATGACATAAGGATTTCCTCATAGTACTGTATGATTCTGAATAAAATATTATAAGGAAATGCTGACTCAGGAGCATTGATTGGCATGCAATCCTTTCTCTTTAGTTTGGGGCGCACCCAAATCAGATCCTAAGACAAGGGTTTTGGTGGGGAATAAGAAGTAAAGAAGGCATCTGAGAATGCTCACCTTATGGTCTAGGACCCATTTAGAGGCTGTGTAGAATGTGCCCCATGGCATTATTCCACCATCATCAAGGGATTATTCCCCACCCACTCTGCTCAGTCACTGACTGAGAGTCACTCCTGAGTGACTCAGCTTTCCAACTCTTTTGCTTTTAGATGCCACAGTTTGGCCCAGAGGGATTCCTTGGCCAGAGAAACCTTAAATCAGGAATGTTCCAGAAGCTGCCATTCACCATCCTCAAAGATGAACCATGGAGTTAAGCTGCTACCATCTTTGTCATCATAACCATCCTCAAGGTTGATATATCATGGGTGGGGGAGATAGCATAATGGTTATGCAAAAAAAAAAAAAATCATGCCTGAGTTTTTATCCCAGGTTTGATCCTTGCACCACCATAAGCCAGAGCTGAGTAGTGCTCTGGTAAGAAGAAAGGGAGAAAGAAAGACAGAAAGAGAGAAAGAGAGAAAGAAAGAAAGAAAGAAAGAAAGAAAGAAAGAAAGAAAGAAAGAAAGAAAGGAAGGAAGGAAGGAAGGAAGGAAGGAAATAGAAAAGATTGTTCTATCATTAGAGGATGACTGACACTTTTCTGGGGGCCAACAGTCAACAGTAGGAAGGAGACAAAGAAACTCACAGTGAGAGATGATCTAAGTGAGTCATTGCCCAAGGACTGGAGTCTGTGGCTTAGGTCATCAGGAATAGTTCCCCTGGATGGTTTCTTACAATATTAGACATATTCTTCCTAAGGGCCCCAAAACCATACTCTTTGGTATTTACCCAAAGTGATTGAAAACTTATATCCATGGGGTAAAAATATGTATATCAGCTTTATTCATAGCTACTAAAACATTGGCATTATTGGAAACAATCAAGATGTTCTTGGATAGATGAATGAATATGTGATACAGCTAGAAAATGAACTATCATTCAACACTGAAAAAGAAATGAGTTATCAAGACATGGAAGATGTGCTAAGTGCATAGCACTAAGAGAATGAAACCAATATGAAGAATCTATGCACTGTATGGTTCCAATGAGATAACATTCTGAAAAAAGAAATGCTATGGGGGGTCGGAGCTAGTGGTGGCATGCTTGGTTAAGGTCACATAGTATAATGTGCAAGGACCCAGATTCAACCCCCACTCCCCACCTACAGCAAGGACGCTTTCTCTCCCTCTCTCTATCTCCTCTTCCCCTCTCAATTTCTCTCTGTCCTATTGAATGAAAAAGAAAAGAAGAAGAAGAAGAAGAAGGAGAAGGAGAAGGAGAAGGAGAAGGAGAAGAAGTGGTGTATTTGTAGTGCCACTAAGCCCCAGCAACAAGAGGGGAAAGAAAGAAAGAAAGAAAGAAAGAAAGAAAGAAAGAAAGAAAGAAAGAAAGAAAGAAAGAAAGAAAAGGGGAAGAAGAAATGGCTATGTGCACAGTAGAGAGATCAGGGACTAGATATGGGAGAAGAAATAAAGAGGTGGAGCGCAGAGGAGTTTGAGTGCAGTTGAACGATACTGTATAAGTGTATAATTGTAGCCATGTACTTACTGCATGTGTCCAAATCCACAGGATGTACAATACTAAGAGTAAGCACTAATATGAACTATGGACTGTGGGTAATGATGACCTGTGACTGTAGGTTTACTAGTTGTAGTAAATGTGCCACTGCGGTAGGAGATACTTACAAGAGGAAAGTTGTGTTGGGGGGGGGGGTAGGTACATAGGGAAAGTCTCTGTACCCTCTTCTCAATTTTGATATGTACCCAAAGCTGATCTAGAAGAACATTGTAAATCTATCTTAAAGGAGGAGGAGGAGGAGGAGGAGGAGGAGGAGAAGGAGGAGAAGGAGAAGGAGAAGGAGAAGGAGAAGGAGAAGGAGAAGGAGAAGGAGAAGGAGAAGAAGAAAGGAAGGGAGGAGGAAAGAAAGAAAGAAAGAAGGAAAGAGAGAAAGAAAGAAGGAAAGAGAGAGAGAAAGAAAGAAACCTGGGTGGCAGCTTGTGGGTATCCACCTTCAGGCCCTCTGCCCGCACTGCCAGGAGGAAGATTATCCACACTATGGTAAGAATACAAAAAGTAGAACAAGATAACAGAGGTTTGGGGGTTTGGGGTAGGTGGGAGGAGTTGCCCTCCAAAATAAAAGGTTCAAAGAAGACCTCACTGAGAACGTGACATCTGAGTAGACTTGGAACTGGTTTTTGGAAGTACCAGTGCTAGTGAAAAAGGTTCAGGAAGAGGAAACAGCCAGTGAAAAGCCTCTGAGGCCAGCGAGCCTGGAATGTTCGAAGCTCTGCTAGAAAGCCAAGGAGGCTGGACATAGTGGACTGAGGGGAGGATGTAGAAGGAGATGAGGTTGGATAGCTGACAGTTTGGGTGACAACTGATTGGGGCCCAGGGGTGGAGAAGGCCTGAGTGCTTTGTTTTATTACAAGTGAAATGGGAATGCCTCTGGCTTTTGAACAAAGATGCCATATACACTGTTCTCTTAAGTTAGGGTGCAGTGGAGTGAGGACAGAGGTCCCTGCACCAGGTCACCAAGAGAAGGGACACAGCTGTGACCCAGGAGGTGAAGAGTGGTGGGCCACCCCAAGGTGACACACTGGGAGATGGGCAGACATAGTAGGACTGTGAAGGTTTGTTTGGGAAACAGAGTGGCTCCCATTCCTGACAGTACGGAGTAGGGGATTTTCTCTGGGACACTGTCTAGGGAGTTCAGAATCTCCCAAGATGGCCCACTGGGCTGGGGTCTGCTGCCCTCTGTTACCGCAGGGAATCAGGGGAGCACTTGAAAGGAGGAGAGGAGATTCCATCCCCCACAGGAGGAGGGAGTAGAAGGCTGGGGCGGATGGTGTATTCCATCCCCAAGAGAACATTCCAGGATCCTGAATCTTCATTCAGCCATCCCCAAAGTGACAAATGTCCTCACCTCCACGCGGCTCTCCAGCACTGTTTACAGGCTGTCTGCAATGTCTAGACAGACAGGGGAGGGGAGTGAGGTGGGGGCGGGGTCAGATCCTGGAGTTCCCCAGGCAGAGCTCAGATTGGACCTGCAGAGCACAGCTAAGCTGCTTTCACATCTGCCTCTGCCTGCTCGTTCATTAAATAGAAATATGCTTAATTCTTTTTTTTTCTTTTATCAGTTGACAGCTTCCAGCAGATAAAGCTTATTTTATTTAAGCTTTCACATACCCAGTGAGATAAATACCCTTGAATTTTCAATCTTCACAGGAAAAGAAAAAAAAAATCAAAAATGGATAAAGTCAGAATCATGAGTGTATTGCCAGGCCTGCCCATGCATCTTTTTTTTTTATTATTTTTTATATTTATTTTAATAAGGAGACATTAACAAAACCATAGGATAAGAGGGGTACAACTCCACACAATTCCCACCACCAGATCTCCTTATCCCATCCCCTCCCCTGATAGCTTTCCTATTCTTTATCCCTCTGGGAGTATGGACCCAGGGTCATTAATGGGTGCAGAAGGTGGAAGGTCTGGTGTCTGTAATTGCTTCCCCGATGAACATGGGTATTGACTGTTCAATCCATACTCCTAGCCTGCCTGTCTCTTTCTCTAGTAGAGTGGGGTTCTGGGGAAGTGGGGCTCCAGGACACATTGGTGGGGTTGTCTGTCCAGGGAAGTGTGGTCGGCATCATGCTAGCATCTGGAACCTGATGGCTGAAAAGAGAGTTAACATACAAAGCCAAACAAATTGTTGAACAATCATGGACCTAAAGGCTGGAATAGTGCAGATGAAGTGTTGGGGGGCGCTCCATTTTGTAGATAGCTAGTAGGCATATTTTAGTTACATTTCAAAGGGCCTGTAGCTGTACTAGTTTTTTTTTTTTTTCCTCTGAGCTTGAAACCTGATATGCATGTGGATCCAAGTTATTGTCTGGGGAAGTGATGTTATGGCTGGAAAAGGGACAGAAAGCTGGATCAGGGAAGAAAGTATCTCCCAAATATTAAAAAGATGTATAAATATTGTTGACTGTAAACCCCATCAATTTGATGTGATCTGGAGCCCATATTCAGCTTAGGACCCTATATGACCTCTGCATCCCTGTAGATCTGAGCTCATATTCTGTGGTCATGAGTAGGAACATTCCAGGCTGCCCCAATATCAGGACCCATCTTCCTCAGGTGGAGTATAGAGTATGTTGTCCATCTTCCCTTTGGAGGATGAAACATTCTCTCCTGTTGTTGCTCCAAGTCGAGGGCAAGGTCCTATGTGGGGCCTAGAAAGGGGTCTATTGTGTTGTTCCTGATAGAGATGACCAGAAACAATGGAGAGAGGAATTTATTCAAGGTCTAGGCCCATCATGTCTATTTGGGAATCTCAGGACTCCCCAAATAGGGCCCCAGATGATGGGGTCTGCCCATGCATCTTAAGGCAGCCCCAAGCCAATGTCCTGGGAGGGACAGGCATCCTTGTGGAGGGTAAAAGGGAGCCTACTCATGCTGGAAATGGTTCTCAAGAGGACCCCACTGCCCCCACGGCCTCCAGAAGCAGTAGCAGCTGACAGCTGTGTCAGTGAGCAGGTCACCTGGCCTCCCAGCCTCAGTTTCCTCAGCAGGAATCCAACAAGCTTAATGGCAAAATTCTTTGAGCAAACTGTGCCAGGTGCCTCTCCTCACAAGGCCAAGACCCCTCTGCATTTTAGAAGGAACTGGAAGTGGGAGGCTTGGGGTGGGGAGAGGGTTACACGTTGGGAAAAGGGGGTTCAAAGCCACAGTCACATGCTGACACTGGTCTCTGCAGAGAGTTTATGGACAGGGTGCTGCAAATGTCACGAGTTGTCCAAAGGGGACAAACTCCAAATGGCAGTGGGACAAATGGTGATGGGGGGTGCTCACTGCTTGCAGTGGCTGCCAGCCCTGGACTAGGACCAGTGTTTACACCTGGGATGTAGGAGATGGACCCAGGATGCCTCACACATGTCTGGGGTGTCAGCACTGGACTGGAAACCCCAGTCACACCCAGATGCAAGGGCTAGGACACCACAGGCTTGGTCCCTCAGAGCTGTGAGGCATCTCTACAGTGGACTCTCAGATTCTGCTCACTCTCAGGTTCAGTCAGTAGCTCCTGAACCCAGTCTCAGTTGGGCTTCTAGGGAGTCTGAAGATTAACATGAGGAGTGGCATCATGGGTTCACCAGAAACATACCAGAGTGATGTCTAGTTCTTTCTCTCTCCTCCTAACTTTCACATTAATAAATAAATAAATTATTTTTTAATATTTATTTTATTTATTTATTCCCTTTTGTTGCCCTTGTTGTTTTATTGTTGTAGTTATTATTGTTGTTGTCATTGTTGAATAGGACAGAGAGAAATGGAGAGAGGAGGGGAAGACAGAAAGGAGGAGAGAAAGATAGACACCTGCAGACCTGCTTCACCGCCTGTGAAGCGACTCCCCTGCAGGTGGGGAGCTGGGTTCGAACAGGGATCCTTATGCCGGTCCTTGTGCTTTGCGCTTAACCCGCTGTGCTACAGCCCGACTCCCGATAAATTTTTTTTTTTTTAAATAAATGCTCCCTTGAGTTTCATGTCCCTTCCAGCTTCTACGGTGTGCACAGCCCCAGGACAAGTGTGGTCAGAAGCTCTGGGTGACATCTGATTGGTAAGACCTGACATTGGCATAGGTCAGTGCCAAGGGGAGAGGAAGGGCCAGGAACCGACATCACAGGGCCTGGCAAGGGGTTAGCACCCTGGCTACTTGCAGGCAACACAGCAGCGGCTGAAGACAGCCTGCACACCAGCACCTAGGTCCTTACTGTCTCCCAAATCCAGTCTCAGAACCTCCCACTTCTCTGGGGATAGTCACAGTCATGGCATTATTTTCTTTCAAGTTCCCATGAGAAGTAAGCCCTCCCAAGCTGAGAGGTAACAATGGAGGGAAGCCGAGGAAGGGGCTCTCAGACTATAAGTGGTGAGGAGCTGGTCTTCAGTGCTTTGGGGGATACCCAAGAGGCCCAGGTGCTCACTGCTTGTGGGAGAATTCCCAAAGTCATAGGCTGGCAGCCTGATCAAAAGCAGAACGGAATTCAGACAGCTTCTCAGAGAGGTTTATTTCTAATTAATTCCTTGCTGGCACATGCAGAATCTGCACTTTCTTTCCCTCCTGGCTCTCCCAAGCCCATACATATTTAAGAGCTTGACAGCTTTCCTCATGCTAAATATAAACCCATTTAAGCCGGGACTTCAGCGGGAGTCGGTGGTCCTGGCATAGAACATTGCTGGGGGGGATTCTGCTTTCTGCAGCCTAGGCCTGTAAGGGCTCCTCCACTCTGTCATCACCCCCAGCCCAAAGGGCAGGGGGTACTGTGTCACCTCTCTAGCACCCTGTCCTCTCCTCTAGGAACAGTATGACATTTTCCATGGGGAGACACCCCACATTTGAGCCGAAGGGTGGCACTTGACAGATCAGAGCACAAGATCCTTTCAGCCACTGAGATGGGAGTGCAAGGAAGCCAATAAGCAGCTTCTCTGGGACTCCTGCTGCAGCCAAAGCAGAGAGGCCTTTCTTTTTGTTCAAACCCCCCTGTGAATGAGAGGAAATCTAGCTTCCAGTAGCCATTTAATCATCAGGAAGGGAACACTGGATTGTGAGTGAAACCAACGAAATGAGAAATGCCTAGAAGCAGAGATCAAGACAGAGATTGAGTTGTAGTCCCTGTATTTGGAGCACTTGATCCAGCTACACCTGAAGCTATTTGAACTATTTTACTGGAGTGCATTCCTTTCTCTCTGTGTAAGCAAATTTTAGATGAGGTTTCTGTTGCTCATAGCTAGGAGTCGCTGACTCTACCAGCACCCCCACCCCCCAACCCCCAGCCTTCCAGCCATGGTGGTGAAAGGGTGGGGCAGGTGGGGATGGGGATACATAGTAAGTAGGAAGTAGGACGTGCTTGGCAAGTGAGGATGGGGGCAGTGTGCGGTAAACTTTCTTTCTGACTGTATTCACAGCAGGAATTTATTATGGTATGGGGCGGGGGGGGGGGGGGAGCCGGGTATAGTCAGAGTCCTTGCAGCTGAGGGACTTGGTGTCCAAACCCTTCCAAACCCTTGTCCCAGTGACTAGCACTTTGAGGAGGGGTGAACCTGTGTGGGGATGAGGAGTGCTCTTCTGCTTGGTAGGATCTAGCTTGTCAATGCAGAGGAAAGTCAGAATTAGTATATTCATACATATAGCTCCCAGTGAAATCAGTGATTCAGGAAAGGAATCTCTTTGTAGATAATGAAACCTTTAGGTCAGGTGTTGTTGGGAGAACGAGTACTTTGCTAGGGAGCAATGTACCCCTATGCAAAAAGGATAAGTAAGTAAAAATTCAAAGGGACAATCTAATTTTTCATGGTGGAAAGTGGCTGCTGCCTTCTTCAAATGATCAAACACAGCATCTTCAGAAGTGAGATCACCTGACTTTATATTTTGAAGAGAAATAGAGGAAAGGGAGAAAAATCATAGGATGCAGAATAGTTTGTGAGATAACTGATTCATTCACATCAAAAAGCCAATATGGCAGGGGGCATTGAGATAGCTCACCTATGAGGGCGCTTACTATATCATGCCTATGACCCAGGTTAAAAGCATCTGAGGGTAGTATGACCCTGAGGGGAGCTTTGGTGCTGTGTTCTCTCTCTCTCATTCTCTCTCTCTCCCTCACTCCCTCCCTCTATCCAGATCCCATAAGAACAAAAGGAAAAAAAAAGTCATTGGTATGGAAAGAATGTTATAGAAGGAGAGAACATTCAAGATTTCAAAAGATGCAAGAAATACAAAAGCCACATGCAATATGCAAAAGCTGTTAGACCTTTGATCAAAGGCAAAAAAAAAAAAAAAGAGAGATAAAGTTTACTTATGGGGAGATCTGATTAAGAACTGGATAATAAATAGCATGAGTAATGTTAAGTTTTCATGGGTTTTAAATGAATTTTAAGTAAGAGAGAAATAGAGAGAGAGAAAGCAGAGACCATTTTGGCATGTTTCGTGCTAGGAATCAAGCTCCAGATGTCTGCCACACATGCAAGTCCTGTGCTCTACCCATTCTGGTACCTTTCTAGCTACTCTCTTAGTAATTAATGTTTCTTTGCTTAGGTGAGAAGATGTGATCTAAAGGAGAATTTTTAAAAATATTTATTTGTTCATTTTCCCTTTGTTTTTGTTTTTGTTTTTTTATTGTTCTAGTTATTGATGTCTTCATTGTTGGATAGGACAGAGAGAAATGGAGAGAGGAGGGGGATACAGGGGGAGAGAAACATAGACACCTGCAGACCTGCTTCACCACCTGTGAAATGATTCCCCTACAGGTGGAGAGCCAGGGGCTTGAACTGGGATCCTTACACTGATCCTTGCGCTTTGCGCCACCTGCACTTAACCGCTGTGCTACCTACCGCCTGACTCCCCAAGGAGAAGAATCTTTAAAGGAGTGAAGCTTAAGTATTTAGAAATAAACTCTCCAGATGTGTGCACATATAAGTACACTCACATACACAAGAAACACAACACACACACATAGCAAGCATAGTGAAAGATCTTTTCATCTCTGTTAAATGTAGATGGAGAAATAAAATGAATGAAAAAGAAACTATTCTGGGGAGGGGGAGGTGGGGACAGCACCACACCAAGTAGAGTGCACACAATGCCATGTGCAAAGACATGGGTCCATCTCTTGGTCCTCACCTTTGTGTGGTATGTGTGTGTGAGGGCAATTTTCTTAATGCTACAGTAGTGCTGTAGGTGTCTCTCTTTCTCTCTCTCAATTTTTCCTCTGTGTCCTTTTTTCCCCTCAATTTCTCTCTGTCTTGTAGGTACTGAGTCCCACTGGTAACACTGGTAGTGATAAAAAAATAAATAAAATAAAATGTTCAGGGGGATATCTCAGTGGCAGAACACATGCCTCACATGTCTGAGGTCCTGGGTTTAATTCCCAGCACCAATCAACCAATAGGCACTTTTAAAAATAAAATTTCAACTTCCAGAATTTCGATCACAACATACCTTTGACCTTGTTAAGTCCACCGGCCCAGGATTCTTTGCACTCTCTCCTTATTTTATATTCCCTTCTTAGTATCCATGTCCATCCACTGTTAGACAAGCTTATTTTTTATTTTTATTTATTTATTTATTTTATATTTATTTAATTTATTTATTCCCTTTTGTTGCCCTTTTTATTTTTATTTTATTTTATTTTTGCCTCCAGGGTTATTTCTGGGGCTCAGTGCCTGCACCATGAATCCACTGCTCCTGGAGGCCATTTTTTTCCCCTTTCGTTGCCCTTGTTGTTGTAGCCTTGTTGTGGTTATTATTGTTATTGTTGATGTCATTTGTTGTTGGATAGGACAGAGAGAAATGGAGAGAGGAGGGTTAGATACAACCATAGGTTCCAGGTCACTCAGAGGAAAACCCAGTAATTAGATTTTTCTCCATTCTAGAATGAAGAAGAAGAAGAAGAAGGAGGAGGAGGAGGAGGAGGAGGAGGAGGAGAAGGTGAAGAAGGAGGAGGAGGGGGAGGAGGGAGAGGAGGGGGAGGAGGGAGAGGAGGGGGAGGAGGAGGACAAGGAGAAGGAGAAAGGAGAAGAGATTAGCATCCACTGAGCATTCAACATCACCCTGCACTTTACCATATTTCTTTTTTCACAAATAATATCTAAAAAAAAAAATGTATCAATAGAAGCACCTGGTTTCCTGTTTGCTGATGCGTCCCTCTGTCTCACCTTCAAAACAGAAGGTACCTTTTTATTGTCTAGCTGTCTTTTCTCTTAGTGACTATTCCTTAACTTTTTATTTTCTTTAAAAAATTATATTAATAAAAGATTTTTATTCTTTAAGAATAAATTAATTGATTAAATTTTAAAAAACAGTAAACAAAGAAATCCAAAAAGTGGTAAGACACTCATAGTATCATTCTTCCTACTATGAAACTGGACAATCTTTATAACAACTCTTTTCCATCCATCACTTACAATGGAGGGACCTTGATAAAGGTACTTTAGATGCTGGTTGTCCAATTATTTTATTTATTTGTTTACTTATTGATTTTCCTGCTTATTGGGTGGATTGATTTTTTACAGTAAGTACTGAGGTCCAGAGTTTAATTCCCAGCACCAATCAACCAATAGGCACTTTTAAAAATAAAATTAAACTTCCAGAACTTCTACCACAACATACATCTGGCCTCACTGAGACCACCAGCTCAGGGACTATTTTTTCTACCCATCAACTAATGGGTAAAACTTCTCATTTCATAAATTCTTTATCCACCAAATAGAGGCAGTGATAACCAAACTTTCTTTTTTTTCCATTTATTTATTTATTTTTAAAATTTTTTATTTATAAAAAGGAAACATTGACTAAACCATAGGATAAGAGGGGTTCAACTCCACACAATTCCCACCACCAGAACTCTGTATCCCAGCCCCTCCCCTGATAGCTTTCCAATTCTTTAACCCTCTGGGAGTATGGACCTCAAGTTCATTGTGGGATGCAGAAGGTGGAAGGTCTGGCTTCTGTAATTGCTTCCCTGCTGAACCTGGGTGTTGACAGGTCGATCCATACTCCCAGCCTGCCTCTCTTTCCCTAGTAGGGAAGGGCTCTGAGGCAGCGGAGCTCTAGGACACATTGGTGGGGCTGTCTGTCCAGGGAAGTCTGGTCAGCATCACTCTAGCATTTGGAACCTGGTGGTTGAAAAGAGAGTTAACATACAAAACCAAACAAATTGTTGAACAATCATGGACCTAAAGGCTGGAATGTAGAGTTGGGGGGTCCTCTATTTTGTAGATAGCTAGTAGGCATATTTTAGTTTTATTCCAAAGGGCCTGTGGCTATACTAGTTTTTATTATTATTATTTTCGCATGAGCCTGAAGTCTGATATGCAGGTGGGTCCTAGTTATTGTCTGGGGAGATGGTGTCATGGCTGGAAGAAGGACCAGAAAGCTGGACCAGGGACAGCTCCCAAATATGGGAAAGGTGTATAAATATTGTTGACTGTAAACCCATCAATTTGATCTGATCTGGGGCCCATATTCAGCTTAGGAGCCTATGTGACCTCTGCATCCCTGTAGATCTGAGCTCACATTCTGTAGTCATGAGTAGGAATGTTCCAAGCTGCCCCAATATCAGGACCCATCTTCCTCAGGTGTAGCATAGAGTATGTTGTCCAGCCTCATTTCAGAGGATGGAACATTCTCTACTGTTGTTGATCCAAGTTGAGGGCAAGGTCCTATGGGGGCCCACAAAGGGGTCTATTGTGTTGTTCCAGATGGAGATGAATGGTAACAATGGAGAGAGGGATTTATTCAAGGTCTAGGCTCATCATGTCTGTTTGGGAATCTCAGGACTCCCCAGTAAGGGCCCCAACTGATAAGGTGGCCTGATAGTGACTAAAGAGTCATCTTAAAGTATGCCAGTCTCTTGTTCTTATTCAGGTTTTGCAGTCCTTGCTTTGATAAGGTTATATTTGGAGTGAGTAAGAGAACTGTAACAGAAAGTAGGTGAGGAGGGTATCTAAGTCTAAGTAGACATTATTTCATTAAGAGCTTTATACTGACTCACTACAGACTATTGTGTATTTTTGCTTTCAGGTATATATATTTCCCTAATTTATGGATACATGTGAACATATGCTCTATTTTACAGGACCCGGTCTATATCTAGGTTTTGGGACCTTGTTAGGAGGTGAACCATCTGGAATGGAATTAGAGAATACTATGAAAGAAAAGGACTCACCCAAGTAATGAGGGTGAAGGGCTGACATTCCATGCCTGACGTCTCTGGACACAGTCTAAAGTGAAGCATGCTGAGGTGATACTCGTTGTGTTGATTAGGTTGGTATCGGCGGATGCAATATCATTTGGTATGAACTGAGAGAAGCAACCAAACTTTCATAAAGCTCTTAGAAGTGTTCAATAAGACAACCCATGCAGAGATCTTAGTTTTAAGCCCCAAATGTGCTCTATGGTGGGGGGAGGGGGCAGACAGTGGTGCACCAGATTAAGTGCACATAACGTGCACAAGGATTTCAATTTGAACCCCCGGCTCCCCACCTGCAGGAGGGTCTTTGATGGCACTCCCGTGGAGTGGATCCAGCCAGGAGGCAAGTCACCGATCCTCCCTCACCAGCTCAAGGGCTCAGTGATTCAGAAAGGAGACATCAGGGAATATTTTGGTACAAACACTCATTTATTTGAAGGTGGGTTTGGGTTTATATAGAAAGTTAAACAAAGAACATTTTTTAAATACGTCAGAAGTTACAGGTTTCTTAAAGGTCAGCTTGCTCCTCTGGTGGAGGCTGGTATGACAAGAATTGATGCGATACATAAAGGTCAAGACAATTAGTCTCCATGATGCAGACACTTTAATTATCCAAGGTGAGATAGAGAGAAGAAAAACAAGGCTTGATGTAAATCATAGATATCAAAGAAAACAAGGAAATAAGATTTTGGGGGTTTCTCTGTCTGATGTTGGGGAGGTGTATGATAGAGTGTGTTCTCCTTTGTGATCGAAAGGTGAAGTGGATGTGTCAACTTTGAGTGACTTTCATGAACTTTGAGTGAACCTTAAAGCGGGCAACCATTTGGTCTGTTAGCAGGGAGAAACTAAGTGTGAGAGGCCTGTAGGATTTCTGTGAATTTGAGAGACTAAGAAGGAGAAACTGAGTCTGGGAGACTTTTCCCTCTAGGCTCATCTCTACGAGGAGAGAGGCTAACAAGTGGGGTTTCTTTCCAGACCTCCATCCAAGGATGAGAGAGCTTCCCTAAGCTCTACCAAGGTTTCACATAGTCCCACAGGTCTCTTCATAAATAGTGAAGCAGGTCTGCAGGTGTCTATCTTTCTTTCTCCCTCTCTATGCCCCCTCCCCAACTCAATTTCTCTCTGTCCTATATAACAACAACAAAAAAGAGAGAGAGAGAGAGAGAGAGAGAGAGAGAGAAAGAAAGAGAGAAAGAAAGAAAAGAAAAGATGTCTGCCAGGAGCAGTAGATTAGTGGTGCAGGCATTGAGCCTTGGTGATAGCCCTGGAGGCAAAATAAATAAATAAATAAATAAATAAATGTGCTCCATAAAGTCTAAATACTGGCCTCCTTAGGAGGCAGCAACCTGAAATGCCCCCAAAATGTCCCAAATCCAAATGCATTCAAAAATAGAGAATAATCCTCCAGGACAAGAGATCACTGTCTCCCCCAACCAAGTACAAGTGATCTAAACGCTGCCAAGAACTTCAGCCTTGAACTCCAGCCTTACCCCTCCACTCCCCACCCCCCAACCCCAACCCCCAGAGCCAGCCCTTCCAAATTATTCTTTATTATCTCAGTTTCTACTTGAGAAGACAAATGTAGGGTGACATTCCTTGAAATAATGCTGCATGTTTCATGTATTTAATCAGCACAGATGAAGAGATTGGTGACATCCAGTGTTGGTGGCAAGCAGGAGACAGAGCCTGACCTTTACTCTTGATAGTCACTTGGTACAGATTTCCAAAGAGTATGCAGAGAAGGGCTGTGGACACCCTGGATCTGCACCTGCCCTCAGTCAGAAAGTTCTGTTTCCAGGAAAGTTGAAGAATTCACATGAGACAACTCCATAAAAATATATGAGCTTTTCACTCCTGGCCCCACTTGCAAGAGCAAAAACCATCTAACTGGCCATCAGTGAAGAACAGGTAAGATAAAGTAAGATCCAGCCAAAAGCACAGAAGAATACAAAACCATTAAAAACAAACAGACAAAAACAGTGACATGAATGAAGGTTGACTGGCATCAAGAGATATTTGCTACAGCTTGTCAATGTAATTTGACAAAATCATGTGTGTAAATGCACATCGTTATTGTTTAAAATGTGCCCTATGATATAGTTTTTCATATACAAAATGTACTAGGAAGGTTAATTAAATAAGTCATGTAGTATCCACATGGTGGAATATCATGCAAGTATATATATTTTTTGCAAGTATATTTTTAATGGGATGGGTATACTCTTTGAATATATTTTATTTATTTATTATTGGAAAGAGACAGAGAGAAGTTGAGAAGGGAGAGAGAGATAGAGAGAAGGAAGAGACTGAGAGACACCTGTAGGCCTGCTTCACCACTCGTGAAGCTTTTGCCCTATAGGTAGGGACCAGGGGCTTGAACTTGGGTCCTTGAGCACTGTAATGTGTGTGCTTAACTAGGTGTGCCACCACCTGTCCCCCCAGATACACTCTTAAATATTGATGTGGAGTAATCTTTAATATATATTGGTATAGCTATCCTACTCTAGAATAATGGTATACTGCTATCTCTTTTACATGTAAACCAGGATTAAAATACATACTTATGTTTGTACCTGTAGTTATACAGAGGTCTTTGCCATTGAAAACTAGTGACTGGTGTCACCCATTGGACACAAGAGATGGGACTACTTTTCAAAGCAATTAGTTGAAGCAAGAGCCTAAAAGGCACTGAAAAAATATTACCACTAGCTGGTACCTTGGGTCTGTCATTGTCCTGACATTGACTGAGACCCAGCAGCTTCCTGGACAGCCAACTCTGAGACAGAGCCTGGGGGCAAGACATTTTCAGGGTGGCCTTGATAGGGAGACATATGCAAGGGCCAGAAATGACTGAAGGGAGGAAACCAGAAGCCTACTATGGTATACTAGGTAGCCCTACTGGAGCCGCATTCACACAGCAGATGGCTCTGGAGCCAGAGAGATCACTTGGTGCTGTCATTTACTGGACTAAAGGTAGAGGCCATAGTATCCCCTCCTGATTAATCATGGGGCATGGATCCCCTGAAAGGTACTGTGACCACAGATGAGGGGTATTTCTGAAAAGGCTTGGGCACCATAAAGCCTGGACCAGGAAGCAGGACAGACATATTCTCAAATATATCCAATAAGAACTGAAGTCAAGCATAGTAAACCAGTCTCCAAAGAGTGCTGACCATAAAAAACTGACAGACTTCCTCTTGACCAAATTTTAAGTGAACTCTAAGCCCTTTTAACTAGACCTGGTCCTTGGAATTATCCTTGTCCTGTCCACATTGGCCTTGCCAAAGAATTCTGCTGAGTCTTTTCAACAGTTAGTACTTGAGCAGTTGAACATCCATAGACAAAACAAAATAAGTAAAAAGAAAAAAGAAAAGAAACGGGATGGAAAGGGACAGGAAGCTAGCTAAGTAGTAGTGCATGTATGGATTAGAAGATGCCATGATTTGAGCCCTGGAATCATATAAAGGCAAAGAAAATCCTGGAGGGGATCATAAATGGCAAAAGTGCACCCCTCATAAACAGTTTTTAAAGATTATCAACTTGTGTTTCATACCTTACAGAAAAATTGACTATAGACCACACACTAAAATGTAAAACTATGAAACATTTAGACCCCCAAAATAGGGGAGAATTTAGGTTCTTTGTGCTAGTCAAAGGATTCTTAGACTTAATATCATTAAAAAAAATAGTAAATTATACTTTCATCAATATTTAACATTTTTGCTATAAAAGACCATTAAAAACATAAGAAGAGGGGGTCATTCAGTGGTACACCTAGTTGAGTGCATATGTTACCAAGTGGAAGGATTCTTTTCAAGCCCCTAGTCCCACCTGCAGAGGGGAAGCTTCACAAGTAGTGAAGCAGTGTTACAGGTATCTCTCTCTCTCTCTCTCTCTCTCTCTCTCTCTCCTTCTCTGTCTCCTTTTTCCCCATCTATTTCTCTCTGTCTGTCTCTATCCAACAGATAAATAAATAAATACTTTAAAAGATGAGGAGATTGGCCAGCAAAATAATCCCCCTCCCCCCCATCATGTGTTTGCTTTGTCATTCTCATGACTCAAATTCAAGTCTAGCCCACACAACGTTAGACAAAGTTTTAGTGCTGCATTGTTTTTCCTCCTCTTGCCTGTCTCTGTGTGTGTGTGTCTCTCTCTCTTTCTATCTGAAAAAGCCAAGCGAGAACATTGATGCCCTGACAAAAAAAAAAAATTAATCATAATACAATGAGAAGACAGGCTCTGGAGTGGGAGGAAGTATTTGCAAACAGTCTATCTGACAAGGGATTATTATCTAGAATGCATAAAGAACTCTCAAAACTCAACAGTAAGATAATAAACAACCCAATTATAAAATGGACAAAAGATACTAAGAAACGTTTTATTGAAGAGAATATGTGGACAGTAAATAAACACAGGAAATTTGCTCACTGTCACCAGCCATTAGGGATATACACATTTAAACTGTAATTTGGCTATGGCTAGACATCTGTCAGAATGACTAAATTTTAAAAAAATACAGAAGCAAATAAACTGTCTCTAAGACAAGTGAGAAATATGGTGGTTATCATTGGGAGGGAGGGGATCACAGAACTTTGGTGGTGGGTACAGTGTAAAATTATATCCTATAATCTTACAAACTTGTAAACCACTGTTAATCACAAATTAAAAAATAGCTTTTAAAAAGTGAAAATACAGGGCTCAGTGGTGGCACTCCTGGTTGAATGCGCATGGTTGAACACACATGTTACAGTGTGCAAGTGCCTGGGTTCAAGTCCCCAGTCCCCACCTGCAGGAGAGAAAGCTTCACGAGTGGTGAAGCAAGGCTGCAGGTGTCTTTCTGTCTCTCTTCTTCTCTATCCCTCATTCTTCTCAATTTCTGGCTGTTTCTATCCAATAAATAAAGATAATTTAAAAGAAAAAATGCATTCATTTAAAAAAAAAAAAGGGAGAAGACACAGTTCTTAAGGTCAAAATCCAGTAAAGAAGAGCAAGCTCCTTGTTGAATGGGCTAACAGGAGCCAAACCAGCAGGCATGAGTGGTGAGTTTTGGGAGACAGAAAAATTCAAGAAAGTAGTAGGAAGTTGCAGAAAAACAGAGTCTGTCCTTGACTCAGAAAAGTAAGAAAAACTTTTCCAATCTCCAGAGTGCTGGAGAGGATGACATTTTTATTATGAAAACTGAAAAAGCAACTCGAGTTGAGGTTAGAGTGAGCATGACTCAGAAGAGACCCTACATGCTAATCCAAGACCCCACAGAGCCACCACACCATCTCACTCTGGGAACTAAGTGGGGACATGAACCCTCAGAATGTTGCATGCTTCCCAAGAAAGAAATTGTTTTTGACTTAGGGACTGGGAAATCGTTCTGTTTTGTTTCTGGTTTTTGTTTTGTCTTGCTTTTCAGTGTCAATGGGACACTAGGGTCTCATGTGTGTTATTTCATAGCTCCAGACCAACTTATCTTTTAGATAGAAAGACAAAGATAGACAGAGAGAGGCACCACAGCACTGTTTCTACCCCCACCAGCACTCCCCATTGTAGCCCTCCTCTGTGGTATATAAGACTTGGACCCTGATCTCTGGATGATAAGGCTGTGCCCTTCCTTCAGTCCCCAACAATGGAACTTAATGGGGGAGGAGCTAGCATCACTCTTCCTGAGTTCTCAAAGGAAAACTATTCTGCACAGATATCAGAGTAAATACCCCAGCTCTCCACGGTATTCTACACCTACTGTCAATGAATATTACCAGAGAACCCAATCTGTTGGGTTCCTGCACTCAACCATGGCATGCTGTCAAAATCAAACACAGCAGCACTGGTGTTTAGAGAAAGAAAAAGAGGCAGAATTTATTTATTCAAAGTCTGCTCTCAGGACCTTGCCCTCACAAGAGAGCAGCTATGGTAGGGACTGCCCTAGTCTCTGAAGGGAGACTGGCATGTCTCTCCTTGTCAGTCAAGGAAGACTGGTCCTGAAATGAGTGTAGCCTGAAATGTTCCCAGTGTGGCCATGAGCCAAGAGCTCAGACCAATAAGGGGTTAGAGGTTATACAAGTTCTGGTGCTAAATATAAATACATATTTGGGTCCTGGACCAGGTGAATGGAGGTAAATAGTTAATTCTATTCACACAATATTTTCAAGAATGGGAGCTACTCTCTGCTTTAATCCAACTCTCTAGTCCTTTTCTCTACTCTGACACCACTTTCTCAGACAATGGTTTTATCCAACTTCATGCTAGCTATCAAATTCAAGCAAAGGGGCGGGGATAGATAGCATAATGGTTATGCAAAGAGACTCTGGTGCCTGAGGCTCCAAAGTCCCAGGTTCAATCCGCCCACACCACCATAAGCCAGAGCTGAGCAGTGCTCTGGTAAAAAAAAAAAAAAAAAAAAATCAAACTCAAGCAAAAACGACCAGTCATGGGCGCCTAGAAACATGCCTAAAATGGATTTATGAGCTTTCTTCCACCCTAAGAACACTAATCTCATCTGCTCTGTTCCTATTTGTTGGTTCATTTACCATTTTGTCTCACTTTATGTCCTGCCACCTTCCAGACACCAGGTTGCAGGCGCAATCATGATTCCACTCTGACTTCTCTTGGCAGACGACCTCACCAGTATGTCCTGGAACCTCACCTCTCCAGAGCTCTACTCAACTAGGGAAAGACAGAAACAGGCTGGGGGTATGGATCAACCTGCCAATGCCCAATTACAGCAGAGAAGCAATTACAGAAGCCAGAACTGCTACCTTCTGCACCCCAAAAACAACTTGATCCATACTTCCCCTGGGGAAGAATTGATAGGAGGAAGAGGATAAGAGGGCTTTGAACTCCAGCTCCATCAGGTCCCAGAGAGATGGAACAAAAAGGAGAGAGAAATTTGGATATAGTGATAGGGTGACATGTGGCTTGGAGAGGAAAAGAGGACTGTACCTGGAAAAAAGGGGGGCAAATAAGTACAAATGTAGACAGATAGTTGTAAAGATGACAGTTAACCCATATCTGCAACCCTGGGAGAACGGTGGTAGTTTGAAATGGAAGGTCTTGGGATTCAGAACTCTGGTGGTGGGAACAGTGTGGAATTATACCCTTGTTGACATGTGATTTTGTAAATCAACACTGAATCACTAATAAATAATTTAAAAAAAACAGAGTTGGCCAAAGCCAAAACAAGGGTATGAAGTCTTTCAAATCTCTTCCTTCTTCTGCTGAGAACAAAGGCAAAGTACTTTTATAAGGCCAGGAAGTGTGAAGAAGAAATTTCATGGAGGAAGAGAAAGGGGGATCTATATTTCTTACACTAGAAACACTTTGCACAGTGAGACTTCTGAGCCTCATCAGCAATGGGAACAGGGCTATAAGCTGTTGGTGAGTAGGCTAACTGATAAAGGTCTAGTGACCTCTGGAAATAAAGAAAAAAAGTTTTATGACTATAGAGACAAGGCTATAGCAGGGTGATTTCAGCTATGAGTAGCAGAGACTCTACACTCCAAATGGCCTATGTAGAGAGGATTTAGGATTCTCTTGCTTAACAAACTTGAAGCTGAGAAAGCTGACTTCTGTTCACTACCAACTGGTTATGAAGGGCCTATCTCCTTCCCACTCGACTTGCTCACCTTGATGAATTGGCTTGATCCTGACTGGCTCCCTTCTTGCCCCAAGATGACTGCCATCGGTCCAAAAGTCCCATCCATGCCCACATATTAGAGGAGAAAGATGATTATTCCTGGTACATTCTTTCTCAAGAACAAGAAACTTCTGGAACTAAGGATGGAGGATGAAATTCAGGCCACTTAGAGGAGGATGGATCCTGAGGTCAGGGCTCTGGAGGGAAAGAGGAGGCAGCAGTGACTGCTGGGAAAGCAGAAAACCCCACCTGCCATCCACATCTAATTACTGATGGGGAAACTGAGGCCAGCAAGGCCAGTGGGGTGCAAGGAGCTCAACCTCCTGCTCAACATATAGGCATGCCAAGCTAGGCCTGGTCACTGAGTCTTAACAGTGGGTATTCTGGTGCAAGGGGGCTTGTGCCTGGACTCTGAATGATGCCAACACAGCAGTCCCCTCCTCTCATTAAAGCTCAACAAACCAGTCTGTGTTGGACTGGTTTTGAACGTCTGCAAGTACATACAAGCATGCAGTACCCCCAGTGAGTCACTGGGGCACCCAGCTTCCCTTTCTTGTGCCCTGGCTCATCAGTTCTAAATGAGACCAGCAAGAACCAGTCGAGGATCCCTAATCTGCCATAGATATTGTGCCCCTGACCTTGGCAGCAGATGGGCAAGAGAGAACAAGAAGACAGAAGATTTTTCACAATGGCCAGATCCTGAGCCCAGAGACTATACTTTCAGGGAGGTACTAAGTACCTTGCCTCCCTTTCTGGAAGCACTCAGCTGGACAGTTCTGAAGAGCCCTCTTTGCAGTGTGGGCAACCCAAAACACTTTTGACCTGACATGGTAATGTATGGTGACATAAGGATGGGCAAGCTGGACCCTCTGGCAGAGTTTAACTGCCAGGTCCATGACTGTGACTTTGGACAGGTGGAGGATGGGGCACAATGCTGTTACCTTTCTACACAGCCACAACCTCAGCTCAGACTCCATTCTGCTCTTCAAGACACCTCGTCATGTTCCCAGCCCCCCTCCAGACTACTGTCCACTACAATGATTATGTATGCATAATTACATAATTTTACTATGTCCTCTCTGTCTTCCCTGCCTCTATGTCTCATATACACAGACATCTCTGGGGCCCAGCATAGTACTTAGGATATAGGAGCCTCAGGATGGATATTTGGTCAGTGAACAAAAGAAATAAAAGGAAGACTTTGAGCCTCTGCTGAACAGGGAATGTGTGAAAGAACAAACAAATCAAATCCACAATCTTTGAGCACTGTGGACCCTCCAAGGCAGGCCCAGCCTGGCTGACGCAGCACAAAAAGAGAGCTTTTTGTGACTTGTTTGTGAACAAACTCTTTTCCCCTGGCTACTCGGTGTGGAGTTCACAAGACAGGACTTCTGTCAGGGGCCCTTCCCACTAGACGAAGGTGTACCACTGACTTTGAAATCACTTTGGCCTTGGAGTTTCAAAAGAGGTTGATTCTGATCAACTGACCTGAATGCTAAAGGAAGGGGAGTTTAATTTGTATTCAGATGGGAAGAAGATCAGCCACTCTGAGGAGAGGCTGCTGTTTAATTAGGTCTAGTAGTTAAGTCGGAATAAAGGCAACGCACTGCCAGGAACTAAGAAGGGAGAAGAAATCTCTGGGGAACACAACTTTAGAGGAACTGAAAATGAAAAGCTGGTGGTTTAGAAATGATGGATTTGCTTCCTGAAAGACACATACTCCAGTCTCCCAGTCAGGCATGGAGGGAGTGTACTTTCTTGGCTCTGATTTGGGGAAAACCAAGAAAAAGAAGGCAGGTATAGATAAGAACTTGAGTATACACATGTGTGTGTTGTACATGAGTCTATGAGGTTAGGGCCCTGGGGAGGCAGGTTTTTGTTTTTGTTTTGTTTTTTAATTTTTTATTTATAAAAAGGAAACATTGACAAAACCATAGAATAAGAGGGGTATATCTTCGCACAATTCCCACCACCAGACCTCCGTATACCATCTCCTCCACTGATAGCTTTCCTATTCTTTAACCCTCTGAGAGTATGGACCCAAGATCACTGCGGGATGCAGAAGGCTGCATCCCTGCATCTGGCTTCTGTAATTGCTTCCCCACTCAACATGGGCATTGACAGGTTGATCCATATTCCCAGCCGGGATGCAGTTTTTTAAGACAAGCATGTTCTATGTTTAGAGCAACACATTTGGTAGGCAATAGGCAAAAAAGAGCTGGAGGCAGCTCAAATCCCCTCCAACAACAGGGTGGATATTCCAGTGATGGTATAGCCATACAGTGGAAAACTACACAGCAACAAATAAAGCTCCTTCTATACACAAGAGCAGATGGAATACAAACAGAGAATGAGTCATGGCACGAGAGGGGCTCGGTGGTGACATGCTGTTAAGTGTACACACTACCATGTACAAGAACCTGGGTTCAAGAGGAGGAAGCTTCACAACCAGTGAAGGGGAAGACGCTTTACAAGCAGTGAAGCAGTACTTCAGGTGTCTTTCTTTCTCTTTCCCTTTCTATTTCACACTCTCATCTTGTCAAATAAAAGCAAGAAAAATGAAGGGGAAAACATGGCTGCAGGGAGCAGTGGGTTTATCATGCAGGCACTGAGGCCCAGCACTAATCTTATTGATAAAAAGTAGAAATTGAGCTGGGCAGTTGTGCACCTAGCTAAGCATACATATTACAATACAATAAGACCCAGGTTCAAGCCCCCTAGCCCCCACATGTGTGTGTGGGGGGGGGATTTTATAATTATTGAAACAGTGTTGCAGGTGTTTCTCTTTCTCTACCTCCTTACCTCTCAATTTCTCTCTCTCTGTACAATAAATAAAAAAAAATTAAGTAACTAAAAGGAAAAGGAGAAGGAGGAGGAGAAAGAGAGTGCTTAAAGCCATATACTGCATATATATATATATATATATATATGGGTTCATTAACACTAACTTCAAGAACAAGAAAAATTAGGTTGGGGAGATAGCATGCCCACAGGACTTGGCTGCAAGAGGTCCCAGGTTTGGTCCCCAGCACCACCAATATCCATGGCTAAGTAGTTCTTGAGAAAGGAAAGGGAAAGGAAGGGGAGGGGAGGAGAAGGAAGAAAGAATGGAACAATGGAACAAAAGAAGGAAGTAAGAGAAAGGAATAAAAATTAATCTATGCTGAGAAAAGGCAGAATAGCCACTAACTTGGCAGGAGTGCAAATGGTTACTGAAGGTGCCCTGTATTGTGATGCTGGCAGAGTGTCAACAGGCACCTATACAAACAAAATGAGCACATGTATGTGCAAGGAGCAAAAACCCAGTGAGTGGTACATCTGCAAGAGCCATGCACTCTGCTGTTTGTATGTTCCACCTCCAGTTGAACATACATATATCTATTTCTAGACAACCCTGTTCTAAGGAACATGTCAGTGAAGGCGTGCTTCTCTGGCACAGCACTGCTTGGTGTCACACTTCTGACACGTGCAAGCTGGGCGCCCAGCATCTTTCCCTGAGCTGCAGACAAGCACTTCTCCAGTAATGGGAGCTATTATACTCACAATTATAGGTTGGATTCTTTGCAGTTGTCTTTCCAGTTCACAAAATAAATTATACATCTTCCCTGCACTCTCTTTGCCCACATGGTTTAATAAAGTGGAGGAGGCTTGGTGTCTCTTGCTTTTATTTAAGGGTTCCAAGGGGTGGAAAGACACACAGACTTTACAGATTACTAAATGATCTGCTCCTTGTGAAATAACATACCGAATGTGAAGCCATCCCCAATGCCACACAAGCATGAGGGGGGATAAACAAATGATGCTTCAACGTTAGAAAATGTGGGAATTGATTTAGAAGCACTGACTGTTTTCAATTTTATATTGCCATTTATTTTAAGAATATCCAGACTCTCCCAAGCAGGAGTTTATAGTCAGAGAGTAAAATATAGTTAACACTTAAAATGAAGCTCCTGGTCCCAAGGAGGTGACTGTTTATGCTCTGATCATCACGGGACAGGAAAGTGAGATTCAAACCAGATTCACACAAGGAAACAAGGATACAACTATAGAGATAAATAAAACAGCCAGAATCTGCCATTTTCAGTTTCTCTTCCCCCTGCCTCCACCCCTGAATGTTGATGTGAAAACTCTGATATGGGCCTAAAGCACTAGTGTGAGGATTCAGAAACTTTGAAATTCAGAGTTGGAGAGGACAACACAATAATAGTCATATATGACAAACCCACATACTCAGTGGGAGAAAACTGAAAGTTCCCCCAACTAAAATCTGGAGATCGACAGGGATGTCTGTCGGGGTCCTGACAGGGACCCCGCTTCTTAGTCCCACTGAGTAGGCTGACCCACTCTATTGCGCACCAGAGGAGGGAGCTGAAAAAGCCGAACCAAGGGCAGCAAGGGGCGAGTGTGCTGGGGTCTTTCCCTGTGGATCCAGGCAAGAGAGGAAGCCAAGGATCACCCAGGATATTATTTGCCTATGAATAGTGCGTTTGTTGTATGGCAAGCAAGAGTTTTTATAGGTTGGGGTAGGGGTAAGAACAGGGTGGCTATGGCCTAGCCTTATATGGTCAGGAATGTTAATGGAGGAGGGGGCCACTGGGGGCTTTCAGAGACAGTTACTTGTTTACACCATATATGGTCACGAAAGCAGGAAACAGGGAAATGGTGAGGGTCTTTTCAGGAACCATTGGGTAAGTGGTCAAGCTAGTTTAGAGAATGAGGAATCCAGGTAGCTCAGAGCTGGGAGGTGGGTTCCTGCAGGAGGGAGACTCATAGGAGGACTGAGACCTGTTAGACAGGTTCCTTCCTGCTCAACCCAAAGAGTCGAAAAGCCCCTGGGGAGACTGATGGAAGTCCTGTGCCTCCCAGGCATCCAGGGGTCCCCCCCTAGATGGTCTGAGCCACGCTTGACCTCAGCTTATGCAAGGACCCACAGATGTCCATTCTCACCCCTACTATTCCTATTCCTGGAAGCCCTTGCCAGTGCAATCAGGCAAGAAAGAAATATTAAAGGAATCCAAATTGGAAATAAAAAAAGTTATACTTTTATTATTTGCAAATGACATGATAACTTATCTAAAGATTCATATAGACTCTACAAAACCACCTACTAGAAGTCATCAAAAAATGCAGTAAGGTAGAAACAAAATGAATAAACATAAATACATGGTTATTCACAAATAACAAATCTGAAAAAGAGGATTTGAAAGAAACTATCTCAATTCTAGCTGAAATATATATATATATATATATATGTATATATTTATTTATTTATATCTTTGAATGACACTTATTAATGAGGGACATTTACAGTGAAAACTATAGAACACTGTTAAAAGAAACTGAAGGTGCCACAAAGAAATGAAAGAACATCTCTTGTTCATGAAGTAGAAAAACAAATATCATCAAAATGGTTTTCCTTCCAAAAGCAATATATAGACTCAACACAATATCTGTCAAAATTCCAATGATATATTTCAAGGAAATCCCAATATTTTTTCAAGAAAAATCAGACAACTTATTCAAAAATTCATATGGACACACACACACACACACACACACTCACCACGAATAGCCAAAGCACTCCTGAGAAAAAAATATAAAAAGGATGAATGAAGTTATTACACTCAACTTCAGTTTATATGACAAAGCAATAGTGAGTAAAAAACAGTGTGACACTGAAACAAAAATGAGTACTCAGACTAAGGAGGAGAGTATGGAGCCCAGGAATACACCCACACATATATGGACAACTAATATATAACAAAGGAATCAAAACTATTCAAGAGAAAAAAGAAAACCTCTTCAATAAATGGTGCAGAGAAAACTGGACAACTACATGTAGAAAAATGAAACTAGACCACCAGTTAGTACCATACACCCAAATTCCAAATTAACAAAAAATGGATAAGAAGTTACAGGACATATATTCAGTGGAACACTAGTCTCTGTAATTTATAAAAGATATTGTGACCTTTGAGACTGTCAGGTGATTATGTTTAGTGAAATAAGGAAAGAAGGAAAAGACAACTACAGGATGTTTTCAATCATATGTGAAATACAGGGAATTCAAACACATGAAGCTTAAAAAAAAACTTTCTAAGAATTATGATGGTTCTCATTGGGTGGCAGGGGGTGGGTGGAAGGCTGCACAGAATATTGGTGGTGGGTATAGTGTAAAACTATACCCATGTAATCTTATAAATACTGACAGGAAAAAAAAAGTTGGAGAGGAGACAGATTTTATAAAGCACAGAGCCAGAGTTGATTTTGTTTGGGCAAAGTGGGATAATGAGGTGATAAAGGAAGCACAGACTTCAAAATGGAAAGATCTCATCTCAGTCAGTTTTGTCACCTTCTGTCTCTTATAAATTTTCCACTTCTTTTTAATTGACTAGATTTGACATATGATGTTGTGTTAAATTCAGCTGTATCACATATTGTTCTATTACATTTAGGTACTGCAATGTGATTGCCTTTTTAGCAATATGTATCACATAATGTAATTATGACAAAATGGTTGTCTATACTCATTATGTTTGCAGGAGAGCACCAAGGCTTATCTTCCCCTTGTTGAAAATTTATACCCTTAAATAGTGTCAATCTTGTCTCCCCACCCTCATCTGGTCTTTGCCTACTTTTCCACTAATTTGTCTGTCCTTAAGATTCCACAAATAAGTGAAGTCATATAGTGCATGTCTTTCTGGGTTGACCTTACACAATATGTTCAAAGACCATCGATACTATCAGTGGTGAGATTCTCTTTATGGCTGAATAACTTTCCATCCAGTATCCCCTTGACCTCTTAACCCTCGGTTTCTTCACCTGTAAGTTGGGAGTAGTAGCGCACACTAAAGGGTGTTGGGAGGGTAGAGTAAAGTGATAGACAAAAAGCACAGAACATGCATTGGTTCCTCGTGTCATTACATCTTGCTACCTTTTTTTTTTTTTTTCTACCAGCCAGCAGGCAGAGATGTGGTCTCCAACATCAAAGAACCAGGGTCCCACCCATTAGCAGTCAGTGAGTCAGAGCAAAATTAAGATGTGAGAGGTTCTGTTAAAAAAGCAGGCTAAATGTTGTCTGAATGACTAAGACAGGGGACAGGAGGTAGCTCACAAGATAGAATGCATTCTTTGCTGTGCACAAGGACTTGGGTTCAAGCCTCCAGTCGCCATATGGGAGCACTGGCACAAGAAAGCTTCATAAACTGTGAAGACTTATTATGACATCTTGCCTTCACTCCCTGGCTCTCTTCGCCTATCTCCCTTTCTGTCTCCTATCCTCTACCTAAAGCAGATAAATAATTAGATAAGAGTCTGCCAGGAGAGTTGGCATCATGCAGGTGTGAAGCTTCAGTGAAAACCCAGGCAGCAAAAACAAAACAAAAAGCTACAAGACTCCTCCTTTTTTTCTGCAGTCTTCCTCTTGACTATCCTGGTGTTTATAAATTGTCATTCACAGTGTCCTAACTAAAGAAACATTTGTAATTATCAGCATGAAATTTACCATTGATCAGAGTGTTGTGGGATGTCAGTTTGAAATACAAATATTTCACTCATGCGGATCCTCCCCCAAAAGGCATAATTCATATTTCACAACTGTGTGTTAATGTGTACCCTTTTCTTTCTAAAGAACCACGACTTTGAGCATGAGCAATCTCATTGCTTCATTTCATCCCCGTGGGAGTCCTTTTCATGGTGAAAGAGAGACAGAGAAAGGAAAAGAGATACAGAACGGGGGCATCTCCCATGGCCATAGCATCACCTGTATGGTGCTAGGGTTCAAGCCTGGGCTGTGCACATGACAAGGCACACATCCTACCTGGTAAGCTAGCTCTCTGAGGCATTTGTATTTTACTTTTGTTAGAACAGCAGAAACACTGAACAAATTAATCTCACTACTTTCATATCTCTTCTTGTTGTGTGTATATTCTAGCAATACACTCTAGCTTCCTGATGAGCCAGAAATGGTGTGGGGGGAGCACAGGGATAATCAGGTGTTTTATCTTCCCTTTCAGGATCCTTGGTCCCTGATACTACTTGGAATGATGCTACCTCCTTCTTGTTCAGAGTTCAAATGGAAAGTGTGATCATTTGGGGTACAGGGGTTCCTGCTTAGTCATAGATGTAATGTGTTATCTTAAACATACCTCAGTCTCACTGAGGTGCAAGGCACTCAGGGGATCCCCTCAGAATGGCCATCCTGGTACATGGTGAATAGGACATCCAAGAATGGGGCAGGCACACTGTACTCACACACAGGCTACATTACCCCACAGACGTCACACACAGAACACAAGTCCAAAACCCAAAACTGCTACACACAGCAAGGTAATGACAACAAAGCATGAATCCAGTGTGCAAGACTAGGGTGCCATGCCCAGGAAGCCCATCCTTACTGGGAGTCTTTGTTTTTGTTCCTTGAATGAGTCACTCATTTCCATAGTCCATTAAAGTTGTCAGGATCACCTCTAGTGCCATTGCTCCGTAGGCAAGTTAGATGCAATCTACAAACCTCTGAGCTGAGACACACACACAAGACACATGTTATCCTGCTTAACAGTGTAGAAGGAGTAGAAAGTGGGCTGGGACCAGGTGAGTGTGTCTCAGAGGTCCCCCTACTTTCTTAGGTCCCTTTTCATAAACTCCTGAGCCCCACCTTGAAGCATCAGGGAGCAACAAAAATATTGGCTCCAAGGTCAGAAGATGAAATGCTTCCTCCCTCCTTCACTCCCTCCTATTTTCTTTTCTTTTTTCTTAAAATTTTTAATTTTTTTATATTTATTTATTTTCCCTTTTGTTGCCCTTGTTTATTGTTGTTATTATTATTGCTGTCATTATTGTTGGATAGGACAGAGAGAAGTGGATAGAAGAGGGGAAGACAGAGAGGGGGTGAGAAAGATAAGACACCTGCAGACCTGCTTCACCACCTGTGAAGCGACTCCCCTGCAGGTGGGGAGCCAGAGGCTCGAACCGGGATCCTTATGCCGGTCCTTGCGCTTTGCGCCACCTGTGCGCTTAACCCGCTGAGCTAAGCCCGACTCCCTCTTTTTTCTTAAATTTTTTATTATCTTTATTTATTGGACAGAGACAGCCAGAAATTTAGAGGAAGAGAAATATAGAGAGGGAGAGGGACAGAAGACACCTACAGCCCTAATTCACCACCCTGTAGGTGGGGACCTCGGACTTGAACCTGGGTCCTTGTGCTTTTTAACTTGTTCTCTCAAACTGAGGTGTCACGACCAGTCCTCCACCTTCTTATTTTCTTCATTCTCTTTCCCTACCCTACCTTTCCCTTCCCTCTCACTCCTTTCACTCTCCTTCTTTCCTTTCTTTTTTTTAATTTTTATTTATAAAAAAGGAACATGGACAAAAGCATAGGATAAGAAGGGTACAACTCCACACAGTTCCCACCACCAGAACTCCATATCCCATCCCCTCCCCTGATAGCTTTCCTATTTTTTATCCCTCTGGGAGTATGGACCCAGGGTCATTAATGGGTGCAGAAGGTGGAAGGTCTGGTGTCTGTAATTGCTTCCCCAATGAACATGGGTGTTGACTGGTCGATCCATACTCCCAGCCTATCTCTCTTTCCCTAGTGGGGTGGGACTCTGGAGAAGTGGGGCTACAGGACACACTGGTGATGTAGTCTGCCCAGGGAAGTCCGGCTGGCATCATGTTAGCATCTGGAACCTAGTGACTGAAAAGAGTTAGCATATAAAGCTACTCTCTTCCCTGATACAGCTTTCTGGTCTTTTTCCCAGCCATGGCATCATCTCCCCAGACAATAACTTGGATCCACCTGCATATCAGATGTCAGGCTCAGGAAAAAAAAAACTAGTATAGTCATGAGCCCTTTGGAATATAACTAAAATGGGACTACTAACTATCTACAAAATGGAGACCCCCAACTCTTTATCTGCACTATTCCAGCCTTTAGGTTCATGATTAGTCCTTCCTTCCTTTCTTTTTTCCCTTCCATCCTTCCTTCTGTCCTTCTTGAGACAGTATTTGGTGGGAACAGGAGAGGAAGCTAACAGATGTCTCAAAGAATGCATTCTCTGTCTAGAGGTTGGAATAAAAGACACCAATTCCAAAAGTAACTATGTGATGTAGCTAAGTCATTTCTAACCCACTGGGACTGAACTCCCACCTCAAGCACAGAAAAGATCCATGACTAGTTTAATGCTCTGTTGTCACTTTCTTAAAAGTCTCAATACTTTGAGCAAAGACATCACAGTTCATTTTTCTCTGAATCCCAAAATTTGTGTCTGGCCCTGGAATTCATCACAAAAGGAAGGACTTTTCCTACCATTCCTGTAGGGACTGGTCACAGTATAATCTCTGTTCCAAGCCAGACTGGGTTGGAAACATCATGAACAAGGTCACTTATGGGATTTGTCACCTTCCAAGCCCTGTGCAGAGAACTTAACAATTCCACCAATTCCTTCCTTCTTCCCTTCCTTCCTTCCTTCCTTCCTTCCTTCCTTCCTTCCTCTTCCTTTCTTTCTTCTTTCTCACTTTCTGTCTTTCTCTTTCTTTTTTTTTTTTTCTCTTCAAAAAGTCATAAGCAGGGACATGGTGATGGCACATCAGGTTAAGTGTACACAGTACAAAGCACAAGGAACCATGCAAGGATCCAGGTTGGAGCCCCCGCCTCCCCACCTGCAGGGGGTAGCTTCACAAGCAGTGAAGCAGATCTGTAGGTGTCTTTCTCTCTCCCTCTCTATCTTCCTCACCCCTCTCAATTTTTCTCTGTCCTATCAAAATATTATTTTTTAAATGGCCATAGCACCAGCAATAACACTGGAGGCAAAAAAAAAAAGGTCACTAGCAGTATTTTATTTAATATTTGCTATAAGTCATGAGTAACTTAACAGCAATAAAAATCTGCTTAGTTATCATTTGATAAAGGAATAATTCACACAAAGAGAACAAGATAAACACGGAAAATAAAACAATGAGTTGGGGATTTTTTTGCATAAGTTATTCAAAACAACCCCTTAACTTTCCATACAGACAATTTTTGCAATTTTCTCCAAAGTCCTTGGAGAAAGTGAGGGAAAACCAAATTGTCTGAATACTTAAAGAGCTGTTTCTTAACAACTGACACTCAGAGTTCTACCAAATTTTAAAATATTTTAACTTCTCAAAAGCGAGTATTTCATTTATACGACCAAGATATGATCATTTTAAGTAGTTTCTTATTTATTTATTTTGTGCCTTTACTTATTTTAATTAAAACTTATTGATTAAAAAATTCTCAAAAATCAGTGTTCTTTTATTGATGAAAACATCTTCCAAATATCTGGGGATGTTTTGGTTGGCAGTCTTCCATAGTATATTATTAACAGAAAGTTTCCTACACAGGCATTATTTATTGATGTCAAGCTTAAAAATTAAAGTCGCCATTTCCCCTAACATATTATATCTCTTCTCCTACATGATTACATAGATCATACTGACTTATTCCCTGCAAAACAAAAGAGGTTATCTAAAATGTGTCTTTTATATGTAATGGCTTCTTCAAATTGTGGAAAAGATGCCCTCTTTCTTCTCTCAGAACTTTAACTCAACATCATAATGGTGTCACTAGCTGGTAACCCACCTCTAACTTCTGCAAGTTCCAACTCTAACTTACTGAGTGAGAAGTGGCATGATTTATAAAGGTATGCCAGTCTTCCAAACAGAAGAATAGACAGTGTTGGTTACCAATTGCCAACTAATAGTTTTAAAAGAATCAAACCACAATGGATACAAAAACTCTCATCAGATTTATTCCCATCACTAAAAAGCCAATGCTCACTACTTGCTTTTTGTTGTAGTTGTTGCTATCATTAGGGCTTCACCTCTCTGGGTTGATTCTTTCGAACAGATAGAGATAGGGGGAAGAATCCACAGCCCTGAAACTTCCTCCAGTTCAGTGGGAGCTGGGTCTGAACCCAGTGGGAGCTAGGTCTGAACCCAGGTCAAGTGCATGACAAAGCAGGCACACTACCTGGAAGAACTATTTTCCAGTCTTCATTCACTGTTTTCCAACCACACCTCTAGAATTAATGGCATCTCCATAATATATTATATATATACCAGCAGAGATGATGTAACTTGTTTCAGGTCATAAAAACAGGAAGTATATCAGATTTCAGGCTCAGAGAAAAAAAAAAACTAGTATAGCCACAGACCCTTTGGAATATAACTAAAATATGCCTACTAGCTATCTACAGAATGGAGGACCCCCCCCCCCCCCCACCAACTCTTCATCTGCACTATTCCAGCCTTTAGGTTCATGATTAGTCAACAACTTCTTTGGCTTTATATGTTAAGTCTCTTTTCAGCCACCAGGTTCCAAATGCAACCAGACATCCCTGGACAGACAACCCCACCTGGAGCTCCGATTCCCCAGAACCCTGCCCCACTAGGGAAAGAGAGAGGCAGGCTGGGAGTATGGATCAACCTGTCAAAGCCCATGTTCAGCCAGGAAGCAACTACAGAAGCCAGACCTTCCACCTTCTGCATCCCATAATGACCTTGGGTCCATACTCCCAGAAGGTTAAAGAATAGGAAAGCTATCATGGGAGCGGATGGGATACGGAGTTCTGATGGTGGTAATTATGTGGAGTTGAACCCCTCTTATTCTATTGTTTTGTCAGTGTTTCCTTTTTACAAATAAACTTTAAAAAGATAGAAAGAAATAAAATCAAATGAAAAAATAAATAAAAGGAAATTATAACATATGTTTAAAAAAAAAAATCAGGAAGTAGCAAACAGATTTGAGCCAAAGCAGAACTCAAATACAACAGAATGTTGAGTCTTATTTGTATTTCTTCATATAATTGGCATTCCTTTGTTTTATTAGTGATTTAATAGTAGTTTATGAGATTATAAGATTACAGGAGCACACCACACCCACCACCAAAGTTCTGTGCCCCAGCTCATAAGCACCACAGTTTTCACCAAATTTTAGAAACAATTTGACTACTTTTTTTTTTAACTAGTTCATGTGTTTCAGTTATGTATATCCCTTAGATAAGCAAAACTATCTAGTACTTGTCATTGGCATTTTTTTAAATAATTTATTTCTTTATTGGGGAATTAATGCTTTACATTCAACAGTACATACAATAGTTTGAACATGCATAACATTCCCCAGATTCCCATTTAACAATACAACCCCCACTATTTCATTCATCATTTTTCATGGACCTGTATTCTCCCCACCCACCCACCCACCCCAGAGTCTTTTACTTTGGTGTAATACTCCAATTCCATTTCAGGTTGGACTTGTGTTTTCTTTTCTGGTCTTGTTTTTCAACTTCGGGCTGAGAGTGAGATCATCCCATATTCATCCTTCTGTTTCTGACTTATTTCACTCAACATGATTTTTTCAAGGTCCATCCAAGATCGGCTGAAAACGGTGAAGTCACCGTTTTTTACAGCTGAGTAGTATTCCATTGTTTATATATATACCACAACTTGCTCAGCCACTCATCTGTTGTTGGACACCTGGGTTGCTTCCAGGTTTTGGCTATTACAAATTGTGCCGCCAAGAACATATGTGTACACAGATCTTTTTGGATGGATGTGTTGGGTTCCTTAGGATATATCCCCAGGAGGGGAATTGCAGGGTCATAGGGTAGGTCCATTTCTAGCCTTCTGAGAGTTCTCCAGACTGTTCTCCACAGAGGTTGGACCAATTGACATTCCCACCAGCAGTGCAGGAGGGTTCCTTTGACCCCACAACCTCTCCAGCATTTGCTGCTGTTACCTTTTCTGATGTATGACATTCTCACAGAAGTGAAGTGGTATCTCATTGTTGTCTTTATTCGCATTTCTCTGACAATCAGAGACTTGGAGCATTTTTTCATGTGTTTCTCGGCCTTTTGGATCTCTTCTGTGGTGAATATTCTGTCCAAGTCCTCACCCCATTTTTGGATGGGGTTATTTGTTGTCTTGTTGTTGAGTCTGGCAAGCTCTTTATATATATTGGTTATTAAACTCTTATCTGATGTATGGCATGTAAAGATCTTCTCCCATTCTGTGAGGGGTCTCTTGGTTTGGGTAGTGGTTTCTTTTGCTGTGAAGAAGCTTTTTAATGTGATGTAGTCCCATAGGTTTATACTTGCCTTAGTTTTCCTTGTAATTGGATTCGTTTCGTTGAAAATATCTTTAAAATGTATGCGGAAAAAAGTTCTGCCAATATTTTCCTCTAAGTATCTGATAGTTTCTGGTCTAACATCCAAGTCCTTGATCCACTTGGAATTTACTTTTGCATTTGGTGAAATACAGTGATTCAGTTTCATTCTTCTGCATGTTTCAACCCATTGTTTCCAACACCATTTGTTGAAGAGACTCTGTTTTCCCCATGTAATAGTCTGGGCCCCTTTGTCAAAGATTAGATGTCCATACGTGTGGGGCCTCATTTCTGGGCTCTCAGTTCTATTCCACTGGTCAGTGTGTCTATTCATGTTCCAGTACCAAGCAGTTTTGATGACAATGGCTCTATAATACAGTTTGAGATCTGGGAGTGTGATGCCTCCGGTTCTGTTCTTTTTTCTCAAGATTGTTTTGGCAATTCTAGGTCTTTTCTGGTTCCAGATAAACATTTGTAGCATTTTTTCTATTCTCCTAAAAAATGTGCTTGGGATCTTGATGGGGATAGCATTAAATCTGTAGATGGCTCTGGGTAATATATTCATTTTGATGATGTTAATTCTTCCAACCCATGAACATGGAATATCTTTCCACTTCTTTGTATCTTTTTCAATTTCTTTGAGTAGAGACTCATAATTTTCAGTATACAAGTCTTTCACTTCTTTGGTTAGGTTTACTCCTAGATATTTTATTGTTTTTGTTGCTATAGAAAAAGGAACTGATTTCTGGATTTCAATTTCTTCTAACTTAGTGTTTGCATAGAGGAATGCCACTGACTTTTGAATGTTAATTTTATAGCCTGACACCTTACTGTATTGCCTGATGATGTCCAAAAGCTTCTTGCTGGATTCCTTAGGTTTTTCCATGTATACTATCATGTCATCTGCAAATAAGGAGAGTTTGACTTCTTCTCTTCCAATCTGTATCCCTTTAATTCCTTGCTCCTGCCTGATTGCTATGGCAAGAACTTCCAACACTATGTTGAATAGTAATGGTGATAGTGGGCAGCCCTGTCTAGTACCTGATCTGAGGGGAAATGCTTCCAGTTTTTCACCATTGAGTATGATGTTGGCTGTAGGTTTGCTATATATAGACTCCACTATCTTCAGGAATTTTCCATCTATTCCCATTTTTTGTAGTGTTTTGATCATAAAGGGATGTTGTATTTTGTCAAAGGCTTTCTCTGCATCTATTGATATGACCATGTGGTTTTTGGTCTTGCTTTTGTTGATATGGTGGATCACATTGATTGATTTACGTATATTAAACCAACCTTGCATGCCTGGGATAAACCCCACTTGGTCATGATGAACAATCTTTTTTATATACTGCTGTATCTGGTTGGCTAGAATTTTGTTCAATATTTTTGCATCTATGTTCATCAGAGATCTTGGTCTGTAGTTTTCTTTTTTGGTTGTGTCCCTGTCTGCTTTTGGTATCAGGGTGATGTTGGCTTCATAGAAGCTGGCAGGGAGTATTCCAGTGCCTTCAATCTTCTGGAAGACTTTTAAAAGTAGAGGTATTAGTTCTTCTTTGAAAGTTTTGTAGAATTCATTTGTAAAACCATCTGGTCCAGGACTTTTATTTTTGGGAAGATTTTTGATAACTGTTTCAATTTCATTAGCTGTGATGGGCCTGTTCATGTTATCCACTTCCTCTTTACTTAGTTTTGGAAGTTGGTAGGTATCTAGGAAATCATCCATTTCTTCCAGGTTCTCTAGCTTGGTGGCATATAGTTGTTCATAGAAGCCTCGCATGATATGTTGAATTTCTGCAGTGTCTGTTGTGATATCTCCTCTTTCAATTACTATCCAATTTATTTGGGTCTTATCCCTTTTTTGTTTTGTGAGTCTGGCTAAAGGTTTGTTGATTTTGTTTACTCTTTCGAAGAACCAACATTTACTTTCATTGATCTTTTGTATGGTTTTCCTATTCTCAATATTATTTATTTCTGCCCTAACTTTAGTGATTTCTGTCCTTCTGGTTGCTTTAGGATTCCTTTGTTGTTCTTCTTCTAGGTCTTTAAGATGTGCAATCAGGCTGTTTATGTGTGCCTTTTCTTGTTTCCTAATGTGTGCTTGTATAGCTATGAACTTCCCTCTTAGGACTGCTTTAGCTGTGTCCCAAATATTTTGATAGCTTGTGTCTTCATTTTCATTGAACTCTCAAAACATTTTGATTTCTTCCTTGATTTCCTCTTTGACCCAGAAGTTGTTAAGAAGTGTACTGTTGAGCTTCCACATTTTGGCACTGTTACTAATCTTTTGTTGATTGTTAAGTGTTAGTTTAATTCCACTGTGGTCTGAGAAGATGCTTGGGATGATTTCAGTGCTCTTGAATAGGCTGATGCTGTCTTTGTGGCCTAACATATGGTCTATCCTTGAGAATGATCCATGTGGATTTGAGTAAAATGTGTATTCCAGTTTCTTGGGATGAATGACTCTGAAAATGTCCAATAGTTCTAGTTTATCTATCTCTTCATTTAGCTCCCTTATGTCTTTACTGATTTTCTTCCTGGATGATCTGTCAAGTTGAGAGAGTGGGGTGTTGAAGTCCCCTACTATAATTGTGTTACTGTTAATATATTGCTGTAGCTCTTTCAATAGAAGTTTGATGTATTTAGATGGCTTCTCATTGGGTGCATAGATATTAATAATTGTTAAGTCCTCTTGATTGACTGATCCTCTGAGCATTAAGTAGTGTCCATTCCTATCTTTTTTAATCTTATCTATTTTAAAATCTATCATGTCAGATATGAGAGTAGCTGTTCCTGCCCTTTTCTGTGGGTCATTGGCTTGTATGATAGTTTTCCATCCTTTCACTTTAAGTCTGTGTTTGTCTTGTTGAGTTAGGTGAGTTTCCTGTAGACAACATATTGTTGGGTTGTGTTTTCTGATCCATCTTCCTACTCTGTGTCTTTTAATAGGTGAATTCAGGCCATTGACATTTATTGATATCAAAGATTGAAGATATTTTAATGCCATTCTTGTAGAGTTTTAGAGTGTTTTGATATATGTCCTATTTGTGGTGGTCTGGTTGTTTATAGGAGACCTTTCAGAACTTCTTTCAGGGCAGGCTTGGTGATGGTTGCTTCCTTCAACAGTTGCTTGTCTGAGAAGGTTTTGATGCTTCCATCTAGTCTGAATGACAATCTAGCAGGATATAGTATTCTTGGCTGAAAGCCTTTCTCATTGAGCACTCGATAGATATCTTGCCATTCTCTTCTGGCCTGTAGTATTTGTATGGAGAAGTCTGCTGCTAATCCTATGGGTTTTCCCTTGTAGGTGACTCTTTGTTTTTCTCTTGCAGCCTTGAGGATCCTTTCTTTATCCTTATTCCTTTCCAATCTAAGTATGACATGTCTTGGTGTCTTTAGGTCTGGGTTAATTCTGTTTGTGACCCTCTGGGCTTCTTGAATCTTTATGTCTTTGGTGTTGTCTAGACTAGAGAAATTTTCAGCTATTATGGCCTGGAGAATGCTTTCTTCCTCCCCTTCTCTTTCTTCCTCTGGTAAGCCAATAATGCGTATATTGTTTCTTTTGAAGCCATCCCATAGGACTGTGTTGTTGTTTTCAGCATCTCTTAATCTCTTTTTGAGATCTCTTACTTCTTTTTTAGTTGTCTCTAATTCATCCTTAATCTTGCTAATTCTGTTTTCAGCCTCATAGATTCTATTCTCTCTGCCCTCTACTGCTTTCTGGAGTTCATCTATTTTGTTGCCCTGCTCTGATACTGTTTTAGCTTGTTCAGCTAGCTGCCTTCTTAGCTCAGCGATTTCAGCTTTCAGCTCTCTAATAACCATGAGATAATTAGAATTTTCTTCCATTTTCTCATTTGTTGTTCCTGCATTTCTGATTACAATTTTTTCAAATTCTTTACTCACTCCTATTATTATTTCCTTAGCTAATGTTTGGATGTTGAACTCCTTGTTTTGTGCTTCACCCTCTGGAGGACTTTTAGCTGGACTCTTGTCCTGGTTCGAGTCTCCAATATTTTTTCTTGTTGTTTTAACCATTTTATATATGTTAACAGTTTTTTCAATCTCTGAGTTTGAGCTCAGTGGTGTAAAAGCCTCTTTTTTTTTCTTCCCTGTAGGCTATGGGAGCCTGAGGGCTTTTAAACTATCAATAGGCTTCTTAGCTTAATCACTGACTCCTGACCAAGAGATAAAGCAGGGTGTGGCAGAGATAATCTAGTGGTTATGCAAAGAGACTTTCACAGCCCCTCAGCTATGCCACCGAGGTATAGGTCTTCTCCTGAGTTTCCCAGTTAGATCTCTGTCCCCTGGTGTCCCTCCCTGTTGCTGCTCCAGATTCTGAGGGTAGTAGCAATGGAGACTCAGAGTTGCACTTAGTGAGTCTCTGGGGAGTCCTTTCCTCCCTTCAGCTGTCCCCTTGTTGTGGAGCAGACTGGAGGTGGTGTCTCCACTGATAAACTGTTGAACTGTTAGCAGCCACTTAATCTCTCCTTAGGCCCCTCTCTCCTCTCTGTCACCAGCCATGCGTGTTTGTACTCACGGGTGATTTACTGGGTTCCTGTGGTCATTCTAGTCCTGTCTTGTTTCGGTCCGGGTGGTCTCCTTTGGTATTCCTAGTTGATCCGGGAGAGGAGAGGAGAGGAGAGGAGAGGAGAGGAGAGGAGAGGAGAGGAGAGGAGAGGAGAAGAGAGGAGAGAAAGTGATCTGCTGCTCATAGCTCCACCTCCGGAAGTCCTCATTGGCATTTTTGATATGACACTGAAAGCTAACGAGAATTGGGGAGAGCATCCTTTGAGGATACTAGTGGAGGAATTATAAAAAGAACTCAAGGGCTGGGGAGACGGCATAGTGGTTATACAAATAGTTTTCATTCCTGAGCTCACGGGTTCAATTCCCAGCACCATCATAAGCCAGAGCTAAGTAGTGCTCTGATAAAAAATAAAAATAGTAATAATATTAATATCAAATTAAAAGGACCTCAAGAAGGATGAGAAAGTAATCCCTGAAGAATTGACTAAGCAATTCCTGAATTCCCATTCACACAAGTAGTACCCAGGAGGCCTTTCAAGTCTTGCTCAGAAGAATTGTCCCAGGGGCTCACAGAGGGGGTTAGTAGAAACAGGCAACTAAGCCCATGATGAGGCTGGCACAGTATCAAGCCCAACTGAGAGCCCAAGCTTCACACCTTTATTTAAGGTACCCAAGGGAGATTCACAGAGATGTCCAGAGCCAGGGTCTGATGCTAGAAAGACAAAGTCAAAGGTGTTGTCTTGGCTTTAGCATTTAGGTCTGTGACAAAGAGAAATCCCTGCACCCTTTCTGCCTCATCTGTTAAATGAGCCAGGACTGGAAACTTTAAGTAGTGGAATAAAATCTCCATTCCTATCTACTGGGGGGCTGACTACTCAGTGAGCTGCTAGCAGGAGTGACCAAGTGATCAAGAACCTCAAGACTATGGGATGGGCAGTTCTTAGGGCAGCAGCAGTAATAGGGACAGTACCCCATTGCCTGACTGACAGCACCTTCCTGCTGATTGGGAAGTCAGTTCAGGGACTGGTGACAGGCTCCTTCACCTCTGGATCCTTTTCTGTTTTTCTGATGAGGATGTGTTGCTTCCCCTTCTCTCTCCAGAGAGTAAACCCACTGCCTCTGCTGCAGACAACAAACCAGAAAGGAAGAGGAAAGCGTGCCTAATCCCTGAGGCTGTTGGGAACTCCTGATTTAGTTATCTCCTTTTGAGGATTGGTAGGCTGTCCACCATCTTCCTGAAAAAAGGGCCTAGTAGTTCCCCTTTGTTGAACACTAATGATGTTTCTGAAAACCTTTCAACAAAGCTGGCAAGAGATAAAGGCTCTCTGTGGTCAGGAGATGGGCTCACGGCTAACTGGAGAAAGGTGACTGCAGGCACTATTTGCTAGCTAAGGTGACCTGGTTCACAGACATGCCCCTGCTTTTTGGGGATGTCAAGTGCATCCCTAGCTCAGGGCCTTTGCAAGTTCTGTTCCTATCAAGGATAAGGGTACAGAATAGCTCATCTGCTCAGAGAGGCCTTCCCCAGTTACATTCTCAAAAGCTCAATTTCCCCAAATGCCTTTGCTTATTTCTGCAAAGCACTTACCACAGAGTGAAATTATTTGATATGCTGAGTCTGGTTATTTGCCTCAACAACAACAATAAAGTCCAGGAGAACATAACAGGGCATCAGACGCACTTGTGCCCCTAATGTCCAACACAGTGTCCAAGATGTGTCCAAGGTGTCTGGTGAGTGAAGGTCTGTTGACTGGCTAAAGGAAGGAAGGATGGAATGACTCAAGTATAGGGAAAGGAGAAAGATAACAAGGAAAGAACCTGCTTTGAGCCAGTGACTAGATCATCTCTACTATTAAGACCCACTAAGTGACATCATTTGGTATTCATCCTTCTCTTTTTGGCTTATCTCACTCAACATGATGTCCTCAAGTTTAATCCAAGAGGATGCAAAGGAGATAACTTTATTTTTAACAGCTCAGTAGTATTTTATTGTGTGCATATACCACAATTTTTTAAACCACTCATCTGATGTTGGACATCTGAGTTGTTTCCAGGTTCTAATGATTACAAATTGTGCTGCTATGAACAAAAGTATACATAGATCTCTTCTGATAAGTATTTTTATTTTCTTTGGGTAAATCCTCAGGAAAGGAATTGCTGGATCATAAGGTAGGTCCATTTCTAGTTTCCTGATAAATCTCCAAATTGCTTTGCACTATGGATGGCTGGACCATTTTGCACTCCCACCAGCAGTGCATAAGTGACCCTTTATCTCTATATCCTCCCAATTTTTGTCATTTCTGTCCTTTCTGATGAATGACATTCTCACAGATACAAAGTGATATCTCTGTGGTCTGGGAGGTAATGCAGTGAATAAAGCACTGGACTCTCAAGCATGAAGTCCCAAGTTCAATCCCAGCAGCACAAGTACCAGAGTGATGTCTGGTTCTTTCTCTCCTATCTTTCTCACTAAAAAATAAATACAATCTTAATAAATAAATACATAAATAAAGTGGTACCTCATTGTCTTTATCTTCATTTTTCTGATGTTCAGTGACATTAAGTACCTTCTCATATATCTGTTGGCCTTTTGGGTCTCTTCCTAGGTGAAATTTCTGTCCATATCCTCACCCCACTTTCTAGTGGGGTTGTTTGTATTTTTGGTGCTATGTTTGCTGAGCTCTTTAAGTATTTTGGTTATTAGTCCTTTGATGTGTGTTGTGTGAAGATCTTCTCCCATGCTGTATGTCTTTCTATTTGGGTGGTGGTGCCCTTTGCTGTGCAGAAGCTCTTCAGTTTGATGTAGTCTCAGTGTTTTTTTTTTTTTTCTTTGCTATTGGGTTTTAATGCTGGAAGGTTTTTTTGAAGTATGAATCTTGAAATGTCCTGCCATTGTTTTCTTCTATGCATTTGATAGTTTCTGGTCTAATTTCTATGTCCTTGATCTGCATGAAGTTGACTTTTGGCATGATGATACGTGATGGTTCAATTTTATTTGTTTGTGTGTTTCAGTTCAATTTTCCCAGCACCATCCGTTGAAGAGACATTCCTTTCACCATTTAATGGTTTGGGCCCCCTTGTCAAAAATTAGTTGGCCATAGATGTGGAGACACTGGCCAATTTCTTTGTTTGTTTGTTGTTTTGTTTTGATTCCAGGGTTATCACTGGGGGTCAGTGACAACACCACAAATCCACTGCTCCTGGAGGCCATCTTTTCCATTTTATTGGATAGGTAAAGAGAAATTGAAAGGGGAGGGAGACACAGAGAGGGTAAGAGAAGGATAGACACATGTAAACCTGCTTTGCCACTCATCAAGTGTGTCCCATGCAGGTGGGAAGCCAGAGGCTCAAACCCAGATCCTTGTGCAGGTCCTACGTGTGTACCACCACTTATCCCACCCCCATGGTCCATTTCTTAAAGTGAGTTTGTTACCACAGGTTCCAACTTGGGCTCATGCCAGTGTTGTATGTTTGAAGTATAATATAATCACTCTGGTATTTGGAGTGTGGGGGAGAGGATTTACTTAAAAAACAGTCCAGGTGAGAATGGGAGAACAAAGGCACTCCGATCTGATTTTCTGGGGAAAATAAAGGTAAAGTGACTTACAGGTGATTTATAGGCCCAGAAAGTGACAAGGGGAAATTTCAGGGAAGATGGAGAAATCTACATCATCTTATGTAATCAGATTTCCTTTGCACATATCACATTTTCTTTAAAAAAAAGTCTGAGGAATTTTTTAAAAAACTTTATTAGGGGTTAATGGATTACAGTACAGTTGCTGACATATGGATACACTTTCTTCCTGCTAAAGTATCTGTAAAACACTCTTACCCCCAAATTATGTCCTTTTCCACCATCATGCATTGGGATTCCCAAAGCCCCCACACACACACACACAAACACACACTCCAGACCTTTTTCTTCCCCTCTTTCATCAGATTCCTTCCTTTGCTTTGGTACAATACACACCAACCTAGTTCAAGTGTTACTTTGTGCTTTCTTTAAAATTGTATTTATTTACTTTATGAGACAAAAAAAGAAAAACAGGGCCATGGATCCAGAGGTTGAACTTGGGGTCTTACACAAGCAAAGCATACACTGCCCACTTTATGTTCCCAGATACTGTAATCAAATCTCTTGGTGTCAGCGGCAGCCAGGACTGAGTTGTAAGCAGTCAATGTGGACATTAACCAATAAAGGCTGAATGAATCTAGTTAAATCTGAGTATAAAGATAGGGGGTATTAAAAATCACAAAAGACTCCATAGAAAATGCATAAATACATTTGAAAAAATAAATGTCAGATTTACCCCCACTCAATCTGAAAATTATGGGGTCTTCTAGGGACTTTTGTGATTAGTTATCCCCTCATTTGGACTATGACATTTAAAATGTTATCAGTGCCCTGTCAGCCTCTGTTCCTGCTCATTAATGTAAAACTTCTACAGATGGGCGCCCCCTTCATAATGAATCTTTCCATCATCAGATCAGCATCAGAGTAACTGGAAGTTGACATCATTACCGTCATCACATTAGTCACCACCACCCCTTTCATCAATATCTACACCACCATCGTCATAATCCTTACAGTCACCACTATCATCATCCCTTTCTTACTCATTAGTGTTATTGCTGAATGCAAAGGTGAAAAGATGGATGAAAGAGTAGAGAGCAGGTGGAAGTCAGATAGATTGGATGGATGGATGGATGGATGGATGGATGGATGGATGGATGGATGGATGGATGGGCAGGTGAGTGGAGCTGTAAATTTTTCAGTTTAGGTTTCCACTGATGGGAATGGGAATCCCCAAACCCAAAGACAGCCTGACTAGTAACTATCTCTTTCTTGGGTTCTCTCAATTTGTTATGTATCTGGGTTCTCAGCTCTGCGCTTAGCCACACTGTGACCCTTCTCTTGCCAGGACACTTGGCCCCTCAGTTTTTCATGCTGTGATTTCATATCAATCTTTCTTCCAGGAGCTTTGCTGTTAAGTGGACTGAGCATCCCCAACATGGAGCAATTTTGATCAGTGGGGCTTAGAGTTCAGTAGTACCAGGGCTCCCCCTGGCCAAGATCCAAAAGTCAGCTCCTAGCTTTGCCACCCAGGTCTTCCCAAATGAGGTGCACTAGAGGCTCTGGGGCTCCTCCATATGTCCTTAGACATGTTTCTTTTTTCTCTTTACACCAAGTGAAAATCAAGTCTCTGGAAATATTGGCCTTTGTAGTCACAGAGACCACATCCTCATTGTGGTCTGCATCTGCTTAACCCACCTGTACTCTGAAAGTTGTACACTTGAGAACTCACCACAAGCTGGGAAATTCTTGTTACAACCCCACTTTGCAGAATAGAACACATTGGTTCAAAGGGAGCAGGAAACAACCCAGGTCAAATTTCTGCTGGATGCTACCCAAGGAGGAAGCTTGTGGGGACTAGAGTAGAACTTTCTGGAAAGACTGCTCTCTTCAAGCAACTTGTTCTTTCTTGGGCCCTCTTCTCCATAGTGGCTCTGACCTCCCACAGTCCCTAGTATGAGTCATGAAGTCCAGACGCCTGAGATTTCACAAGCACTCCTGGGCTCGTAGTTCCTCAGGGACCAGCAAGGGGCTTTGGGCTCACAAATAGTT